>NC_138515.1:21451558-21787560 GCF_964252035.2 Podarcis erhardii | reverse complement strand
GTTGCTCGGTCCCTGCTCCTGTCAACCTAGCAGTTCAAAAGCACGTCAAAGTGCAAGTAGATAAATAGGTACCACTCTGGTGGGAAGGTAAATGGTGTTTCCGTGCGCTGCTCTGGTTCGCCAGAAGTGGCTTAATCATGCTGGCCACATGACCCAGAAGCTGTATGCCAGCTCCCTCGCCGATAAAGCGAGATGAGCGCTGCAACTCCAGAGTCAGCCATGACTGGACCTAATGGTCAGGGGTCCCTTTACCCCTTTACCTTTATGATGGTAAAGAGACCAACTGACAACCTTCAAGACCACACAGGGCCAGCCCTACCATTGGAGAGACTGAAACTGCCACCTCAGGCAACATAAACTGGGGCGGAAGAGGAAGTGAAGCAGCACTGGATATCAAAGCTGTGCAAGCTACTTCTCCTGCCCTGATCCTGCTAAGTTAGCCTGCTTCCCACAGACACAGTGAAGGAGGCTCTCCATTTGGCAGCATCCAAGTAAGAGCTGCTTAACAGTGGAATGGTCTCCCCCTTGGGAGGTGGTGGGCTCTCCTCCCTTGGAGGTTTTTAAGCAGAGGTTGGGTGGCCATCTGTCGTGGATGCTTTAGCTGAGATTTCTACCTTGCATTAGGGGTTGAACTAATAATAATAAATTTTATTTATACCCCACCCTCCCCAGGCTCAGGGCGGCTAACACCAGTAAAATTACAGTAAAAACATAATAGCGGGGGGAAAACCAATTTAAAATACAGGTTAAAATGCAATTTAAAATGCAGCCTCATTTTAAAAGTAGCCCATAGATCAAAACCATAAGGGAGGGAAACATAAGGATCAGACTGAGTCCAAACCAAAGGCCCTGCAGAAAGATTTCAAGTCCCACAGGGCCCTAGTCTCTTGTGACAGAGTGTTCCACCAAGTCGGGGCCAGTACTGAAAAGGCCCTGGCCCTAGTTGAGACCAATCTAACCAACTTGCAACTTGGGACCTCCAAAATGTTGTCATTTGTGGGCCTTAAGGTCCTCTGCAGGGCATGCCAGGAGAGGTGGTCCTGTAGGTACGTGGGTCCTAGATGACCCTTGGGGTCCTTTCCAACGGTATGATTCTATAAGATTCTATTGCCAGCCTGGTCTATACCTGGAAGAGGGAGGGCCTCTTATCCACTGCAGGCAGCAAAGTGCCACCTTCACGGTCACAACTATATCAATACTGCCCCAGAATATAGAGCTTAATTTGTCACCACTCATTAAACAGATTACAGGGCTCAGAGGTAGCTCATCCGCCACAGACAACCATCTCTACCACTTTGTCTGTTCCTCAGCTCTTACTACACAGGAAAACATTTCCACCTAGAGCCCTTTCACAGAATATCTAGAAACAAAATATTTGCAGAGAGCTATTGCCATTGTACCTAAAGAACCAATCACAGGGAATGGTAATACCCTTTATTTAGCCACACCTTTTACATTCAGTAATTCAGTTTGCGAACAGAAATTTCAGAGATGTGATGCAGTCACATTTAATTTGTGTATTATAGGTATAACACTGGAGTGTAGGTTAGATGTTTCCTTTTTTTCTTTTTTTAAAAAATGGTAAATGTGAAGGCATTTTAAATAGAACGTTATATTTAGTAGCCAGGTCACAATACTGGAAAATGAACAGGCATTCCCTACATTCTCTGTTGCAGCAAAAAACCTTTTCATGGATATGCTCCCTGGAATGGGAGTTGCCTCTAGCAGAGCGGTGGCATTTTGATAGCGAAGACAAGTGACACAGAATAAGCTTTATAGATGGTCTGCTCTTGGAGGCTGTGTGCACATTTATCTGGGAGTAAGCATAATTGAACACAGTGGGATTTGCTTCTGGGTTGGCATGCACAGCACTGGGCTATACATTTACTCTGTCCTGCAATCTAAATGTTGCATACTTCTTTCATCCTGTAGCTTCCCATGTGCTTGCAGACTACTGCCCAATTCCCATTGATGTGAGATTGTGCACTACACAGCACATGACTCACAAGTGCTTTGAGGTATATTTCATGCGGCCGTTCTCTCCAGCCCCTAAAAAATCCACACAAGACCACAATAATAATCTTTATTCATTCTTCTTTTTGCAGGTCATGCTTTCTTTCTCTAAAGTACAGCCCCCAGGTGATTAATTTCACACTTAAGGCATTCTTGCTGTGTTTTGAGCTAATATGAAGGCAGCTCTTTTCAACATCAAAACCGTATATTTTAACATGCCTCTCATTTCTTGGCAAACCACTCAAGTTTTCAGCTAAATTAGGGAGAAACTTAGTCAGCAAGGCTTCATAATTTCTTTTTTTAAAAAAATGTTACTCCAAAATGACAACAGTTCAAACAGCTCCAAAATAAAGAACAGGAAAGCTGAATAGACAAATGCTGTTAGTAAGCCTTTGATCTGAAGGCTGCAACCAGCATTAAAACCATATTGAGAACACAATTATTACAAAGGACATGAAACAATATCTCACAAGTACTGAAGAAATTTCAAACTTTTCCATAATGGGAAAAGCTACACAGGCTCACAAAAACCAGTGGCTATAGATTTTTGTCATCACAAGCAACATCAATGTGAACACTTCTGTATTTGCTAGACACCTCCTATTACTGCATATTGCAAAGATATGCTTCGTGACATGAACTTGGCAGCAATTAAAACCTTCGCTTTAGAAACAAGACAGTTTCTACATAGCATGTCAGCCCCTCTCATGTATGAGACAATTAATGATCTTTCAAAATAATGCAGTGAGCATCACAGCCTTTGCATGCAATGGATCTTCCTCGCATCGAAGATACTGTGAAGGCTTACACCACCTGCAATAGTAATTCTGCCCATCAATGCTACATTAATGGTTTCCTCCTCCTTTTAAGCTCCTATCAGCACCTTACACCCACCCTCACAACCTGCAACCTAAGCATTTCTATTCAAACTGTAAAGCAAATATCTGGCCTGGATGGAGAGAGTGAAGAACCATTAATATTTTTTCTAGCACACACAAATAAACAGGAATGGGTTTTCTTTCTCCCAACTCAAATCACCTGCTAAATACACATACCCTGACCATAATATGATAGGGGACAGCTGAAAGCAGAACACTGTGTCCCTTGTGAGCCTTATCAGTCAAACCATTTCAGCTGACCATGTCTCCCCTCACAGCCTAGACATCAGAAACCAGAGCCACCTAGAGGAAGACAATTTTTCTTCTGTCTCTGCTTGGTGGTCATCCAAGAGGAGATTCCTGGCTTTTCCAGAGCCTTCACTATTTGTTAAGTTGCTGTGATTCTATGGCATGGAGACACACCCCAAATCCCAGGCAAGGTTATATTAGTTAGTAATCTATAGTATAGTAGTATAGGGAAGCTTTTAAATGTTTTGTTATGTTTTTATATATGTTGGAAACTGTCTAGAGTGGCTGGGGCAACCCAGTCAGATGGGTGGGGTACAAATAATATCATTATTTGTTGTTGTTTGAGGGGCCTACATCTCCCTCCACATGGCACCTTTTCAGTACCAACTATGCCAGTTGTATCCTGAAGCCTCATGGCAGAGTGCCAGAAGAAACTCTGAAGGTAGTGACAATATGGCAACATCTTTTAGGTTGCTGCAGGTTTTTGCTTCTTTCAGAATCTTCCCAATCCTCACCCTCACTCACCCATGGGTGCTCACTAGTGGTGCAGCACACAACACACTGAATCCTGACCAAGCTCTCTGTCTTTTGAAGATCACACTCAGGAAAGAGGACTCCAGCTCTGACCAAACTGGACTACAGGAGGAGCCGAGAATTGAATCATTTCTGAAAATGAATGGAGAAGACCATAGAAGAGGAAGGGAAAGGTTTAGTGAGATCTTGTGTGTGAGAGAGAGTGGGTGTGAGTTATGTAAGCTTCAAAATAAAATAAAATACAAAAAAATAGTATTTGTGGGAGGGAGGTTGTTGGTTTGCCTTTGTTTTAAACTTTTGAATATTGCATTTTGTGTGTTTATGTGGTGAACTGCCCTGTGATCTCCGGGTGAAGGGTGGCATACAAATTTATTAAGACTCTGACGGTGGTGTGTGGAAATGATATGAAGGGTCTGGAATGAGAAGATCCAAGATCCCTGAATTCTGGTGCTTGTTAAATAGGAAATGTGGGAAACAAAACCACAGCCTACCCTGCCCTCGCAGGAGGAAAAGCCAAGAGTAAGGCAAACAAACTAACAAAGCAACAACAACAAAAACCCCAAACCCATTCTCCTTCCATCCATGCTGGCTTTTCCTCCCTTTAACGCCACTGAAAAATGGGTCACCAAAAAAGCTCTTTCCTGTGGGAAAATTAAGAAACAGCAATGTAGGCAAGGGGGCTAAGGAAGGTTCAGAAATGTATTTCTGAAATATTAACGAGCCCTATGCCGAGAGAAACATCTAGGCTAGATTTTTTCCCGCCCTCCCGCAGAGAGAAGAGGGGTGTGAGCAATTGGCAGCACGCAGAAGAGCATTTCCGGAAGGGATAAACTTAAGAGGCAAGGTAAAGTTTCAGGAGAGAGTGGGGTAGGAAAAGGAAAAGCAGAGACCCCCACCCACCCCAAATCCCGCTCTCCCTCAGGTGCTGCTGTGACACCACCAACCCTATTCTCCAGGATCCTAATTCTCTCTTTCGCTCGCTTTTTCCCCTCCTCTTCAACCTTCTCCATCTCACGCTCCCGGGGAACCTCTAGTGGACGAAAACGGAGGCGCCCCTTCTGATGAACACGAGTCTCTTACCACCGGAGTTAAAATCCCTCAGACAACTATCTGCTTTGTAACTGAAAAGCTCGACTGGACTATCGGGCAAATTCTATGCCTCTCCTTTCTCCCACAGAGAGAAGAACCCACACGCGTTGGGTTCCTTAGGACTAAGAAGACTAGGATGCTGACCGCCCATCCTTGCGCGCCGCACATACGGATAGAGCCAAGGGGGGGGGGGATATGACAAGCCTCCATAGCTGTGAGATTAAACATTGCAAAGTACAGATGGAGGATTTCCCCCACCCCATTCACCCACCTTCCTATCTGCAATCTCCCATCCGATTTATATGGACAATAACTTTCCCTCGGATTGGCGAGAGCGAGAGAGAAAGAGAAAGAGAGAGAACGCCGGCGCAGCTGCAAAGATCGTTTGGTAACTAGACTGCACTTTTTACTGAGAAAGGGTGGAGTGGAATCTAGAACATATGTATTTTTTGGGGGGAGGGCATTAAGGATATAATGGGGTGAGCGAAAACGGAGAGATCCTCTTACCCGGGTGCCGTCTGAATTCTCCTCGGCGTCCTTTAACACAACCAAGCTGGTCTCTCTCCACAACCACGCGCGCACACGCGCGATCCGTGCCGGGCTTCTAATTCCACGGTTTCTCTCGCCGACGGGAAGGAAGAAATAGGGCGAAAGCGGCGGCGCAATCCTCACTCACATTGCCACGCCACAGGCAACGACGGCGGCGAGAGGGTGGGCAGGGAAGCCTCGCCGCTTCTCCAAGTTGGCTTGCGTACACGTCTATCTATCTGTTGGCAGGTTTTCCACAATAAAGATCCCCGAGATGAAGGCGACCAAAAAAAAAAAAAAAAAAAAAAGAAAAGAAAAGAAAGAAAGAAACGTGGGGGGAGGACGGGGGAGGTTCCCCAATCAGTTGCTGCTACCTCCTTTTTTTGCTCGTTAATTGGCAACCCTTTAAAAAGAAGAGGAAAGGCTTTTTACTCCGAATTGCCTTTTTTTTCTTCGGGGGGGGGGGGTCGTTTGTTTGTCTGTATGCAGGGACCGGATTCTCAAGTCCAGATTCTCAACGGCTCCAAGGAGATGGCTTCTTCCCCGCGAGGCTTTCGCAGCGCGCTCCGCTTGCAACGCGGCTGCCTTCCACGGTGGAAACTTTCAGGTGGAGAAGGAAACAGCGGCGGTAGTGGCAGCATCTAGCGAGCAAGCGAGCAAGCCCAGGTCTAGGTGAGGATGGGCGGGCGGGTGCTTGCGCGTGTGCAAAAAAGAACAAAACACACACAAAACACACACACACCGGTTCCTTCCAGGGCTCGAACACGGGTCGCTGAAGTTCCGCAGAGAGAGGGATGGGGGGGACAGTGGGAAATGCAAAATAAAACTGCACGCACCTCCCCCCCAAAACCCAACGACTCTCCGGCGCCCTAGAGCCGTGTAGCAAGCCAGCCAAGGTCCTTCGCGTCCCCTTTCTCACGACCAGCTGTTCCGACGCTGCGATCTTCGCAAACGGCTACAGCCGAGGCGAGCGGCTTAACTCTTTGCCTTCCGCGCTACGCGCTGCTCCCAGGAAAGGAAGGAGTAGCTGCCGCGTCTGCCCTTGCAGTTGGGCTGGGAGCTCCAGGGAGTGCCGCATTTCTCCGAGTAAGCGCGCAAAGATCCCCCCCTTTCCCCCTCCCCCCCGGCCGCGGTTCCTCCTCCTTCTCCCCAGCGTGACCTGATTAGCTACAGCAGGGAAAGAGGACGCAGGCAGCGCTTTCCCAGCCAGCAGGAACGCGCCCGCCATGGATGCGCGCTGGCGTCTTGGTGGACGCTTTTGCGGAGACGCTCCTATTCGGAGGTTGGCGGGAGCAGGTGGGACGCTCAGCTGGCGGAGGGGAAAGGACCACCCAGGCGGTTTGGGAAAGGTGGCGTTTCCAGTGGTCTGGGCAGCCTGATCCTACGCAGCAGCGCAGCAGAGGATCTGGATGCCTGAAGGAGAGGAAGCTAAGGGCTCCTGCACTTTTTCTTCCCCGCAGGAGATTCGCTTTTCTCCTTGAGGCACTAGGAGAAGACGAATTCATGAATGGAACTGAAGCTCGTGCACCGTTTTATTTCTGAGCACAGGGGACTGCTAGAAATAGACGGATCCTTTTGCCCGATCCGATTTAATATCCGCGATTCCTTCAGAATAGCTCTACGTAGGATCGGCTGATAAAACGTTCCTGCTAGGTCCCTTTCCTGCGCCCCTTTTCTTCCAAGAACCCACTGAATGCTCATTAGGGTTGTATTCGTTTGTAGCGCCATGCCCGACATCCTATGCGTATGCGCACAGAATTGCAGAAATTGAAACACTTTCCTGCTCCAAGCCTGGGAAGCAAATCACATTGGTCTAACTGAGATTTACTTCAAAGTAAGCATACCTAGGATTGGGACCAAGGGTGCCAACTTGAATAAAATATTTGGGGGGGGGGGGAGCAGGGAAGCAACTATGGAACTGAAAGCATCTTAAGCATAACTAAAGGAAAGGCAGCAGAAAGATCAAGAAGACTATAGAAACCTTCAGGTAATAGTGATGATGATGATGATGATGATGATGATAATTTATTTATACCCCACCCATCTGGCTGGGCTTCCCCAGCCATTCTGGGCAGCTTCCAACAAAATATTAAAATACAGTAATGCATCAAACATTAAAAGCTTCCCTAAACAGGGCTGCCTTCAGATGTCTTCTAAAAGTCTGTGCAGTGAGGTGGTCACTACGCTTTAGACTGCAATCTCATGCACACTTACCTGGGAGTTAACCCCTCTAAACTTAATGGAATGCGATTCTGAGTTGAGTTGTACAGGATAACATTGAGAGACCAGGCATACTGATTTTAGAGGAACTCCCTTTCAACCTGAGCCCTATGGAAGTCCAACGTTCAATGGGACTTGTTTCTGCAGCTTTTTGTGGATTGTTCCAGTGTGTGTGATCAAGTCAAAGGGAATCATGGAATTGTAGATTTGGAAGGGGACCCTGAGGATCATCTAGTCCAACCCCCTGCAATGCAGGAATATGCGGATGCACTTATAAGCCCATGTTAAACACGTGTCAAAATCCTGTGCATCTCAGAATTGATGGGGCAAGCTTGTTTTTCTCCCACTCTGGAGGGTAGGACTCGAACCAATGGCTTCAAGTTACAATAAAGGAGGTTCCAACTAAAGATATGGAAAAACTTCCTGATAGTAAGAGCTGTTCAACAGTGGAATGGAGTCCCTCAGGAGGTTGTAGACTTTCCTTCCTTGGAGGTTTTTAAGCAGAGGTTGTGTGGCCATCTGTCATGGATACATTAGCTGAGATTCCTACATTGCAGGGGGTTTGGACTAGACTTGGGTCCCTTCCTATTCTACAGTTCTATAATCCTATTATATATATAATCATGCATGCATCCACACACATACACATGCAAGAAGGCATGATTCGCCACCGTTGCACTGGAACAACAAGTTAGGCCACAAAGAAGCTGAATTCACAAAGCAGTTGATTCTGTTTCACAGGTATTTCTCTAACTGTTAATTTCTGCATTATATTTGAGCTTTCACATGACATAAAAGTCACTTCCAGAGATACAGTGCAATATTACACAAGTTTAATGCTCATTTCCATGTTGTTTGCAAACTTTTTTTATTTCTGGAAGCAAAATAATGCAGAAACGAACCCTAGACTTGCACTGTACATTTCTGGAAGTGGCTTCCACATCATGTGAAAGCTCAGATATAATGCAGAAATTAACAGTTAGGAGATGTCAGGAAGATAGAATAAACTGCCGTGTGAATGCAGCCAGAGAAGGGAGTTGGTATATAGCACTCATTAACTCCTAATCACAGCCAGCGCTTACAACACAATCTAAGAATGGTCTCAATCCATCCTTGGGGCTCTCTGCTAGTGTTTTAATAACAGCTGCTTATATAACTCAAGAATTGGATTCCCTATCTCCTGGGTGTCACCCTCTGCTAACATCAGTAGCTAACTTTTTATTTAGTTCAGCCAGCTTCCTGTGGTTTGGGTGGTGGTGTGTGGGGAAATTCAAGTCAGTTTGCATTTAAAGGCAAACATACCCAATTTGCACTCTCCATGACAATATGCAAACAGCCACATCCTTCAAGATTTGCTGTTCTCTGGATTCTACAATGCAGTTCTCCAGTCAAGTAATGTTTACAAAGATGCACATCCTACAGTAAAATATACATTAAAATATGCACATACCAGTGAAAATAGGATACATAACATTGGGGGAATTTACTTGGACAAAATGTGTGTATCAGGGCAAAAGTGCATACAAAAAAGCATATATACTAGGAGAAATTTTTAAAGAATTTTTTAATTAATAGGTTTCAACATAAAATAACGTAAGTTATTTTGACTGAAATTTGAAAAAAAATCCTCAAGTACCCCCAGAATGAGGCAAAAAATGCATTTTTTTTAAAAAAAGAAGACAGAATTAGGTGCAGAAATTTTTTATGGCAGGCAATAAGGTTTCCTCCTAGACCTGAGCTAGGCACCCTGTGACCCTCCAGATGTTGTTGAACTACAGCTCCCATCAACTGCAGCCAGCATGGCCATGGGCAAGGGATGATGGGAGATGTGGTTCAACAACATCTGGAGGGATCACAGGCTTCTTATTCCTGTCCTAGACTTAAAGCATGGGATGGACAAGCACATTTCTATGGATTTTGGGTCTTAATCTGAAAATAAAGATCTGTAAATGAAATTCTGCTTCAAAAACTCTGCTTTGTTTACCTGCAAGATGCTCCGTGATCATAGGAATAAACTTAACCATTTCCATGATATGCCCACATATTTAAGTTTCTCTTTCATTCCCTCTTCCTTCTGCAACATTTGCTACCTGTTATATTTTATTTTATTCGCTTCTTCATCTTCTTTTATAACACTTTGAGTTTTTTTGATGGTTCTGTCTTGAACAAAACTACAAGTATAGATCTAGCTGGGTTTTTTTAAAAAAATCTATGGTTTTCCCATTATTGCAATAAAACAGTACAGTCCCTTATTTCCACCCCACTATCTCCCCCACCTTCATGCTTTATTTATTTATTTTAGTTGCAGCATTTTCATCTCTGATATCCAGTACTGTACTTAAGCATATTATAACTGGCCAGATTCACATGCTGAAAGTAAAAAATGAAAATATATCCTGTTACTCTGCCCCCCAAAATCCCTAAATTATGAACATGTTTAATATACATTGTTACAGGATTAATCTGATAAGGAGAAGTCTCAGGTTTTAGTGGTTTAAAGGGGGCAGCAGGGTTGCTTAATGTTCCTTAAGACTTGGTGGCTAAGCTGCAAACCACGGCTATTTTTAGGTAAATTACAGTCAAATGGCCCTGAATCGAAATCAAGGGGACTTAATTAGTAAGGACTAATTTCCCCCATTGATTTCAGTGGTATTTAAGCAGGATATACTTGGTCTGGATCCAAGTCTATATTTTGTATAGATAAATTGCAATAATAGGTTGGGTTTGACTGATGGCTCAATGGATTCTGGTGACAGCTACATGTATAGGCTGGAATAGTAGCGATTGTGCTACTGGAAGCATTTTTGAAAGTTTTTCACTGTAGCTGATCAAACGCTTGCATCTGCTTTTTAACCTTTTTTTTCAGCCAGATGATTGGCTACAGTGAAAACTTTCAAAACATCTCCAGCTGCAAATGTAGCTATTTGAGACCTCTGGGAATTATCTACTTAGCTTTTAAAGTAATCATTTCTCTGAAAGCACTGTGCTGTAACACCAATACATATTTTGGGGGAAATCTAGAGAGATGTTTTTTTTTTTTTAAATATAAAATATAACACATTGAGTTAAAATAACCCTCACAACTAGTTTCTTGGAAGTTGAAGGGGGTGGGGAGTTGTGTTGCTTTCAGAAAACATTTTGGATTTTTTGGGTGTGCAGTGTGGAGGTGAACCACCATGGAATAGGAACTTCAGAGTGGAAGAACAACCATCAAAAATACATCATGGGGAGGCAGGAAAAAGGAAGAAAGAAGAAAGGAAGAAAGGAAGATCATCAGAACACTTATTGGTCTGCGAAGATAGCAACATGCCAGTCTTTTGAGCTATGAAGGGAACCAAGCTACCTGAGTGATTATAAGCAATGGAGAATGGTCTATTAGAGTGAAGGAGGCACTGCCAAGCCAGTCTCAGTCTGCCCTCAGCCAGCCCCCATTTGCTTGCTTACCAATCCAGAGGAAGCCATTATCTGTCACCTTCCTCCTCCTTAGTCTCTGTGTTACTGCTGTAAGACTCAGTAGGGAAAGGATGGAGACAAGAATAGACTTAATTGGCTCCACTTGCCATTGGCTGTCTGGAGCCACCGACTGTTGGTGCTGAAGGAGACTCTTGAGAGCCCCATGGATTGCAAGAAGATCAAACCTATCCATTCTGAAGGAAATCAGTCCTGAGTGCTCACTGGAAGGACAGATCGTGAAACTGAGGCTCCAATACTTGGGCCACCTCATGAGAAGAGAAGACTCCCAGGAAAAGACCCTGATGTTGGGAAAAATGGAGGGCACAAGGAGATGGGGACGACAGAAGATGAGATGGTTGGACAGTGTTCTCGAAGTGACTAACATGAGTTTGACCAAACTGCGGGAGGCAGTGGAAGACAGGAGTGCCTGGCGTGCTCTGGTCCATGGGGTCATGAAGAGTCAGACACAACTAAACGACTAAACAACAACAACTGTTGACCTTCCTGCCTTCTCTCCTACCTGTCTCAGTGGGCACCAGTTGTAAGTTAACACTAGATTTGCTGCCAGATTCATCCGAAATGAAATTTGAGGCAATATATGGATGATTCTGCTGAACTGGAATATCTGAAGGCATTTTAAGTGAAGTTAGAAGAACATTGATAATGAGATTCCCTTGGCATTGCTCAGAGGAGTGTGGTGTTGTGGGGGGGGAAGGTTTGCACACCCCCAATAAAACAAATGCATCATGTGCCTACAGACAGGGCCCAGCAGGGGCGCCAACTTATAAAAAATATTGGGGGGGCCCATACCGGGGTCCTGCCCCGGGAAGTTTTCTAAATTTTAGATGAAAATTTGTGAGTTTTAAAGTTTTTTAAAAGTATTTTAGAGTCATATGATCAACATTAGAACCCCGAAAACTCGACTCTCTATAACTCCACACTCCGGGAAACTCGACAAGCCTGAAACACTTTTTGGCTTTGAAAAAAGAAACAAAACATAAACACGCACGGTATTTTCGTAAAAAGCTAATTTAATTTACAGTAACAATTATGCTTATAGACTATTACAGAGCAGTGAATATATATTTCTGAAAAGACTGAAATGATATTTAAATAAATCCTAAACTATCATTAAAAGAGTAAAACATAAAATATTGCTGTCGCAAACTGAAAATTTAACATTCTGTATGTATTTAATTCTCTATTTTATAAAGATTT
This sequence comes from Podarcis erhardii, assembly GCF_964252035.2. NCBI lineage: Eukaryota > Metazoa > Chordata > Lepidosauria > Squamata > Lacertidae > Podarcis > Podarcis erhardii. Next base: position 21,775,378 of record NC_138515.1, on the reverse strand, counting down.
TTAATATTGCTCTAAATACCATTATTAGGGCTAGAGTGTCTTTAGAAAGGTGCAAATGTCGACCGTCTGACTGGATTACTGAATATGAAGTCGTTGATGACTGGTCGGATATCCAATTCATCCAAAACATCTTGATGGGCTTGAAGAACAGCCAAGTTGTTCAATCGCTTCTGTCCCATTGTTGATCGGAGATATGACTTCAGACGTCTAAGGGCGCTAAATGACCGTTCTGCTGTTGCTGTCGTGATTGGAACTACTTGGAGAAGCTTAATGCACTTCACTACTTCACATAACATTTCTCCAACTGCAGGCTCTTGTGTAATGTACTTTCTCACATCACGCATGTTTTTTAAGACCAGTTGTTTTTTATTAGCGATATCGGCTAACATATTCAAGTGTAAGCGCAGTCTCTCAATGTCTAGGTCATTTTTGAAAAACTCAGTTGATTTTTCAAAATTTGTTTCACCTCTGTTTACTAAAAGCAAGCACTCTTGTTCAACTGCAATGACCTGTGTGAATCCAGTTGATGCAAACCGCTCAGTAATGCGAGATTGCACCGTTTCACAAACTTCAATGTAAATAGCTTTGTAGTATTCCTTTGGGGTTTTGAAAGTGTGCGGTGAGCTGGCTTCGTTGTTTTCATACTTCTTTGGTATACGTCGATTCCGAGGAAGTGAAGGATCATCAACTTGTGAAGGTTTTTCTTTTAAACACAATTCCCAAAAGTGTTCAAAACTATCACGCCTTTCATTCAATATACAAATCAAGCCCTCATATATTTTTTCCAGATCAGCAACACTTAGATGAGGGCATTGAATTTCTTCATTGACATCCTCTACTGGGTTCATTGCATGGCAATAAAGACGTAAAAAGAAATAAGTTTTGAATTGTAACATCGACTCAAGGTGGCCTGCACATTTGTAACCTGCCTCTGTTTTGTCCTCTGCAGAAAATGTTTCAAAAAACTCTAGAAGTTCTTCAAAGTTTTTCAATATTCTCAAGATACTAGAAGCTCGCATAGTCCATCGAGTCGGGCAAAGGGGTTGTAGACCAGCTTGGTCGTTGGCGCTCTCACAGCGTATGCTTCTGAAAAGTCCCATCCTTTTGTTGGATTCCCTTACGGTGTTTATTAAGTCCTTGGCTAAGGCCATAATATCCCTCATAGACGTAAGATGGCAGAGACTGTCTACAACTGCCAAGTTTAAACTGTGAGCAGTGCAGTGCACATAACGTGCTTTTGGTTGTATATCCAAAACTAACTTTTTTAGTCCTTTGAACTTGCCTCTCATATTCGAGGCACCATCATAGCACTGTCCTCTTAAGTTATCCATTGACAAATCAAGACAAGCAAATACGTCTTTTAAAATACTAAACAGAGTTTGTGATTCAGTGTTGGGGGTCTCGTATAAGCCAATAAAGTCTTCGTTGATAATTAAGGAATCATCGACAGTACGAATACAAAATGACACTTGTTCGTGAATCGAAGAATCGCTTGTTTCGTCAACCATAATAGAAAAATGTTCAGTCTTCTTGACTGAAGCCAATACTTTTCTCAACACAGACTTTCCTAGTAGATCAATGATCTCGTTTTGAATATCGTGGGACGTCCACTTATACCCCGAACGCCCTAACCAATCTTTTAACTCAGGTACGTCATTCTTTCGGAGTTCCAACAATTGAAAAAAAATTGAGTTTACATCTTCGTGCCCTCTAATTGCTAGTCCTTGTCGGCATAAAAATTGCACGGTAGTAAAAATTGTCTCAAGAGCTAAACGGCCTTTCTTCATATCACTATCTAACTGTTCATTCAATTGGGAGGCCACACTTCGGTTAGTGATGGAATTTAGTTTCAGAACACCTTCTTTATGCGTAAACGTATTTTCATGAAGACGGAATTTTTCCAAAGCATTTTTCCAGTTAGAAAACCCTACGGAAATAAATGCATCTTCTTTTTTTGAAGAAAATTGTAATAGATTTTTAGCATCTGCCTCTTTGCAGGTTTTGCAAAAAACTTTTTCGGTACATGCTTCATATTCTAGCCATGTATATTTGATCAACCAAGACTTCTGAAATGATCTTCCCTTACCGGATTGTCCAGGTTTCGGCTGTGAACGGTTCTCGCCTGAAGACGACGAAGCAATTGACGACACAATTATTGTCGGAGGTTGACTTGCAGTATCATCAACTTCCAAGCGCGCCTTTTTGGTAACAAATTTATCCATTGCAAACTTAATTCACAATACACTAAGAGACTAAAGTAAACGAATAAAATATAGTTATATAAAAGAGTCCACTAAACACTAAAGTCGGAACGCTAAACACGTCTGCAGCTTGCACTGAACGAAACTATCCACACTGAATGAGTGCGCCAGCAGGGCGTGGGCTTTATATAGCCGCGGCGTCGTAATGTCTCGAAGCGTCAAGGCGACGCGAGGTGGAGGATTCCAGGCACTTCTGCTCCAGTCCTTTTTTTTTTTTTTTAAATAATATTTATTGAACATTTTCAAATATAACAGAAAGAAGAAAAGAAGTAAAACATCCATTTTATAACCTTATATTCATTAGTATCTTGCCAGGACTTCCCCACCCCACCCCCTCTTGTATTCCAATTCCTTCAAATATATTCAGCAAGTTCTTACCCCAAATTTTAAACTTATTATAGTTAACCCAATGTTAGAATGTTTTTCCATCCCCTAAAATCGACCCCGCTCCCTTCCACGAGTTCCCCTCTTTAACATGCAGAACAGATTAAAATAAAAGAAAATAGAACAAAGAATAAAGTATAATTTAACACCCTTTGGATTCCAAATTTCCCTCCCCCCTTTCCCGGTTGCGTTCCCCAATGTCCATCCATGCCTATTGTCATCCTGGAGATCCCACATCTAGGCCGAAATCCTTCACCAGTCCACTTTGCCGTCTTTTTAATAGTCTTTGCCGTCTTTTTGATCATCTTTAGTTTCACGCGTCCAATCTTGGAAAAGCTCTATCTCAAAAAGGTCCATTTTTCCCATCCAGATCTCTGTATTTAAGAGTAAAAACTCCAATTTTGTTTCTTTAGACCTTTCAAATCTGGATGTCCCAAATGTTCCCGCTTCCAGCTTTGTCCAATTCTTGTTGTTCATGTTGTTCTTATTATTCTCTCTCCTCACTTTTCTCTAGTTTCTTTTCCTGCTCTCCTGCAAAAATGTTCCAATTCCAAAAGCTTCTAAATCCCCTACAGAGGCTTTGTTATTCAGGAACAAAACTTTACGTCAAGTCCCTTCCATTCTTCAATAGATAAATCTATTGTCTCCTTTAGTGTAGAGACCTCTGTAGACAAAATAGTGTTCCATTTCTGCAGTTTCCCAGGAAATAAAAAGTCCAATTCAAATTCCATGCCAGCAATACTTGTAGTGTCCCACAGCCCCTCTAGAGGGATTATAGTAACTCAGTTTCCTTCTAGATAGCACCCAACAGTCAAAGTAACTTGTTATTCCTTGTTATAAACAATTTATATCTAATTTGTAACAAATGTAACCGGCAAAGTCCTCATAACAAAGTTCTCTTTTTATTCTTCAGCTTTGACAGCTCCTTTGACAGCTGTCAAAGCCTCTGTTTCTCCTCTCCCGGCGCTCTCGCGGATCGCTCCCAGTTCCCGGGGGGGGGGGTTGCATTTTAGCTCACATTCTACTTTTCTCCTCCAGCCCAGTCTTATAATTTTCCATCGTGAAATTAGTGACTTTATCAAAATAAGGTAGCACTCGATCTTAGTTGTTAAATCCTTTGCTTTAAATCCTCTACGACGGGGGGGGGCGGACTTCCTTTTTGCACCTCCCCCACTCGCTCCGAATTTAATTTTTTTTCCCCTTTTTAAGTCCAGTTTCCAATTACTCACGGGTTATTCTTTTTAATCCGAATTTTCAATAGAAGAAGTCAGCGCTCTCCGCCAAATGGCATGCGGCTTCGCTCGGTAGGGAAGCGGAGGACTCATAGCACCACACACACCCCGGCACCCGCTCCGTAGCCTTTAAAAAGGCTCCTTCGCGGGTCGGGGGGCGCAAACGGTGCCCGCCGAGTCACCATGCCCATGGGTTTCAGCGCCCATGGTTTTTGAGGGTCCCCGCGACGCCGACGCGGTAGAACCCAGCCCCTGCCGAGCAGGCTCCCTCCGGAGCTCGGAGGGAGTCCGCCATTCGGCGATGGCGCCAACCCGGAAGCCCTGCTCCAGTCCTTTTGATGTCGCCGCGGCCGCAGCGCTGGCCCGCCAGACTTTACACGAAGTAATAATTTTCTTAAATTATTGGGGGGGCGGAATTTTTGAGGGGGCTCGGGCCCCCTCAGGCCCCATGGAGTCGGCGCCTATGGGGCCCAGTGAGTTGTGGGGGGTGGAGGGTGGATGGGGATCATAATAGTTCTGATGTGAAATCGTGCAAGTATTATAAGCACAGAAAACGTTGGTTCCCTCCAAATTCAGCTGTTTTGGCCGTGAAGGGTTTCCAGAGTTGATTCTGAATTGCACTTCAGTCAAAATCCATAAAAATAAAATAAAAAAATGAAATGTGCAAAACCTCCCTAAGAAACTCTACTCATCTGGTGGACTCACCGCCAAATTGCTGAGAGTCCTGAAGAGGAGCTCACAAATTCACTTTCCTTTTTGCCTTTTGTCAACATTTCAGTGGCAAATCTGTCAGGAGACTGTTTTAATTAAAAGCCTGTGAGGCAAGGGAGGGGAGAGGAACTCTTGGCAGGTGTCGCAAACTGTTAGTTATGTCATTGCAACCATTTACAGAATCAAGGTATAAAATATGTGGAAAGTCAGAAGTATGCTGTTCAGCATGATTGGCAGGAAGTCTTTTCAATGTGCGCAACATTAAATCAAGGTACAATGCAAATCAATTTGGTTCAGCTTGACCCTGTACCACAAACAGCACTGTGCTACAATGGGACTCCTTCCACTGGATTAAAGTAAAATCTCCTCCCCCCCAAAGAAACCCCCATACAGACGGAAAACCAAGCTGCAATAGTGGTATCCCTCTCCCCATTACATCACACCTGTAATAATAATAATAATAATAATAATAATAATAATAATAATAATAATTTATACCCCGCCCTCCCTGGCCAGAGCTGGGCTCAGGGCAGCTAACACCAGTAAAATTACAGTAAAAACATAAGGGGGGGGGGAAACCAATTTAAAATACAGGTTAAAATGCAATTTTAAGAGGTTCTACAGTGTGTTTTCCCTTCCTGAGAACACATGCAATTGCGTGAGAAGTTGTACTGGTCAGTTACCAACTATCACAGCAAGAATAATAAGATTTCCCCTTCCAAATGAGCCTTCGCGTTGCACTCCACGCTGCAGCACTGCTGCCAGCCTCCGACTCAATATTCCCCACCAACTTTGCAGCAGGTGAGCCTTGGCTGCCACGTACTCAGCCTTTGGCAACTGGCAAACAAGTTGTGAGTGATGATCTTGACCTGCAATGCCAGCTGCCTTTGCTGCAAGGCACACAGGCTGTTGTGCAACGCAGAGCAACTAACTTAGAATCTGGTAAGAGCCATCTATGCTGCATCATACTAAGAGTCCATCAACAAGGTCACACACAAGATGTTATTGTTAGTATTGCGACAGCTGGGGACGAGTTTACCCCTACATGCATCCACTCAACTGCTTCCATCTGTGGAAGTGGCACTTTTGCAAGTGCCATGTGATATGTGTCCCACAGTTGCAAGGAATCAATTTTTTAGTGTCGCACCATGCAATGATCAAAAAATCAAGGCAGCATAAAGCAAAACCGCAAAACAAGAGAAGGTTAAACGGTACAGAAGAAAAACTCCTTTAAATGTCTAGGCACATAAATATGTCTTGACACTGAAACAGCAACAGCCAATCAGGACTCTGAGAGGAGGGCGTTCCACAATAAAATTACTATATTTCATTGTCTGATCCCTCAAACACTCAAAGGCCTGCAGTTTTTGTTTGCAATGCTCTTGAGAAGGAGGGCCACTTTAGATGTCTGAAACTCTGCAAGTACTGTTTGCATGAATGTGAATATGGTTATAATGGAGCGAAAGGGGAAGGGTCATCCAATTTTCACACTGCAGCCCCCAGAAGATTAGCCCCAGGCTGAAAAATGTTCCCCATCCCTGCAGTACATCACAAGCATCTTTGGGGAATACACCTGGACAGAAGATGTAATACCTGAGATAATACATTGCTATATCTGCCACTTCTCAGCAGTAATTTGCATAGAGCTGGACCTAAATTTTTCAGGATTTTTTTTTTGAGAATTTTCTTTTTCAGATTGCCCCTGAATTGTTGGAGAAGTTCAGGGTCCTCCTGGAGAGTATTTGGTGACACCTCTCTCCGTTGCAAAAAGGATGGAAAATTCCAGGCAAAATTGCTGCTCCGGTTTTAATATTGCTTAAGCTTCTTATAATATTGCTGAAGGAAGCAATGGGGTTGCCTCCCACACCTACCCATTCTCTCTAGAAGAAGAAGAGTTTGGATTTGATATCCCGCTTTATCACTACCCGAAGGAGTCTCAAAGCGGCTAACATTCTCCTTTCCCTTCCTCCCCCACAACAAACACTCCGTGAGGTGAGTGGGGCTGAGAGACTTCAGAGAAGTGTGACTGGCCCAAGGTCTCCCAGCAGCTGCATGTGGAGGAGCGGGGAAGTGAACCCGGTTCACCAGATTACGAGACTACCACTCTTAACCACTACACCACACTGGCTCTCTACGGCCCACTACGTCATTCAGAAACCAAAATGAGCTAGCAATAACATTCATGTAGTATTTACCCAAGACAGATTTCTCAGAAGAAAATTTTCCAAAAAAATTTCTGGTATGTCCCCCCTCCCCACAACCCCTCCGGAAACAAAGCCTGTCGAGGAATCTGTCACTCTAAAGAATAGTCAGTAAACCCCCCCCCCCCGCATTTTTGACTTGCAAACAGGGTGGAATATTTCAGGAAGCCTAGATTGGCACAAACATGGCACATTTTCTAGCCAGCAGGCTCATGAGAATCGCTGCCAGGAACCAGCACCTGTAGCGGAAGAAATGCCAAATTGAATGTTTCTTCTTCCACACTGCTGTATTCCAGAGATACTCAGGACGCTCCAGATGAGGTGATTTTAAAATGTCTAAACCAACCCTGCACTTACAGTTATGCCTCTTCAAAGGGCCTTCATGAAGCCATTCAGATTTATCTTGTTGTCAACGTAATTTTTAGAGTAATTTATCTTCCTTGATGTTTTGTATGGATTCAGAAAGATCACATGTTACTGGCAAGATGTATCCTCATCCATATACAGTGGTACCTCTGGTTAAGAACTTAATTCGTTCCAGAGGTCGGTTCTTAACCTGAAACTGTTCTTAACCTGAAGCACCACTTTAGCTAATGGGGCCTTCCGCTGCTGCCACACCGCTGCCATGCGATTTCTCTTCTCACCCTGAAGCAAAGTTCTTAACTCGAGGTACTATTTCTGGGTTAGCTGAGTGTGTAACATGAAGCGTCTGTAACCTGAAGTGTCTGTAACCTGAGGTACCACTGTAACTGGTATTCAGAGGCAGACTGCCTCCAACGGTGGAAACACAACCGTCATTGCGGCTAGCAGAGGCACCATCTCATGAATCACACAAGCGATGCCATGCCTGACAGCAGCTACATAGACACATGCACACAAAAGGTGGGGTTTTTTGTGGGTGGAGCTAGCAAGAGGGAAAATAAACAAACCCTGCTGTGTTCTGGAGCAGCAATATTTACCAAGAAAGACACTGGAGGTAAGTGTGATATTTTCACAGACCTTTTTTTTGGGGGGGGGGCCGCGGTGTCACTGATTTGCAGGGAAGGGGTGCAATCTGCAGCAGCAGCAGCAGCAGCCCAAAGAGGGTTTGGCAAGGGCTCTGAGGGTGACAGGAAGCAGGAAGAGTTTCTGCTGCTGCCTGGTTGCCCCCTTGCTGGAGGCCAAGGCCCGCTGTCCAGGTGCGCTTGTCAGAGCTCAGGCCACCACCATGGTTTTGTGGGGGTTAGCCCCTGAGGGGGGCCCTGTCCCCGCTGTGGGAGGGTGCCACCTCCACTGGCTTGCCTGTCCGTGTGCTGCTGCTGGCATGTTTCATGCCAAGCGGCACAGAAGAAGCGAGCGAGCAGAGGAAAGAGGGATGGGCAGATATGCCAGGTGGGTGGCAGATACACACACACTGTACTCTTACCCACATCCATTCCCCCTTGCTCCTCCTGGAGGCAAGTCAGATGCAGAGGGTGGTGCCCAGGTAGCAGGAGGCAGCAGACCGAGGGAGGTGGAAAGGCAGGTGGGGCAGGGAGGAGAAATATTGAGGGGGCCCAAAGGACCCCAGCCCCCTAGAGTTGGCGCCTGTGGTGGCTAGTAGGAATGGATAGCCTTATCCTCTAGGAATTTGTCTAAGTTGATGGCTGCTACTACATGTGCCCACCACATTGGCAGGAATGCATTGCAGGAATTCATTTGCTACAAATGCAAACATCCAGTTGGGTAAATGCCCTAGACTCTTGAAGGCTCTTGCAGTGGTGCTCCAGGAAAAGGCTTTGAACAGGGCTGAAGCACACAGAGCTGAAGCACCGACAGCAATATGAGTGAGGAAATACAGAAATGCTAGCAAAAAATGGGCATCACAAACAGAAAACTGCCAGGGGAGGTAAAGGTGCCTTGCAGTGTACCAAAACCCTACCTTCCTAATCATTGAGCACCCTATGCGGTCAAAGAAGAGCACACCCACTCCACATATTTCTAAGCTTTCCTTGGAAACTATGGAGGTGAGAGATCTGAGCTGTGAGTCTAACTAAGCTTGCTTATTTGGATATAAACTCCATTGAAGTTAACAGGGTTTCACTTCCAAGGAAAGGTGTTCAGCACTCGGCTGTTTCTCTTTTAATTAAAGCAAAGGTGGAGGACTTTGGAGAATTGACTTTGTATACCCTGTTGTTCATCTAATCCTTAATGAAGAAAACAGAGGTTATATTCCAGGGGAAAGGTACTTGGTACAGAAGTAGCGCAGTTTATACCAGCAAAGAGCAGCCAATTGATTTACTATATAAGTATATAGTACATGTTATGATGCTCTATGGATCCACTTCCTCCTAAACAGATTTGGACATTGCTGCCTGCAGCAGAGGGAACTGGATTATATGCCCAAAGGTTTGTTTTCCTCCCGTTTCTTAGCCTCATGAATGCATACATATTTCTTCTAGTCTAGCTCCACAGAAATACAGAGTTAAATGCAGTATTTTCAGACACAGGAAATGTTCATTTTAGGCCTCATCTGCACTAAACATATAATGCAGTATCACAGCACGTTAAACAATCATGGCTTCTGCCAAAGAATCCTGGGCACTGGTGTTTGTTAAGGACGCTGAGAGTCATTAGGATACCCCTATCCCCCTCACATAGTTACAGTTGCCAGAGTGGTTTCACACAGTCAATGCCTCTTCTGCGGGAACTCTGGAAATTGTAGCTCTGGGAGGGGAATGGAGTCACCTAAAAACTTTCCGCATCCATAACAAACTATGGTTCAATGGATTCTTTGGTGGGAAGCCATGATGGTTTACAGTGGTATGGCTCTGCTTCAACTACATAGTGCAGATGTGGCCTGAATTGTCATTCACACCTTTAAATTATTTTAATTTTGTGGAGCAAGTTCATGACATAAAAATACATAATAAAGCAAAAACAAACAACAAGAACAAACTAATAACCCCCTGCCACAACCACATTTAAAAGGACATAGAGTGTTTGTTGTTTAGTCGTGTCCGACTCTTTGTGACCCCATGGACCAGAGCACGCCAGGCACTCCTGTCTTCACATAGAATGTTAATCTGCCAAAAATCTGGTTTTCACCTGGTGCCTAAAGACAGATAATGGTGCCAGGTGAGCCTCCCTGGGGAGAGCATTTCACAAATGGGGACCTACCACAGAAAAAGGCCCGTTCTCAGGTTACCCAAACAAGGGTAACAATGGAATCTGGGTCTGTTCATATGGGGAGAGGTGGTCCTTGAGATATTGCGGTCCTGAGCCACCGAAGGCTTTATAGGTCAAAACCAACACTTTGAATTGGTCCCGGAAACTCATTGGCAGCCAGTGCAGTTGGGCCAAGATTGGTGGAATATGGTCAAACCACTTGCTTCAGTGAACAACCTGGCTTCTGAATTCTGCACCAGCTGAAGTTTCCCAACCATCTTCAGAGGCAGCTTCAAAATAACTGAAAGGGCTAAATCAGGAGTCAGTCAGTGTAGAAGAACTCTAAAATCCTTTTTGCTCCCTGCCACATGTTGTTGGTATGCTGAACCGGATAGGTTTTTGCTGTTAATAGTTATTGGAGTTTAGTATTTCACTGGAGCGAGGAGGGGTTAATATTATGTCTAGTTCTGTTAGTGGTCATTTTAGTTTTACATTTTATTTTTTTGATATTTTTGGTACTATACTACATTAAAGGCTTGGGAGGGTTTTGACCCCTGAAAGAAATCTATTAATACTTTATACAACACAAAATAAATGTTCTAAAACACATTTGAAAGAAGATGAAGCTGTTATCTTCTCTTTTTTTAATCTTGCTTCCATGATTTGTTTTCATCTAAGTCAGGAATGAGTTGAGAACCTTAGTGCAATGGGGGCAATCCAACAAACATTAGGCAGTCTGAAGTCCCACTTGTATCTGCGGAACCAAAATTAACATTACATTGATTTCAAGATTCACTTACATTTCAGTGGTTTGTGCCCCAAGGTGAAATTAATGGAACTTATTCTCAAGCAAATGAGGTTAGAATTCAAGTGCATCGGTGAATTTGCCTTCTCTGGAAGTATGGGAGTATATTTATTCAATTCACACCCCAATTTGGATAAGCATGGACTTGTCAAATCAAATCAGGCAACCATGTAAAACAGTAGAAAACACTGGATTTCCAAAGCTATGATTAAAAAACTATAATACTATTAAAAGCGTCTCATTTGACAAAAAGAATCATAAAAACAGAAGACCACAAAATATTACATTCCTGTTTAAATAGGTAGGCATTGATTTTCATCCCAGAGTTCTGATGCCACAGGCCAATGGGCTTATTTCATTTTTTCCAGTCCTCCCAGTGGAGCTTGGTCCATTACGGCATATAGGGCAGCACTCTGCCATGTGAAGTTTGCCCCCAGCTGTCTGTTTTCTAACTTACATCCAGTCCAAGGGGAAACACTGAAATTCAGCTTTCCTTCTCCTTAGTTTCTGTGTAGTAGGGATGCAGGTGGCTCTGTGGTCTAAGCCATTGAGCCTCTTGGGCTTGACAGTCAGAAGGTTGGTGGTTCAAATCCCCATGATGCTTTCACCTCCCGTTGCTCTATCCCAGTTCCTGCCAACCTAGCAGTTTGAAAGCATGCCAGTGCAAGTAGATAAATAGGTACTGCTGCGGCGGGAAAATAAATGGCGTTTCTGTGTGCTCTGGTTTCCGTCATGGTGTCCCATTGTGCCAGAAGCAATTTAGCCATGCTGGCCACATGACCTGGAAAGCTGTCTGTGGACAAACACCAGCTCCCTCGGCCTGAAAGCGAGATGAGCACCACAACCCCATAGTTGTCTCTGACAGGACTTAACCGTCCAGAAACTCAATGGGGGGGGGGGAGGATGAAGGTCAAAACTAGAATTAGTTGGCTGTGTCTGCCATTGACTCTGGCTCCATCTGCTGTTGGTGTTTCTGCCAGTCTCAATGGGCATCAGTCCCTGGTGAGTCCATTGTACTTCCAGTGGTGATGGGCTAGAAAGTAGACTATCTGATGCCAATCTTAAGGCTCAGCTGGGTTCATACAGGCAAAGTAATCCTCATGGTAACCTGGTCCTGGAATGCTGAGGACTTTAAAAGTAAAGATCACTACTTTTAAATAAGCCTGAAAACAAATTGGTGACCAGCATAAAGAATTGCTATTATATATGTTCCAATTAGCAGGAACCAATCAACATCCCAGCAGCAGCATTTTAGACCAACTGAGAAGTCCAAACTCTCTCTAGAGACAGCTCCAGGTATAGAGAATCACTGTAATGGTGTTTATAAAGGGCCGCCTTTAAAAGATTATGTTTCAGTTTCCTTCGATCCACTCCTGAGCTGACAAACCTCTACCAGCTTTCTGGGATCAGAAGTTGGAAAATGATGAATGGGAATGGAGGAGGTGGAGCTGTGTATCGCTAGCGTATTGATGACATCTCAAGATCTTCAAATGACTTCATTCAGTGGTTTCAAGCAGATGTAAAAGGGCCTGGGAGAGATGGCAGATACTTGGGGAATTACTGAGAAATGGGTCCTAACCTGTCAATCTTTGCCATGTATTTCATAGAATCATAGAATTGTATAGTTGGAAGGGACCCTGAGGGTCATCTAATTCAACCCCCTGCAATACAGGAATCCTGACCTGGGTGGTCTCGAACCACCAACCTTCTGGTTAACAGCCAGACACACGGACCCATTGCACCATCTGCTATTTGGTAGGTCTCAAATTTCACCCAACGGGAAATCATCTTTTTTCGTGTGCCACTTCAGTGCTATGGTGATACCTGGGCACTCTCCACTAATAAATAGCTGTGGCATTTCTAGATAAACTTCACTGGCATGCAGACAGCAATAGTAAAGAGCGGAGTAATTTGGCACCAGATCAAGACAATCTAATATCTAAAATTACTGTTTTATCCCATTTGATTTCAAATGCAGTTTTCATATTGCTCATGCCACACTACAGCACAGCATGTAGTCCCCACACTTCAGTTGTTCAGAATGTGATACAGAGATAAAAACAATTATTTATAGGTAATGTGAGACCAAATGTATCTAGGCAACTTGTATTGTGTCAGAATCATAATATCTAGACCTGAGGGCAGGGGAGGGGCTTTTTACATATTTTATTGCAAACTTCAACTTGTATAATAAACCAATATGCTAAAATCCCAATAATTATTTTGTACCTAAATAGGCATGTTGTGCTTTTCTGACTAATAATGAAATAAGGTGAAAGCCTGCTAGCTTGAAGCAAAGGGAACTTCAGTAATTCATCTCTCTTGGGTAAAACCTTACTGTACAGTGGTACCTCGGGTTATGTACTTAATTCGTTCTGGAGGTCCGTTCTTAACCTGAAACTATTCTTAATCTGAGGTACCACTTTAGCTAATGGAGCCTACTGCTGCCGCCGCACTGCTGGAGCACAATTTCTGTTCTCATCCTGAAGCAAAGTTATTAACCTGAGGTACTATTTCTAGGTTAGCAGAGTCTGTAACCTGAAGCGTATGTAACCTGAAGCATATGCAACCTGAGGTACCAGTGTATATCTTTGCTATGGGGTTTATCTCAAACAAGGACTGCATCACCAAAGTAATTTTTAAAACCACACATCTAATCAGCAGCTATTTTCATGGGTTGGCCATGTTAAGAAATGGATGGAAGGTAGTTGTGGCATTTGCCCATTCTTTGGGGATACGTTTGTACTGGGGGAGAGAAAGGGTTAATAGGCTGACCAATAAGAAAGCCTGGAGGCGGAGCCTACCTGATTTTGAGGCTCAGCCCAGAGGTTTTGACAGTTAGTTTGGTTGGTTCTTTTGGGGCAGGGGAAGATAGAGGAAGGGTGAGTTAGAGACGGACAAGACTGAGACGGAATAGAGTGACAGCATTTCGAATATATTTTATAACTTGTTTGTGTTTGAAATAAACTTTAATCTTCATTGTCAGCTCTATCTGACTGAGACTCAATACTTCACTGGGGAAACCTGGGTCTTTCCCACAAAATTTGTGACAGTGGAAGAATAAAGTAGTGGTGTACAGGTCAATAGTCTGTGAAATGACCAGGGGCTCTGTACGAACGCTACAGTAGTGTACTCAGTCTACTGCTCCCCATTCTCTGTTGTCGCCACAGTTATTCTCCTGTATCTGGGGTGACAAGTGAGCCAGGAGAGTAGCTAGGTCAGATTTGGCTCTTCAATGGCTGATCTGCATCACATAATACAGTCATACCTCGGGTTGAATACGCTTCGAGTTGAGCGTGTTCGAGTTCGCTCTTCGGCAACCCGGAAGTAATGGAGCGTGTTACTCAAAATGACGTCACGCGCATGCGCAGAAGCGGTGAAAAGCGATGCGCGTGTGCGCAGACGTGCCATCGCTACTTCCATTTACTTCTAAATGCGAACGGGGCTCCGGAACGGATCCTGTTCGTATCTAGAGGTACCACTGCATAACTGAAACATGTAACTTTCTTCATTTCTGTCTCCCATGGACTTTCTGGCAACAGCTAATTTTGCCCAACTAATAACAGTCCTGCAATGGTCCTAGCATTTCAAATTCTGCATCCTCGTAAATTCTTGGATGTGCTTCTCGCATTAATGACTCACAACTGACAAGTTACTGTGTTCTTCGACCAAGAGATGCCATATGGTGATGCTGAGAAAATAAGAGTTTTGTTGCAGTTCCCTCACTGGAAGCCAGATGGTGATGCTAAGGATGCTGAATGATAAATGAGATAATGTCCCCACCTTCTATGGTGCCTCCAACTTTCCATCCCATTACCCTGACCCTTCATTCATTCATTCATTTGCTGTCCTGGTAGAAAACCCTGGATGTGGAAACAAAGTGAACCAAGAGAGAATTTCTGATCATTCCCGTTCCACCCATGATTCCTTTACAAGAAAGCTACATTGGACTTAGAGCTGGAATGTGCAGGGACTGCTGAGAATAGACTCTGTGTTGAGTTTAAGCTTGGCGGTATCCCATTTCCCATCACTGTTTTTCGGTTATGATGTGGGCAACACATGGTCCTCCAGATGTTGTTGAACTACTAACCCCACCAGCTGCAACCAGCTTGGTCAATGGTCAAGGATAATGGGAGTTGTAGTTCACCATGGAACCAGCCAACACAACATTCTGGTGCATGGCATGGAGAAATTCTAAATGCGCATAACCTTGTCTTGATCATGTGCTCATTATGTTTACTATTACTGTTACAGTATTAGCAGTATTATTTAATTTCTGCACCACTCAGTGGTGAAGTTATTGAAGTGACAGGAAACTAAAACCAAACCAAACACAACCTTATAAATAAAGATAGTGCTGACATTTCCACCAGTTTCAATCAGCCAAAAGCTGAAAGCAGTGGATTTTGTTAGATAAGTGTGGCATTTTTTAAAAAAGGTTTATTTATGTGGTCCCTTTCCACATCTGTTTCTCAACCCCAAATCATTTAGAACATGATTCCTTCTGATTTTCTACCAGTTGGTACCACCTCCGTTTCCACCCTTGATCTGCACACTTTGAAAATTGTCCTGTCCTTGTGAGTCCAAGCATTCATTCTGATTTGATTAATTTGATTTCCATTTCCACTCCTGCTGCCTTTTTCTCAATTGCCAGCAGCTTGAACGTACAGGAGAGCAAACCTATTAACTGCCTTATAGATCTGACTTTTCATTCTGCTGGGCACTCTTATCAAAGATCACTCTACTCAAATTGAATTTCCTAATCTGTTTGTAAATGCATCACTACTGACCCAATCCACAAACTTGTTATGCCAGAATTTTAGATTTCAGATTCATCTCCTCAGACTTCAGTGAGACAAAAGGAGCTTAAATTTGATCATTCCAAGTTTAAATGGCTTTCAAACCAGACCTCTAGCTCCCATACGGGGATCAAACCTTGAACCTTGGCATTATCAGAACCATGTCCTAACCAACTGAGCTATCCAGGCTGAATGAGAAACAATGGGGAATATTCCATTGTAAAAGCTGTAATATGTGAATAAGCCTCAAAGCTTAATGTGGATAGTAAACTTAAGACCTAGTTTCAACTATCTTTTGCCAACAATGTGTTTGACAAGCATCACATAGCACATACTGTTGCTTCTAAAATGGTTCTTAAAAAAACAACATTGTTGCTTGCTACATAGACCGATTACTGCTATGAGCCAGGTGGAGTAATCTTTTTAAGGTAGGGGTGAAATACGGTACTTGTGTTCACCCTACAAAGAGTCACTTGTAAGTCGCAAATGATTACTCTTAGTGACATTGACTAATGTTGTCTAATGAGTCTGATACTGATAAACTCATGGGAAGATAATGAGGCTCCCTTACCCGCAAACCATATGATAGTCAGCATGAATGCCTGTGT
The DNA here is from genome assembly GCF_964252035.2 of Podarcis erhardii. NCBI lineage: Eukaryota > Metazoa > Chordata > Lepidosauria > Squamata > Lacertidae > Podarcis > Podarcis erhardii. Next base: position 21,759,251 of record NC_138515.1, on the reverse strand, counting down.
GGCGTCTGATTCATGTTTGACACGATTGGCACTTGTAGCACTGACACACACACAGAGAAACACAGACACAATCTCCAGTATAAAGTTCCATTGTAAATGGGATGCATAGTCAAGCGAGACATCATTTCATTCAGTTTATGTATCTGATGCACCTTTGGTGTGAAAGACATTGCAGTCCTATTGCTGTCTCAAGCCTAAGGGTCTTGCTATCACTCAACAAGTTTTAAGGGAATAATAATAATAATAATAATAATAATAATAATAATAATAATATTAATATTAATAATAATTTATTTATACCGCACCCATCTGGCTGGGTTTCCCCAGCCACTCTGGGCAGCTCCCAACAGAATATTAAAAACACGATAAAACATCAAACATTAAAAACTTCCTTAAACAGGGCTGCCTTCAGATGTCTTCTAAAAGTCAGATAGTTGTTTATTTCCTTGACATCTGATGGGAGGGCGTTGACTGATTGGAAGCCAAACGGTCCCAAATTTAGCATGGCATTGTGGGTTGCGGTAGGCTGGGTTGCAAGATTCCCAGTCACCATCAAAAGGGGTTTGGAGGACTGGGGAATAGAAGTAGCAAGGGAGAGGGATTCTGGATAGACCTGCCTTTGGGAACAGAATTAGATCAGAGCATTTGTTCCTTCCAACTCTACAACTACAATCTACCTCAAAATTCTCATACACGAGCCTCACCCCCTCCAAAAAAATATGCACAGGATCCAAACAAAAGAGCAGAACAATGTTTTTGTTCTAGATTTTAGTGCTAGAAACCCTACTGGGCTTTTATGTTTACATAAATTTGGTCATTGATATGCCAGCTTTCTCTCTTCTCCAAATAGCAGTTTCATATTATTTAGATACTTGGGGGAGGGGGTGGCAGATTACTGTTTGTCAAGTACATATGGAATCATTTGGACATGATAATTCAACACTACCCTCCATATGAATTATAGCCTCTTTCCTCCGTGATCTAATTATCATGCAACAATGAAATGAAGCACTAAAAATTAAAGCTCAAAAAATGTGCACCTCTGATGAATCACTTCCCATTAATCTTATGTAGAACAGGTGATAATAGACAAGAAGGGAAGATGTGCATTTAGTGAGCATGTAGAACTAATGGGAGGAAATGTTATCAATTGGAGAAAAAGAAACGCTTCATTATGCACATTCACTCCCCAGATTAAATCCTGTTAGGAAAAGTGACTGGAAATCCATTTGACTGTGTGTGGAATGAGCTAAGAATGGATAGGTAGCTTTCCATTTACTTCATATCAGATTTATCAGACAACTTTTTAAAAACTTCAGATTTGAAACATGCATTGCATTGTTTACATAATGAAACATGCTCTGAACCACGACCATTTCTTCTAACATGTTTAAGTTCCTTTAATTGCACTTTGAGGTTTCTGCTTTCTCTCTTTCACATTCAAATATTAGGATATATATTTTTAATCCACTGTCGAGATAATCTTGTAGCATTGTGTCACCTTAAATGCCTATCAGACAAAAAACAGAAGGAGGACCAGCACAAGGGGTGGGGGAATGGCTGTCATTATTATAATCTGTTAGGTTAATGCTGATCAGGAACTATGTGTGAAAAATAATGCAAATAAACAAATACAGTTACCCAGAGACTCAATATACAAGCTTGAGTGGCTAGGAGTTTGTCTCCTCCTAATAACATACTTGCATTTCCCAGTTAAATATAATCTGTGGGTCATCCAGATGGAGGATAGCTACTTATCTGGGTGATCTGGAGAAAAGTATTTTCCAAGACACCCATGAAATTAAAATTTAGACTGAGAAAAGAGACAGACCAATCACACTGACATGTCCTTACAAACTGATTTTTGTAGGTGAGAGAACAACACCAGACTCCAGATGTCTTACCTTTGCCCAGAGTTCAAATGATCGCTGAGTTCAGATGTCTCACCTCCTTTTCTATAACTTTCTAGTTGTCAAGGCGCTGCCAGGCAAGTACAAATCATCAACAAGGCAGGAAAGAACATGAGGCATGAAATGCAATTAGTTTTTATTCACAGAAAGTAACAACACAACAGAGTTCCTCTGGTTAGATGTTGCTGAAACTGACCAGTGTCCCCACCTTTCCCCTCTAGCCTCTCACTCTGGATTCCTCCCAAGCAGATCAAGGGGGTGGGCTCCTCCTCTGGGCCTGTCTGGCCCATTGCTCAGCAACATGCAGGACTCTCTTCAATTGGGGTGTCGGGGGGGGGGGGAGAGTCAGTAGAACTGGGATTTTGGGAGACAGCCAATCTTTGGCTTGAAGTACGCGGCTGAAAGAAAGTCATTTAAATACTTTATTCAAATGGTAATTTAGTCAATGAAACTTTGGGAATACAAGCTGAAAAGCAGAACATACATTCCACAAATAAATAAAAAGAAGCAATATAATTCACACATGAGCTAGAGAGACTGGACGTTTAACGTGGAACCGCTACAGACTATTTTTAGAACAGGAATCAACAGCACAAAATGTATCATTGCCTTATTAAGCAGTTTATGTGCATATCATAGTTAAGTTGCAGCTTGGCAAATGGTTATCTGGATTCACCTTCTACCTGTTGAAGAAAGCAATGCCTAATTTAGGGTGGTACAGCTGTACCCAGCAAAGGGTGACAAACTGAGGGGGTGCAAAATTGAGAAGATTAATAACTGAGAAGATCCTTTTGGGGACGCCAAATTTTGGCTTCTCACGGGGCGCCACATTACAAAAGATTACCAAAACCAACCACAGAAGACGGGGTTTGGAGTCAAGTATATAGAAGATTTATAACAGGGATGAAGAACTCCTTGTCTTCAGGGCTCCTCAGGCAGCATACCGTCCTCAGCCACACCCCTCCCCACCTTTTGTGAGTGTTTTTGTTTAACGGGTGACCACAGCATTTGCTGAACGCTGTACAGTAAAGAAGACAGGCAGACCTCTGTAGGGAGGAAATTCCATGACTTGGAATCCCCCTCTCCTAGGCCGCTGCCACCCCAAACTTCTGAGGGATGTGGGACGCCAGAACCCGCCCCCCTGTCAGGGACTGGACCATAGCTGTCAACGTTTCCCTTTTTTAAAAAGGGAAATTCCCTTATTCCGAATAGGATTCCTCACAAGAAAAGGGAAAAGTTGACAGCTATGGACTGGACTGAGGAGGATTGGTGGGAACCGCCCCCCCTTCCTGCATCTTCCCGAGAAGCGGCAGACAGTATAGATTTAGAACAGTGGTTTGCAGAAAACCGCAGTTCAGAGGCTGCAGAGGGGAGAAGCTGGGAAATATTGGGAGAGCAGCAGGAAGAAGCAGCACCAGGGGAGAGACAGCATCTCTGACTCTCCTTCTCCTAGGACTGGGCTTGCATTGAGAGTAGCAAAACAGGATGCTCAGAGGCAGAAAGCACAGATCAGCTGGCACAGGGGTGACGTAGTATAGGAGAGACTGAGGGGGTGGGACTTTACATGAAGCAACGTCATTACCTAGAGAGAGACCTTATTCCTTTGTCTCTCGCTATGGTTATTGAATAAACTAATTGGTAGTTTCTTCTTTTCTTTTTTCTTTCCTTCCCACCATGGGAGGGAAAGGGTTTCTTGAAGTCTGGCAACACCTGGGGACATAGCTATCAACTTTTTCCTTTTCTTGCAAGGAATCCTATTCAGAATAAGGGAATTTCCCTTAAAAAGGGGAAAACGTTGACAGCTATGCCTGGGGAAGAGTCCATAGGGTATGAGGCAGTCTTTCATAAACTTGGGGCTTAGTCCACTTGCCTATGGCCCCACCCACATGGCATGTGGCCCCTGGAAAGGTCCCCAGGCAAATAATATGACCCTCAGCCTGATAAAGATCCCCCATCCCTGCTTTACAGTGATGAAGGCAGTCCTGCTGGCACCCTTGGCCTAACTGTATATCTCTTCTAACTAGAGTCAGCTTTCACATCAGTAGCCTATAGCAGCATCAAGAACATCACAAAGTTTCATAGCTTACAAACATATATATGGGTGCCTCTCCACAATATGCGCCAGGAGTAGATGTTACATATTGCTATTGAGCTTGTTAAGTCTGCCATGTCTTACAGCCATAGGAAATAGCAAACTCAGATATTTATGAACATTACTCATTCTAGACAGTTTGAATTGCAGCTGCTCGAGGCATAACACATTAAGTTTTCCTCCCTGCTTCCCCCTGATTATTGCCAATGTGTGGATAATTAAAGGCAATTGTACTCCCCCCCCCCCTTATCCTGACGATTCCAAAAGCCTTTCCTACTTCGTAAACCTTTGTAGATTTGACAACAGTCCAGAAACAAAATCTGCCAGATTAAAGCTGATTGATGTCATTTGCTTTATTTGCTGTCACCTTTTCTTCTTCCTCATGTGCAGTTTTGAACACCCTAGCTCTGTGAAAGGTACAACTCTAATTATAATCTCATGGCAAACTTAACACTTAAAATCCATGTCGGGATCATGCAGCCGTTTTAGTCCATTTGCCCAGTTCTGTATTTACATATGCCAAGCCTTCATGCCTCTCTGGCAATGTTGGTTGGGATTCTCATGAAAATATGTTGCCCAAAAAGGAGCCCTGTGTGCTGTTAGCCCCAAACAGTTATGCCAGGGGCGGCAAAGCCATTAGGTGTCATCAGCACTGGTTTCAGGTGAGATCTCATAAATTTCCAGCAAGATCTCACTGAAATTGCATGAGATCTTGCATGTTATGTGAGAACTCATGTCAGAGGCAAGGTGAAATAAAATGTACCACCCCTGAATTATGCACTAACGTTCTGGGAAATTCATTTTTGTGGGAAATGTTGGCTTCTGATGGAAGGACAACAAGGAGGGAGCCAGTCTAGCTTCTCTAGGAAGTGAATTCCAAAATCAGAGAGCAGCTACTGAGAAAATCCTCTCCTGCGTCCTCACCAAATGTACCTGTGAGAGCAACAGGACTGAGAGAAGGGCCTCCTTCAAAGATCTGCTCAGACAGGTTTGTATGGGACAATATGACCCCTTAGATAGCCTGGGCTATACAGAGGGCTCATACCCTTCAACATTTCTCCAATGAAAATAGGGACATCCTATTCAATAATAATGTGTTCCTCAGCAACTGGTGTTCAGAGGCAAACCACCTCCAATGCTGGAGATAGCACACTGCCAGCAAGACTGGTAGCCACTCACATTTCATAGATGATGCATCAATTCTAGGGAACATTATTTCACCCCCTCCCCAATACTGTACAATGTGAGAAGAAGTATGTTGCAAGGCAACCGGGAACAAGAAAATGTATTATCTTCCATGACTTTACAGGAAAGGCAAGCATGTTTAGGATAGCTGAGTAGACATATGTATGGAAAAAGCCTACCGTTCTTTCATGAACACCAAAACCACACAATTAACCTTAAAAAATAAATAAATCACATACACACAATTCAACATGAGGATAATATTATATCATCTACAATATCACTCACACAAAATCACCAGGTTGGAGGAAAGAAGTACTGTCAAGTAGTTCAATACTTAATGATTGAAAATGATGGTGAATAACAGGACAGTCTATTATAGCTCATTCAGAATGGAGACTTGTACATCTGTGAAATGAAAACAGTTTAATGACATAAAAGACCTCACTAGCCCACCCAGAAATCACTCCATCCAATTTTCTCATTGTGCGGCTCTTAAAGAAGCTACCATCACGGAGCTGTAGGAAAAAAACTTTCTTTGCCCTGAGCGAGGGCAAGAAGACACAGAAAGAGCTTGGAAAGCTGCCAGTATTCATCTTCTGATAGTCCAGTAAGGTGGTCAATGAGGCCTTCCCTCTACTACCACTACAGTGAGAAACAAGAAACTGGTTTAAGGATACAGCATGAAAGCATCCAGCTTTCAAAAGGGCAAGCAGTTGGGAAAGGTTGGTGTGGTGCAAACACATTGGTGGATCCAATCCAGCTCTACTGCTCACGTGTTTGCATCATGCTGACCTCCCCACTGCCTTACTGAGAACTTCACGAGCTTTTCAGAAAGTATGGACTACAGAGTGTGCATCACCAGAGATACGATTTGCATCTTGAGGCCCCAAGTCAGCCCCCCATGAAATAACTACACACGGACACAGAATTAAGGTTGATGAGTAACATTAAGGCCATAATTTTATTCATTGCAAATTAGATGTGAGCAGTATTGGCATAGGCATTGGCTGAAGACTATAACAGACTACTGCAACATCGGGGTTTTGCCTGACAGAAGCTTACCGCGAGGTTCCTGTGACCCCGGCATGGCCCTAGCACATCAAGCGGACTTGGACAAGATCCGGGACCCCCAGATTCCTTTAATGGAATACCTTTTGATCATTGAGGGGCAGGTGATAGCTACACCTCCCCTCCACACACAAAATTAAGCCAATGCTTAACCGCCCAACCTGGAAAGTTGCTATTGCTATTGCTAAGGGGTAGGCAAAAAACCAAGTGGCCAGTGCCAATTTGCCAAATGGATAAAGAATCCTACCCAGCCCCTGTCCCAAGACAGGTGACTCACACAAAGTCCTACACTAAGGGCGGGGGTGTGTGGAATCTTCAAGAGCGCCAATCAAGTGCCTAGGGCACTCTTGTGCTGATGCTTATATAATTCCTTAAGCACCCCCGCCCTTTTCCTGATTGGCTGTGACCCATGATGCCTATTTAGAGAAATGAAACTTAGACCTAGAAACGAAACCTACTTAGTCAGGGGTGTATCCAGGGGCCCAGTCACAAGAAGGGCCACCTTCTGAGGATGATCCCATTTCTAGAAAGAAAAAAACATTTATGAATACTCCTCAGCTACATAGAAACTAAGTTAGGCATCATAAAAGACTTCCTATACAATAAAATTCAGGTTCTGAGAGTTGGAGGGGCCTCTGAAGCCTTTAACTGTCACCTAACATTCTTAAAGTTGCCCATTATGTGAGTATAACCAGCGGCCAGCTCATTCTTGAAGCTGGCCAATGTTGACATTGGGCTCTGTTGTTCTTGACCTCCTAAATCCATCACTTTGCCACTAAAATGGAGGGCGCATGAAAGGTACAATATATATTACCAAATATCCAAATAATAGCAATAGCACAGTGTGACGCCAATTTGGATAACTGTGCAGCTGTTATAAAAGCTTCAGCAAATACCAGGATGATAATCACGTTGCAAAGTGAACAATTTCTTTCCGTGGCAGTTCTAAAGTAGCACTCCCCGCCATGTCTCAAAAATGGCCTCCAATGCCTCTCACCCAGCTCTGAGATTCAATAAGTTGTCAACATTCAATAACTTCTTGCTCTATCCTTAATTATCCTTTAAGCGGTAGAAGAGAAATAGCAACTACAGTGTGAAGGTTACTCTATAAATGACAAGGAGATGGCTTCTTTAGTGCTGAATTCTCCCTCTCTCTTTTTTTTGACAAAGTGCAAGTTTGCAGTTACCCTGTCTTTTGACCTTTTGATAGAGGTTTTTTCACCTCAAAAGAGAAATGTTATAATTTATGTATTGTCACAATGTTCACTATGCACTTAGCATATATTGTGAAGTGGGAATTCCATGTAGAAGATGCAGCACCTGTTTTCTCTTGCTTCACCTGATCAGAGAATCTGTGCTATTTCTCCCTTTGTCTTTGGAGTCCTGCATCATGAGGAGATCAATCTTCCCACACCCCTCATTTCCAGGTCATCTCACTTTTGCACAGGGCTCCAAAGTAAGGCTTGAAGGAATAGAGTGGATCTGTCGATTTCAGTTTCTCAGTTTTCTAAGTTCCCTTCCCCATATTTCCACATCAGTTTGCAATTAAAAGAAAAAGATATAATGAAAATTGATTAGCATTTTAGTGTGGAATTCTCCAGATATACACATTTTTGTATGTGGTCTTTCCTAATTACACATTTTTGCAAATATTTATCCATATACAGTGGTACCTCGGGTTACATACGCTTCAGGTTACATACGCTTCAGGTTACAGACTCCGCTAACCCAGAAATAGTGCTTCAGGTTAAGAACTTTGCTTCAGGATGAGAACAGAAATCGTGCTCCGGTGGTGCAGCAGCAGCAGGAGGCCCCATTAGCTAAAGTGGTGCTTCAGGTTAAGAACAGTTTCAGGTTAAGTACGGACCTCCGGAACGAATTAAATACTTAACCCAAGGTACCACTGTACTGTATTTTTCACTCTATATTTTTTAAGAATTTTTTTATTTATAAAATTTTCAAATTTAACAATTAAAAAAAAAACATTCCATTTGAATTATACATCCAATTCTAATCTTTCCACTTTCAGACTTCCTTCAGTCTATCTGGGAATTTTCATGTTTTCACAGTTATTCACATTTCTTGCATCTATATTGTTTTGTTTTTTTTCAACCAAATTAATCTTAACAATTATTATAAAACAATATTTCTTTCCATTATTATCACAGAGCTTCTTGAAAACCTACAAACGTTAATTGACCTTCACATATATTCTTAATATACTCTGTAAATTTATTCCAGTCCTCGGTAAATCTCTGGTCTCGCCCGTTCCGAATTCTCCCCGTTAGCTTGTCTAATTCTGCATATTCCATCAACTCCATCAACTTCATTCTCCATTCTTCTTTCGTTGGGATTTCTTCCTGTTTCCATTTTTGTGTCACCAAAATTCTTGCTGCTGTTACTGCGTATATTTTTCGCTCTATAAGAAGACCAGACCATAAGACGCACCTAGTTTTTGGAGGAAGAAAACAAGAAAAAAAATATTCTGAATCCCAGAAGCCAGAACAGCAAAAGGAATCACTGCACAGCGATCAATCTTGCTGTTCTGGCTTCTGGGATAGCCACGCAAAGCCTCTTCAGGGCAGGGGGAGTGTTCTTCCCGCTGCCCTGAAGAGGCTTTGCATTGCTATCCCAGAAGCCAGAACAGCATGAGGGATCGCTGCGCAGCGAAAGCAGCGATCCCTCTTGCTGTTCTGGCTTCTGGGATAGCTGCACAGCCTGCATTCGCTTCATAAGATGCACACACATTTCCCCTTACTTTTTAGGAGGGAAAAAGTGCATCTTATAGAGCGAAAAATACGGTATGTTTGTGTGTATATATATATATATATATGTGTGTGTGTGTGTGTGTGTGTGTGTGTAATCACTTTTGTAAGTTATTTTCACTAATTTAGCACACTTTATCTCAGTATATAGGGACATGGGTGGTGCTGTGGGTTAAACCACAGAGCCTAGGACTTGCCGATCATTAGGTTGGCAGTTCGAATCCCTGCGACGGAGTGAGCTCCCGTTGCTCGGTCCCTGCTCCTGCCAACCTAGCAGTTCAAAAGCACATCAAAGTGCAAGTAAATAAATATGTACCGCTCCAGCGGGAAGGTGAACGGTGTTTCCGTGCGCTGTTCTGGTTTGTCAGAAGCAGCTTAGTCATGCTGGCCACATGACCTGGAAGCTGTACGCCGGCTCCCTCGGCCAATAAAGCGAGATGAGCGCTGCAACCCCAGAGTCGGCCACAACTGGACCTAATGGTCAGGGATCCCTTTACCTTTACCTTGTCTCAGTATATGCATTTTAGCACAAATTGCTTGGCAGAAGAATTACATTGCAAAATTCAGAGAAGTACACATTTCAAACAATGGCTGTGTTCTGGAAAGGGCAAATGTGACTGAATTGCCTTTAAATACAAACTGAACTAACTTTCTCCAACCCACCCCTACTGCAGCTTCTTTTCATCTCAGTCACTCAGCTGTAGGGCACTTTTTATTAAATTTCCCAAGGAGGAGGTGGCAGCAATGGCAGCAGGTGAGTAGGTGCAGGGAGGCAAGACTGATGGCCCAACCAGCATCCAATTCACTTGTCTGCACAGCTGTCTTTTCAATTGGAAAGCTGGGAGGAATCCAGGCTCACACAGTGTGGCTAAAGAATGCAATGTCCTATTTTTTAATACTATACCCATCATCTCCCCAAGTGGCTACGAATTCTGTGCTATTTGAAATTGCGTTTCAGGTGGCTATGCAACTGTTAACTCTATGCTGCAATGCTTCTAAAAGCTGGTTTCTCCCTTTTGCTGCTGTTTCAATTAATGTTGGTGAAAATCTAAATCAGAAAGAGGTGGCTAAGAGATTTATGCTCATTACTGGAAATCTAAGTGTTCGAGTGTACAGGACTAGCTGAAAAAAATAAATAAATGAGGGCTTTAGCTGCTTGTACAATAGTGCTTAAAGTGAAATATTTCAGAAAGCATTCCTTTTTGTGTGTGTGGAGGGTATGTTTTACATTGTAGATTACCTGTTCCTCCTCTGTTGATTGAACCTGAACTGAATTGTGTAATTACTGTTCCTAGATCAATTCTTTATCTGTGGTGGAGAGTAGAAGCTTGCTTTGCCAACTTTATCTTTGGCCCACTTCCCCCGTCTCCAATGCCCCTAGACACTCATCCTGATGTATAACATTTGAAGTAGGGCATACATGTCTAAAACCCAAGATCTGTAGGCCCAGATTGTGTAATCACTATTTGAAGAAAAGAAAAAATAAATTCAGGATTTTTAAAAAATTAAAAATAATCATTATTGAAATTAGTCAAATCAGTACAAAAAAGTATGCATACTGAAGAAAAAGAAAAGCAGCACAGTTTATTTGGAAGAGACTTAAATCAGGCAAGCAGAGACTGTGCAAACATTACTGCCTTGTATGGGCATCCAGTGACAATGGAGAAGGGGCAGGTTTCCTGGGCTACATGTCCCCTATCTTTTGCATGAGATACATCTTGGGACAGGTCACTATCCAATTTGTCCCTCTCTTCCTAAGGTACGTGGGTGGCACTGTGGTCTAAACTACTGAGCCTCCTGGGCTTGCCAATCAGAAGGTCGGCAGTTCGAATACCCGCAACAGAGTGAGCTCCTGTTGCTCTGTCCCAGCTCCTGCCAACCTAGCAGTTTGAAAGCACGCCAGTGCAAGTAGATAAATAGGTACCGCTGTGACGGGAAGGTAAATGGGGTTTTGTGCGCACTGGTTTCTGTCACAGTGTCCCATTGCACCAGAAGTGGTTTAGAGTCATGCTGGCCACATTACCCATAAAGCTGTCTGTGGACATACACAGGCTCCCTTGGCCTGAAAGCGAGATGAGTGCCGCAACCCCATAGTCGCTTTTGACTGGACTTAACCATCCAGGGGTCCTTGACCTTACCCTTACTTTTCCCTTCCTAAATGTTGGGGGTGGGATTTTGGCTGGCTGGCTGGATAGATATAGATATAGATATATAAAACTGAAGAACATTTAAATTAGAATTAATTTAGTTAAGTTAGCTGTGAGGGGTCAGGTTACCATCCAATTTGTTCCTTTCTTCCTAAATGTTATATTTCTTTTTTTAAAAAAAAAAAAATTGAAGAAAGTTAGATACAATAGGGCAAGACCAATATAAAAACTGAGTTGGCTGTGAGCATTATTTGCTAATGGTGTTAAAGTTTAGCTTTATGTCAAGCTATTGTAAAATGCAAAATTGCATGAATGGGGGCAGGTGGCAGCCATCCTCTGAATTCAATACATCTGAGCCGCCGCTATGTCAGTGCAAAAGGACACAGTGAGGGAAAGACACAGCTAGCGAGGAGATCAAGAAACCTGCTAAATGTCATAAGCAGAGACGCTGTTTCACTTTGTGTATCATGTTGCTCAATGAGATTAATCCAACTGTTACTTGATTTGAAACCCTTCAAATGTCAGAAATAATAATAATAAAAGAACCACTTCATAGGTTCATGCTAATACTGGCTTAACAGATGGAATTAGAACAAAATCTTAGCTAATGCTTTAATTGGCCTGAGATGCTTTGTCCATTGCAAAGGAAGCAATCCACACACTTGATTGCTTATTTTGAGGCATATGTCAATGTCAGGTTCCTATGCAATGTTCGTTCCTCTAAAGGAAAAAGATAAAAAATATAAAATATATTTCTGTATTAAAAAATACTGTGTAAAAATAAATAAATCCTATAGTGGCTTCCAACACTGCAAAATGAATTATTTCACCTTATTTTCACATGACATGTTCTCCTTCTCCCCTATTTTTTTAAAGTGATGTGTCTTCAAGGTCTAACACAGGGATGACTGAATCTGTCTCTGTTGGCTCTCAGCCCCCTCCCCCAATTTTAACTTCAGTTGGACACATTTCTGCATACATTTGTGATGATGATGATGATTTAAACAATGAAAAATGATTAAAATGAAAATGCACTAACTTTTGTGCCCATCTCTCTCAATATGCACATGGTTGTGAGCAATTTCCCCTAATAGGATGCATTTTTGTATTTTCAGTAAAGTATACATTTTCATGTACATTTTACCCTAGCACATGCATTTTTTGTACATCATTCAATGGCAAATTCAGTGACACCTAACCCTATTTTTAATAACCAATTGGGTGCCTAGACAGAACTTTTAAGGGGCTTGATCCAGTTCTCCCCTACCCTCTGATTTAGCAGAAGGTTACAAATTTAACCCAATAGTACTGCTATTCCATCTATCCACAGTCAAGTAAAATAGAATGTCCAGGGATGAATTCTGCAACACACACCCTCTAAGATATAGTTGCACTGAAGCTGTAAATATAACCTTCAGGATGTATTGGAATGGTATAGTGCATTGTAAATCGTTTCCACAAATTACAGCCATAAATATGCTAAAGGCCCATTTTTCTTTCTTTTACTGGCAGAACAATCTTATTTCTTTCTGTGGAAAGGTAGTTCTTTAGATGTGCTTCAGTTGGTTATTTTGAGCACTTGCCCCTGTCTCTGATGCAACACTAGTGCTTTAATATTGCCAAAAAGACTTAAAATAACATTTGAATAGGACGTTCACTCTAGTAACAGTCAGGTAGCAAGTTCTCTCTGTGATATCAAAGAGAAGTGATGGGTGAACTCCCCTTGATTCACCTTGATTTCCATTCACTTTTTGCAGTCTCTTCTTGTCCAAGTGAGTGTTTTTCACTAGAGTATTTTCCAGAAACTCCAAAGAACTTAAAGGCGGGAGGATGACATCATGGTGGCAGGCTCAGCATTAGGCAGGAGAAGTAAAAAGAGGACAGGGCTTTTGTATCTTTAATACTTGTACCTTTAATACTTGAAGAGGAAATTCACTCTACAAAGCTATTAAAGGAATAGAAGCCCTGTCCTCAACTACTCTACTTAGCTCTAAACTATTCATGCAAGTTGTAATGTACATAAAGGCTGACCATGTTTACAACTGTAAATGTGGAATTATCTAAATATATTTTAAAAGGATTGCTGGTCAGGTCAGAGCCGCTAACCATAATGCTATCCCTTATCTATTTATGGTTTCCTACACAGAAAGTTCATTTAGAAAGGGCTAAAGGCAAATAACAAAAAGTAAAGGGATCCATTCTGGTTTTGTACCACTTTTCTTCCAGAACTCATGGACTGTGTGACATAGGAAGGGAGAGAAATTCAATTCAGTTCACATTAAGAGGTGAACCGACCAAATTTGCTCCTTCCCAAACAAATTGAAACACGATCCTTGGAAATTCACACTTCTCTGAACTTTGCAACCCAGTTCTCCAGTCAAGTAATATGCACAGATGCATATACACATAAAATGCCTGTACTAGGGAAAATAAAATGCAAAATGCATTACATCAGGGGGAATTCCTTTGCAAAAATATGTGCATTAGACAAAATTGCAAACAAAGCTGTGTACATTCCCTAAAAGCTGCAGCAGCAACAACATGAACCTATGCAGGCTGTAAGCCTCCTTAGTTCAAAGCAACAAACTTTTCCCTAATCTCTCTCTCATCCTTGTTCATAGGTCTGGGACTTTTTGAGAGATAATGTCTTAGGCTTTGATGGCTGTAAACCTCCTTCCATTTACTCAGTTGCTTCTCACAGCAGTAACGATCAACTTGCCTGCCCCATTTTCCGCATCCTCTGTGACCAATCTAGAGAGAGCCTTCCAAACAAAGGAGGAGATGAGTGGCTCTCAGACAAAGGGGTGGGGTGAGGGAACGATTCAGATGATACGCTGCTATGTGGATGCACAGGCTCATTCAAAACCCTTTAGCTGTGCTTGATTGAAAATTGCCAAAAATGGGGAAAACCCATCATTGAAAAATATTTGCTGCCACTAAAGCTACATAATAGCCATAATTTGTTTTAAAGTGCTCCCTTGCACACCTGCCAAGTCACTTGGAAAACTTCACAGGGTAGTAAAATATAAAAAATAAACAGAACAGCACTTGGACTTATCTTGGGAGACTTACAGCTTTTGCAAGTCTCCCTTGCACTTCTACCAGCGTGAGTTGTGAATTGTGTCCTGTAGATAAACTCAATTAACTTAACGCTATCACTGCAGTGTTGTCAACTAGACTTATTAAAGGTGAGACCTCTGCCTCTTTGTCAACTGAGTAATGGGGCCAACTGGCTCCAGTGCTTTGCTTTTATCAATCCTGTAGCTGTATATTTAAGTTTGCCACCAAATAGTAGGTTGTGTGTGTGTGTTTGTGTGTTTATATGAATCCCTTCCTGCCCCGGTAGTTGAATGGCTGCTTTGAACATGAGCTGGCTGTTATGTACTGAAGTTCTCACCCTGGGCCAGCAGGAGGATACTGTAGATATTTTTCACTCAGGTCCACATATGGAAATAAGGAATTGAAAGTGACGTTCAGTGATTGGATAGTTACAGAAAGTTGTTACAGTTGCGTTGTGGTGGAGCTCTATATAAGCAGGCTGGCTGAACCCTTCAGTTCAGTTCTGTTCCGGCCTGTGAATAAACAAGAGCTGTTTGAAGAATCGCTGTGTCGTCTGACATCGTCACCCACAACTTAACGCTGGCCTCCATGAAATGGACAGGAGAGTCTTTGGAACATAAGCTGGATTTAAGGCATGATGAGTTGATGTGAAGACGTAGATTGTGTTAATTGTGCTTCTTTGTGGATAATGCTTATCACTGGATTCTCCATGCACAGTGCACTGCAAGTCCCAGTGATCAGCTGATTATTAGGATTTGTGGAACACAGCATAAGGCAGTTTCCAGGCCTTGATCACTGGGCTTCTTCTGTGCAGTTCTATGCAAGTTTTGATCAGATGCTTCTGTGCAGTGCTATGCAAGTCTTGATCAGATACAGAGAACTATGCAAAAATGAGTCACTAGACCTCATTGTGGCATATAGTGATTGACAGGTGAATGGCTCCACCCATCTGTCAAACCTAGCCCATCAGGGTGGGAAATTCAGTTTCCCATACCGCCTTATGATAAGGGCAGCTCTGTTCTTCCCTCATATGCTGGAATAAATGCCTCTGCTCAAATGGTGCCTGCTGTAAGATGTGCATCTATCATTCAAAATTATTATGATTATAATTATTATTTATTAAATTTCTATATCGCCCTTCATTAGGGGACCACAGGGCAGTTTACAAAATAAAAACAAAAATACTGCAAATTTGATTAACCACTTTAAACTCATCAATCAACTAGTCATTCTCCAGTCAAATGACAGCTGTAGTATGTTTCTATTTTCAAATGTCTGTCATTTCCCATTTGAAAGATGCATGGTGTCTTATTTTAAGGAAATTCAGGGAAACATGTGCTTGCTATTTTTACATTAATGAAAGGAATGATTCTATCAGATACAATACTTACTTACATAAGTTCCAGGGGGCCTTTCTGCTTGCTTATCTGCAACAACTGCTCACTTTTGGGGGGGGGGAAAGAGTTTCAAGGGCAGTTTGTGACATAAAATGTGGGAGGGGCCATCCAAGGTTCAACAGCAACTAAGAATCAAAATCCACAATCATCTGTGCTATCTTGAGCATCCCTAGAAGCTCTTTGAATTTCTGCATCCACACCCAGGGGCATAGTGTGTGTGGGAGGGGTGTGCCAGGCAGGCTGTGGCCCCGGGTGCACAATTTTTGAGTGGGCTTGAGTCAGGTGCCCCCAAGCTAGTAACTCCAGCTTGGTGCTCCTCTCTGCCCTCTAAGGGCTATGTTGACCAGCCGGGCTCCCCCCTGCACAGGCAGGCATGCGGCTTAGCGTGGTCCTCCTTTGTTCTTGTGGGGGTGGGGTTAGATACATTGTTTAGTGATTTTGGAGGTCAGATAAAAGACTTCCCCCAAAGGCATGGAACACAATACACTTCTACCAAATGCTGAAAATAGGAACCTCCACAGCCTTTGCAACATAATGGTGGTGTCATGAATGAGCCAGCCCCCAGGGAAGGTTTGCAGCCAGCTGAAGGAAGCAGCCAGGCACAGAGAGAGTTAACTGCCAGGCAGGATGATGATGATGAGGAGTTTGGATTTGATATCCCGCTTTCTCACTGCCCGAAGGAGTCTCAAAGCGGCTAACATTCTCCTTTCCCTTCCTCCCCCACAACAAACACTCTGTCAGGTGAGTGAGGCTGAGAGACTTCAGAGAAGTGTGACTAGCCCAAGGTCACCCAGCAGCTGCATGTGGAGGAGCAGAGAATCGAACCTGGTTTACCAGATTACGAGTCCACTGCTCTTAACCACCACACCACACTGGCTCTGGATGAGCATTGTCTGGTGCCAACTCCCCTGTCCCTAGGAATGCCGGCTGATAAGGGCTTGAATGAGAGCAAGTCAGAACCCTGCCAGTGCTCTTGAGACATGCAAAATGGCATGAACAGAGAAGGAAGCAGTTTAGCAGGCGGGAAAGAGCTAAGAGACAGCCTCTCAGAGAATGGGGAAGAGGCAGGAGCTGACCTTCTCTTCCCAAGGTCACAGAAAATGGGAGGGCAACAAGACAAGAAGCAAAACAAGAGGTGTCAGAAGAGAAAGTTCAGTTGCTTCTGGTCTCGCAGGAAGTACTCTTCTGAAGGGTCATCTTGATTCCTGAAGCCGGAGGCTAGGTTACAGCTGTCTGGAGCTATCTGTTTGTTTTGCAATAAAACCTCTTTTTAATTAACGGCGCTTGCTGTGTTATCAAGACAGGAACTGGGACGCATGACAGGTGAGCTTGTAGTAGCTATTTTTGCAAGGCATCCATTGCCACCGAAAGATAATTGTCAGGTGTCAGAGGATCTAACCCCCCCACTCCAGTAGGTTGCCAGTAACGGATAAGACAAGGAAAGTTCTTACCAATGCTTTTTATTCAATATTCACAGAGAGAGGCATAGAAATGCAGCCGCTTGGAGTAATGGCATTGCTCCGGGTGAGGCTCCACCCTCCTCCCTCTCTCCCTTCATGCTTCATCACTATGGGTGCTGAGGTGTGCCCTCTGTCTCTGAGCTCTCTGCTCTTCTACTTTCAAGGCCCACTGTGTTCTGGGAAGCGGGGGTCTGGAATGCTTTCTAAAGATACTGAGTCCGTCAACTGTCACTCCCCTGCTGCTGCTTCCTCCTCCTCTCCCATTATTTCCCAGCTTTCCTTCTGAGCTGTGACCTCCATCAAACTCCTGTTGTGATTCTGAACTGTCTCATTCTTCTCTAGCAGGACATGCTGGGGCGACGGTCTCCACCCTTCCTCCTCTGCCCAGTCTCTGACACTAATTTTAAGGGAAATTTCCTGGAGGCAAGCTGAAATTGTTTTTAAAGATGGATTGCACCATATAGATTCTTATGCTTTTTTTACTTATCAATATCCCTATGTGTGCTGGTCCAGGGGGGAGGTTACCGTGGGGCGAGGTCCAGGACCTGAGTTGAGGGTCGGCAGACAGTCCTCCATGGGCGAAGTGGGGTCCACAGCGAGAAGCCGGGCAAGGACAGGAACTCTGGGGGAACAGGACTGGGTGCTGGCTGAAACAGCTCTTCAACGACGTTGCTCCCACAACCTGGGACCGGGCTGACTGGCCTTTATCTTCTCTGAGGCCAGGGGCAGTCCTGGCCCCCAGGAGACCCGCCTCTCCTGGCCTTAAGGCGAGCACTCCTCCTGGGAGAAACCAGTTCCCTTCGCCTCTCTGCCCTGAGCCTCTGCAGTTCAGGAGAGGCTGAAGGGTTACTGGACCCAGGGGGAGACTCACCTGTAGGCACTGAGTCCTCAACCACCTCCAGAGCCAGAGTGGATTCACCTGGTGCCTGCTCCTGAGGATCCGGCACAGGTGCAGGCACTTCAGAATCAAGGCCCTGCCCCAGCTCAGCCGGCCCTGGAGGCGGGGACTCCTGTGCAGGCTGGGATTCCTCCAGTTCAGCCTCTGAATCGGATTCCCAGGCCATCACACTATGTCAGTTTCCCACCTCATTTGAATATATTCTGCATTGCCCACAAAGCTGTCTAATACCATACCATATATCTTTGAGGCGGCCCCTTTTGCGTCATGGCTTGGTCTGCTACTTGGTGATTCAAAAGGTGTCAATTGTCTCAAGCCCTCTCCCATGCGTTCCAGATACTTTGCAAAAGTGCATAGTTGATACAGTTGCAAGCGGGAACATTTTGTACATTTCGTCTTTGCCACCAGGTAAGCTTTTGAGATTGCCTTACCTCCTACAAGCAGATATCTAATTATATAGAAACCATTTATTTCGAAATCTATGAATAGGTTGTATTTATCTGCATGTTTAAATAAGGAGTGATCTAGCAGAGGCATCAGTGATGAAGGCCTAGGAGTCAATACTGAGTTCCAAATCCACCATGCCATCAATGTTAAAGGTAAAGGTAAAGGACCCCGGACAGTTAAATCCAGTCGCGAACGACTCTGGGGTTGTGGCGTTCATCTCGCTTTACTGGCCGAGGGAGACGACGTTTGTCCGCAGACAGTTTTTCCAGGTCATGTGGCCAGCATGACTAAGCTGTTTCTGGTGAAACCAGAGCAGCGCACGGAAATGCCGTTTACCGCCGGAGTGGTACCTATTTATCTACTTGCACTTTGACATACTTTCAACCTGCTAGGTTGGCAGAAGCTGGGAATGAGAAACAGGAGCTCATCCCATTGCAGGGATTCGAACCGCCGACCTTCCGATCAGCAAGCCCTAGGCTCAGTGGTTTAGACCACAGCGCCATCCACGTCCATGCCATCAATGTAGAACTGCCATCAATGTTACTTTCCATTAATACCAGTTCTAGATGATGGGATTCTCATTTGCACCTAATAACATCCTCCAGTGAGAAAGTGCTTGAACGAAAGTCAAGAAGAATGGGAAATGTAAAGTATTGTAATTTTGCTCTTCCTTATGCAATGAAACATATATGCAAAGAGACTTCCTGCAGTCAACACCCCCACTCTGAAAATGGGGGCTCTGACCATAAGTGCTCACTGTCTGATTGTGTATGCATGGAATACAGTCTTGTCCATGTTGGATCTCCTATATGAAGTGAAGCTTTTAAAAACTTTTAAGAAGCTATTCCCAGCTGCCCTTTGGTCTGCTTTGCTGGAATGATATGTCCTACAGTGTATGTTAAGGCAATTTGTAATAAACCCCTGCAAGCAAATACCCATCTATAGATTTAGAAGTGTTATTCCAGTGGGATTGTGAAAGTCATTTTCGTTTTGGGAACCTGGCGAAATATATCCCAGGTAATGCATTTTAGCAGGTGGGGTGTATGTGTGTGTGTTGCTGTTACTAACATGTGATCTTCAGAAGTTTTAGTAGTTTGCTTCAGTTCACAGAAACATCTAAAAGTTCAGCAGGTAATCAGAACCTCTTGAGTCTGCAAAATTGGAATAGCAATCCCATGAAAATAGCTTCCTTCATGAGATTTTTGTTAGCTAGGCTGGAAATAAAGTTCAACCCAGGTTATCCTTTGCTGGAGAGAAAAATTGTCTGAAATTGTGTTGCAAGGGCATCAGAACATACTACATTTGAAACTGGCGCAGAAAAGATAAAGGAGGCTGCAGAGACAAACCCAGTTCGATGAATGCAGAGCCAGGGGGGAATCTCTGACACTGAGATTCCTTTCATTGATCCTTCATGCTGAGTTACAGCTGATCAGTGCCCTTGCCATTAAAGGCACTCAGCTTGGATTCTTGACTAGCGCTCAACAGCTTTTTCTTTTCTTTTTTCTTTGCAGCCTCCTCCTTTTTTTTTTTTAAAAAAAATATTTATTAAATTTTGTTTGACAATAAATATATATAAAAACATATCAATTTCAGATATCATCATTTCATAAACATCCTTGGACTTCCTCACGCCTCTTGTTCCTACTCTCTAGACTCATAAGTTTTACCAGCAAATTATTAACTTAATTTAGTTTATCTAATTAAAACTTCCCAATATTCAAATCTCAAATTTAATCTTTTAGATTTCTTTTGTCAAAGGTTAATTATAGGATACCATTTATCCACAATTTATCTTATTTTTCAATTACATTGACTTTTATACATAAAGGTTATTAATTTGTTAGAGCCTTGATGTTACAGATCTTACATTTTTCTTAACATTCATACAGTTTACAATGCTTTTGCAAATAGTCTTTAAACTTCTTCCAGTTCTCCTCCTCCAATTCTTCTCCCTGGTTTCGGATTCTGCCAGTCATCTCATCCAGTTCCATATAGTCCATCAGTTGCATCTGCCATTCTTCCAGTGTGGGCAAGTCTTTAGCGCTCAACAGCTTTTAGAGGCATTTAGCACTTAAGAAATATTCAAAGAATGATGGAACTACCGAGGAATCTGTCTTAGACCATTCCTCCACCTAGCTCAGTAGCATCTGCACTGCCTGGAACCAGCTCTCCTGGGTTTCAGACAGAGGTCTCTCCCAGCCCTTTCTGGAGACACCAGGGATTGGAACTGGGAGCTTTTGCTCGCATAGCAGATGCCATCCTACTAAGTTGTTGCACCTCTCCTGCATATATTTCTATGCTATTTTTAGGGCTCACCCACACATCTTCTTTCCCCTGGGTAAAAATTGCTATTTAGCACACAATAGGAGCATATAACAATTTGGGTATTATCCAGGTTGACAGTTACTCGGATTTAGCATGTTTTTTTGCTTTGAGAAGGGACATGGGTGGCATTGTGGGTTAAACCACAGAGCCTAGGACTTGCCAATCAGAAGGTCAGCGGTTCGAATCCCTGCGACAGCGTGAGCTCCCATTGTTCAGTCCCTGCTCCTGCCAACCTAGCAGTTCGAAAGCACGTCAAAGTGCAAGTAGATAAATAGGTACCACTCCAGTGGGAAGGTAAACGGCATTTCCGTGCGCTGCTCTGGTTCCTCAGAAGTGGCTTAGTCATGCTGGCCACATGACCTGGAAGCTGTATTCCGGCTCCCTCAGCCAATAAAGCAAGATGAGGGCCGCAACCAGAGTCGGTCACGACTGGACCTTTACCTTTACGTTAACTTTTCTTCAAGAAAGGAGTGGGGCAAGGGGGAAACTGCTTGGACTTATACCTAGAAAGGGTGGGGGTCAAGCCAAAGACAACCCAGAGCCATGCTTTCTAGGCCTGGGACAAGTGAGACCCCTTAGATTGGCAAAGATATTGTGTTCTAGCTCTGGGTCACTAGCACCTATGTTATAAACCACCCTGTGATCTTTAGATGAAGGGTAGTACAGAAAGTTACTTAATAAATAATAATAATACTTCATTTGCAGATTGTCTGTGTGTGGAGCATACATTCACAAGCATGCAGTTTCAGACACTCCCCCCCAAAACCCCCCTGTAATAATGGCCAGTGCCCCTTAAAAGTTTGATATATATATATATATATATATATATATATATATATATATATATATATGCAGGTTTTGGTGTCCTCGGGTGTCTTCCCGTGTAAAAGTTGGGGTGTCTAGGCGACGTTTCGACGAGGTCTCACTCGTCATCTTCAGGCTGGTGCTTTCGGCTTCTTGTTACTGGAACAGAGCAGGATCTCAGTGTTTGAGTTCCTATAAATACTGTAGAGGGGGTGTGGTGTATAGCCTCCAATGTTCTGGGCAGAGAGGAAGTTCCCAGGCTAGTGTGCCTTTTCTTCTTTTGTTCCTTAATTACTTGATAGATATCTTGAGTGATTTCTTGAGTGATATCCTGAGTACCACTTAGGTGGGTCATTAGGTGTGGATTAGTTGTTAAAGTCTTTGTGTCTTGACCTCTTGAACTTTGTGAAGAGTTTTCCTGAGAAGATGGCTGTACTGTACTTAGTTGTGCTCTGGCTTGGCTTCGTGTATAGGGGCGAGCTGTGGTTTTGTGGCTTGTGTCAGCCAGATCTGTGTAGGGATTGCAGGGGGGTGCAGCATCCGGAGGTGCCACCATGGATTGGCTACTGGATGGTGTCTGTAATTCATCTGTGGAGAGGGTCTGGGTTTGGGTCTGGTGTGGTTGATTGGTGTTGGCGTTCTGTGTGCCTCTGGATCTGGTGTCAGTTTTTGTGGGGAGGGCTAATTTCCAGATGTCTGGCAAGCGGGATGTGTCGTCACGCTTGTTCATGTTGTGAGGGTGTTTCTCTATCTCGATGGCTTCCATGATTATTCTCTTGTGGTGATGTTCCGTGTTAAAGAGCAATTTGGAATCTGCAAAATTAATTTCGTGTCCTGTTTCTTTCATGTGTTGGAAAAGAGAGGAAGTTTTTTCTCCCTTACATCAAGGGCACTACAGATAAAATTAGCAAAATCCTCCATAAACACAATATCAAAACAGCCTTTTGCACCAACCAAAAAATAGCCAATATCCTCAGAAACCCCAAGGATAAAATCCAGTTGGAAAACCAAGGGATCTATGAAATACCCTGCAAAGTCTGCCCAGCCACGTACATTGGACAAACAAACAGACGAATAAATGCACGTATCGCAGAACACAAGAATGCCGTCAAAAAAGAAGAAAAAACTTCCTCTCTTTTCCAACACATGAAAGAAACAGGACACGAAATTAATTTTGCAGATTCCAAATTGCTCTTTAACACGGAACATCACCACAAGAGAATAATCATGGAAGCCATCGAGATAGAGAAACACCCTCACAACATGAACAAGCGTGACGACACATCCCGCTTGCCAGACATCTGGAAATTAGCCCTCCCCACAAAAACTGACACCAGATCCAGAGGCACACAGAACGCCAACACCAATCAACCACACCAGACCCAAACCCAGACCCTCTCCACAGATGAATTACAGACACCATCCAGTAGCCAATCCATGGTGGCACCTCCGGATGCTGCACCCCCCTGCAATCCCTACACAGATCTGGCTGACACAAGCCACAAAACCACAGCTCGCCCCTATACACGAAGCCAAGCCAGAGCACAACTAAGTACAGTACAGCCATCTTCTCA
Organism: Podarcis erhardii; assembly: GCF_964252035.2. Lineage (NCBI taxonomy): Eukaryota > Metazoa > Chordata > Lepidosauria > Squamata > Lacertidae > Podarcis > Podarcis erhardii. The sequence continues at coordinate 21,736,116 of NC_138515.1, read as the reverse complement.
GGAAAACTCTTCACAAAGTTCAAGAGGTCAAGACACAAAGACTTTAACAACTAATCCACACCTAATGACCCACCTAAGTGGTACTCAGGATATCACTCAAGAAATCACTCAAGATATCTATCAAGTAATTAAGGAACAAAAGAAGAAAAGGCACACTAGCCTGGGAACTTCCTCTCTGCCCAGAACATTGGAGGCTATACACCACACCCCCTCTACAGTATTTATAGGAACTCAAACACTGAGATCCTGCTCTGTTCCAGTAACAAGAAGCCGAAAGCACCAGCCTGAAGATGACGAGTGAGACCTCGTCGAAACGTCGCCTAGACACCCCAACTTTTACACGGGAAGACACCCGAGGACACCAAAACCTGCATTCCTGTACCCGTGAAAATCTACGAAAGCAAATATATATATATATATATATATATATATATATATATATATATATATATGAATTCTTAATGTACAACACAGAATCATAGACAAGCAGCGTTGGAAGGGACCCTGAGGGTCATCTAGTCCAACCCCCTGCAATGGAGGAATCTCAGCTAAAGCATCCATGACAGATGGCCACCCAACCTCTGCTTAAAAACCTTCAATGAAGCAGAGCTTAGTTTTTATATTTATTTTAGATGTTTATCCCTCCCTTCAAACCTTTAACAAGGCTGCCAAAACAGCTTCCATATAAGTGATTAAAATCAGGAAATGCAGCATTCAGGCAAGAAAACCAAGCCAATAACCAACATCAACAAGCCAGCATGGAAACCAAGATCTAGGAGGCTATTAGGTTTTTAAAGGGTCTTTAGGCTTTTACTAAAAAGGTTGGTGCAAGGCAAACTTGTTCCAAAGTTAGGGGGCCACAGCAAAAACCTTAGCTCCAATCGCTCACAGAGCAGGAAGATGGAAAAGGGGCATTTTAGAAAGATTGCACTATCCAGGCATATAACAACAACAACAGCAGCAACAACAACATTCATTTGCTCATAGAAGGGAGGAAAATGCATTTTGCCAATTCCTCCTTTTCTCTTGTATTTCCTTGCACCATTAAGGAGAGTGCTCCAGAAAGTTCGAGGACCCTTTGGAACAATGTAGGAGGTGACACAGACAGACAAAAGTAGAATCAGCAAAAGTTTATTTGCTTCCCTCTGTTCCACCAGCAGGATCCCTGCACTGGATCAAAAGCATTCCATGGGCTATGGGGAGATGAAGTCTGGAAGTCAAACCTATTATTATCATAATAATCTTGATTTGGACCATTTAGTTATATCATTCTTAAATATGGTTTGGTGGTTTCTTTGTTTTCTGCTGTGTGTGTGTGTGTGTGTGTGTGTGTGTGTGAAATCTTTCTCTCTCTTCTGTAAAAGATCTCATTTCCCCTCACCCTTCCTTACTACACTTTTCAGCTGGCGGATGGCTTTTGGCTTAATGCCTCAAAATTCGCAAGACTCTCAAGGCATAATCCAGCAGAAATGCATTGCCTTCTGTGTTGTGGTGCTTAATTCACTGCCTCGTACCTGACTCAGAGCCATTGATTTCCTAAATTTCCAGCCTTGCATCTGTCAATGGATACTATGGAAAAGAAAGGAAATCGCTTCCGTATTGGCCTCAGAATCAATCGGCTTTAAGCCCAAGCAATTAACTTCCTGAAACACTGTTGCATCTGCTTGGGGTCTCACCATGTGAGATGAAGAGAATTCTACCACCTCGGTATGAAATGGATGACACTGATTTGAAATTCATTGAGAGAGGATATGAAGGGCAAGTCTGGGAGTGACAGGAGGAGAAGGTCTGTCAAGTGCTTTTAGCGTTTGGTGTCCTCATTATATGCAATCACAAAGCCATTATGGTCTGCTCTCCTTGGTGACAAAATCGGCAGTGCAGAAAGTATGGGTATACTTCTTGGAATTCCTGTCCTACAAAGTCTCATGTTTAGACTCTTCTGCTTTTCAATGCCCACTTGTCTCCATTTTTAGCCACAGCTCCTTCAGGCAGGATCACATCAATCTATATTATACCATGTGGCCAATGGTAATGAACTGGCATCATGAAGGGTCTACATAGCCAAACAGATACAATGTTGGCACCTCCCCATTGAGGAGCATTAGCAGTGGAATCTCGTCCACCCAGACTGTAAACACAGCCTATGTGCAAAGATGATGTATGTGTGATTGACGACCCTGAATATTGCAGAGTACAGTGGACACTCGGGTTGCGAACGTGATCCATGCAGGATGCACATTTGCAACCCACAGCGGTGCGTCTGCGCATGCATGGGTTGCGATTTGGCACTTTTGTGCATGCACGACCGCTGAAACCCAGAAGTAACATGTTCTGGTACTTCTGGGTTTCGGTGGATCTGTAACCCAAAAAACACAACCTGAAGCATTTGTAACCCAAGGTATGCCTGTATGAGATCAGAGGCGCCAACTTGTGCCAAAGATTGAGGGGGCTGGGGACATCATGCACGACACACACAATGTCACACGTGGGATGTCACACATACGACATCACATGGCTTTTGGGAGGAGCCAGGGGACAGAACTGAATTCAGTGGCCAGTGGCCAGTGGCTTCTCTCTTGAGCTTGTCAGCCTTCCATGGCAGAAGCAGCAGGATCTGGCCACTGAAGCCATGCTTGGCCTCCACTGTCCCCTGATGGTAGGGAACATGGGTGGGGGAGCTCAAAAATTGATTGGGGGACCAAAAACGCTCAGACCCCTGGAGTTGGCGCCCCTGTACTCTATTGTGTGTAGAACTTGTGCACTCTTGTTGGCTAGGACATACTTCAGCCATGCTGAGGTGTCTAGGAATCAGGTCCAGAACTGGAATGCCCCAAAGGTGGGTTTAACCTGCTTTGGTCTTCATTTCCCTGCCCGATGGCACAAAATAAACTACAACTCCAGCAAAATCTCATCCATTGCTGAGGCAAGAAAGATGGTGGAGAAGGAGCTGCTCTTTGCTTTTAGACTCCAAAGAAACCTTTGACTATTTGTGTGGCTGGAATAAAGTTCGCTGTACAAAGGTGTCGAGTCACTTCCGTTGCTCCCCCACTTTGACATTTGACCTCAGCCACCAGAAACATGACCATGAGAGAATGTGGCCTTTGAGCTTAAAAAGGTTGAACATCCCTACCTTGGAGAGACAAAAGACTTCTGGATTGCCCAGGTGGTGAGGCTGCCACAGTGCCTTCAAATGTCTCTCAGAGATGAAATGAGGTGCATACTTGGTCTGCTGCTCTTGGCAGAAAGGCCAAGGTGAAACTGAAAAGGATGTTCACCAATAAGACCTACACATGCCTCCTCTGCCCCCTTTGATCTGGGCTGGCAGTACCCCAAATATAGAACAAAAGGCAGGATCCTGAAAGACTGAAAGAAAAGAAAGGTATTTTTCAAAGTAAGCTGCAACGATTAATAACAGCAACAATGTACAAATAATTTTGACTGAGCTACAGCAATTAATCTGCAATAGCCTTAGTCAGTTCTTTACCTGCTATTTTCAGAGTAAAATAATTCCGGGAAACCAAATGGTTATAATTTCCCCTACTGCTGCTGGGCCATTTGAAAGCTAGATTCAATTGTGAAAGAAAGACTGGAGAGGGGAGGAAATAGGTTTATTTTTTTAACTCTTGCTAGTGTGAGTAAGAATCTCTGGTACAACAGAGTGACCCCTTTTGTTAATATTCTGTCTGTATCTGTCAGATCCAGCAGGCAAACAACTTATATTGCTGTCTTGCGAATCAGCTTGGATACTTGAAGAAAGTCTGAGTGGCACTAGTTATTAACTAACTCTCTCTCTCTCTGTCAGTGAGCTGAGTGGCAATTGTGTATCTCCCATCTTTTCTGTAAATACATTTGGCTTTGGCTGCACACTGGGATTCTAAGCCAAAATCTTTTGATCAAGACAAGAAGAGCAAGAATCTAGCACAAATTTCTAGGCTATGTTAATCTGAGCATCTCATAACAGTCATCTCCCAGTAAATAAAACAGATCGTCTGTTGGGATAAGTCAGGTGTACATACAGGTGGAAAACTGGATCCAGGCGGTGCAATAGATCTTTATCTCCTCCACCTAAAGTTTGGCAGGTGTATAGAGCTACCAATGTATCAATCACCTAATGTCACGATGACACCAGGTGATCCACTTTTACCCATGTGTGACTTTGACCCCAGTCTCCTAGGTCCTAGTCCAACACTCTAACCTATGGGTAGGCAAACTAAGGCCCGGGGGCCGGATGCGGCCCAATCACCTTTTAAATCTGGCCTGCGGACAGTCTGGGAATCAGCATATTTTTACATGAGTAGAATGTGTCCTTTCATTTAAAGTGCATCTCTGGGTTATTTGTGGGGCATAGGAATTTGTTCATTATTTTTTTTCAAATATACTCTGGCCCCCCCACGACGTCTGAGGGACAGTGGACTGGCCCCCTGCTGAAAAAGTTTGCTGATCCCTGTTCTAACTGCTACCCCACAATGGCTCTTCATTCTGTAGAAAAGGTTCACACCACTCAACATTTTACCCCCAGTCATGGTAATCTATAATGTCCTGTAGGAAGCAGGGAAGCCACATAAACTTTAGCAAAGGGGGGTGGAAATCATTCTAATGTTGATGGAGTTGATACTCTTAGATTAAAACCAGAACACTATTTTTCTACTAGTTTACAACATAGCAAATAAATCATGCTTTTCCTAGCAGGAATGTAAAAGATTAAGGAGGGAAATGGGAGCACCTTTTTCTGTACCTTTCTGTTACAGAACAACACTCAAAAGGAAGGGCGAGGAAAGATTCTGTTGACTTTTTCACACAGTCCTATTGAATTACTGAAGTGGTGAGAACAAAGACTATTTCTGTGTGCGCTATGCTTCACACATTTGCTGTGGAGAACTGTAGTATGACCTCACATTACAAAAAAAGACAGGATATGAGGTCATCAACTGACCACCCACAGCTAACAATAGAATTTTCCTAATGTGTCATAGGGAAGGAGGCCGTGATATTTGCATGCTGTCTATCGATTGGCTGCTCTCAGGGCTGCCAGCACAATCACCCCCAAATATAATTTGCCAGAATATTTGATGGTGTGCCTGGGCAGATATCATGAAGTCTGACCAAAGTCTGATATCATGAAGTCTGACCAAAGCAGATATCATGAAGTCTGACCTCTGGATCCAAAAGGCATGCTCAAACACGGTGTGTGTGTGTGTGTGTGTGTGTGTGTGTGTGTGTATAAAGGCTTCTGTACCGAGTGAGACTTCACTGGTGTTGCTCAGATGCTATCTTCTGCCCTGGAGAAGTCTGGACACTGAGGTCCAGCTCTGAGGGCCTTCTGGTGGTTCCCTTGCTATGAGAAGTCACAGGGAACCAGGCAGAGGGCCTTCTCAGCAATGGCACCCACCCTGTGGAACATCCTCCCATCAGATGTCAAGGAGATAAAAAAACTATACAGCTTTTAGAAGGCATCTGAAGGCAGCCCTGTATAAAAAAGTTTTTAATTTTTGATGTTTTATTTTGTTTTTATATATCCTGGAAGCTGCCCAGAGTTGCTGGGGCAACACAGCCAGATGTGTGGGGTATAAGTAATAAAAATGATGATGATGATGATGATTACCTATGACTACTACTGTGATTGCTATGTTCCACCTCTACTGTTAGAGGTAGTGTGCCTTTCTATCAGTGTATGGGAACAGATTGCTGGACTAGATGATCTAGGAAGGCTTTTCTATGTGGCATTGCCAGGCTTTGCTTCAAAGGCAACATCAGGACCTGCACATGCACTGTTGGTGTATTGCCAAAATAAACTTGCAATGAGCCTTGAAACACGCCCTTGAAGCACGTCTAAAACTTCTGTTTAGCAAAAAGTGCCTTTATCAGGGCATGTCTGGAGAAGGAGACATGCGGTGGAGGGTTAGGCCGTTGGCGTTGGTCAGTGTGTCTGCCAGAATATGTGAAAGTCTGTGAGCCCGTCTCTCTGGCCAGATGGCTGAAAGGAGCAGAGATCTGTATACAGTTCTGCATCAGAGAGACGTGGATAGCACTGTGGTCTAAACCACTGAGCCTCTTGGGCTTGCTGATCAGAAGGTCGGCAGTTTGAATTCCCATGACGGGGTGAGCTCCTGTTCCTCTGTCCCACCTCCTGCCAACCTAGCAGTTTGAAAGCATGCCAATGCAAGTAGATAAACAGGTACTAATGTGGTGGGAAGGTAAATGGTGTTTCCGTGCACTCTGGTTTCTGTCACGGTGTCCTGTTGCACCAGAAGTGGTTTAGTCATGCTGGCCACATGACCCGGAAAGCTGTCTGTGGACAAATGCCATCTCCCTTGGCCTGAAAGCAAGATGAGCACCGCACCCCTTGGTCACCAATGACTGGACTTAAGTGCCAAGGGTCATTTACCTTTTACCTTTTCATAGTTCTGCATCTTATTTTATACGTAGACCAGTAGTGTTATTCAACTTCTAATGTAAATAATAAAGACTTTAGAGAAGAACTGGATGGGTGAGGTGGTTATTCCTGTCATGGGAATTCACCAAGAGAAGGTTGAACTGCTGCTGCTGCGAAGACGCAGAAAGACTTTCTGAATAATTCTGTTGAGGTGGAGAAAGGAACCCCAAGAGTTGGAGCTCACACACTATCATGTACCTCAGGCTTCAGAATACCTTTTTGCCTTTCCCCCTGCTTGTCCTCTCAGACTACACCTCCCAGCACTCAATGCTTCCAGCCCTGCTTAACAGGCAATCCTGTTGCTGTATCTTAGACCACCATCCCCCTTCAGCTTGGCTTCATCCTATTAAGGCTGCATTTAATATGACACCGAAAACCCCGTGAGGGTCTGGTAAGTTTTCACACTAATAGGTTTGAATCAGAGTTTCCCCTTGCCCTCTAAAATGGATTCCTCCTTTAAAAATAATAAAAAGGACCCAGGTGGTCCAATAGATATTCTAATTTCCCCCTTCCTTCGCCTGAGATGTGCATAGCTTGGGAATGCAGCCAAGACAGATTCTGTCATCCCAAGTAACTGCTTTTTCCTTAACCACCCGGCAAGAATAGCTCAGGGCAATGAAAGTTCTTGGAGTCAAGTTGTAGGGCATCTCAAGATTCCAATTTTAAATATTCAATGCACTTTGCTACATGACCTCTGTTTAACACATTATAATCACAAAATTATTCCATGGCAGAGCTATTCAGGTACTGTAGCGTTCAGAAAGGCACTTGCCACTGATTCAAATAGGAGTAAAATTTTATCTCGGACAAATGAATGTGCTTGAAAGAATTGTGCTGAGAAAGAAGCGGGGGGGGGGGGGAGAGAAAGGATTCCAGATTTTAATGGATTTTGCTAAGTATGAAATTAATCCTCTCCATTTCTTTTAGAAATATATTGTGGGTTTCCCCCTCCCATGAAGCAGACAATTGAAGTTATGCTTGCCTGCTCTTTCCTGTACGCATCCTCTGACAGTTTCTGTTATGAACAATAACCTTTAACAAAATGCCACATACTTTACATAAACTTAAACTTGGTATCAAATAGCTCACTTGACTTGACTTGACTTGACTGGTGCTTATCTGACCCCTGACACCAGATTAGTACAGTACAGTACTTTTCGGCATTCACTATGACCCAACAGTGCAGTGAATATGGGTGGCCTTTTTTTCATTGTATACACAAGAAGCACAAACAGCTCTAGGGCATTTTTAGACCTGAACCTGCACTGTGGAAACTTCCTGCCAGAGGTCTATCTGACTTCATCACTGGCCGCCTTTTGGCAAGCAATTGAAGATGTGGCTCTTTCAGCAGACATTTGTTTTCCATGTTCATTGGCACATAGGAAGGTGCCTCATACAAAGCCAAGAGCAATGGTTAATTTACCTTAGCAACATCTACACTGGCTAGAAATGGTTCTCCAGGGTTTTCCAAGTCCCACCTGGAGATGCCAGTGCCGAAATAAGAGAACTTCTGCATTTACAGCATGTAATTCACTTACTGAACTATGGCCTTTCCTTGAATGAAAAGATGCTCAAATACAAGGAAGGAAAGAGTGACTTGGTTATATGGCCACTTGGTGCTACAAAGATGTTTTGAAGCAAACACCTGACATTAAGTTGAAGAGGTGCAATTATTGACTGTATGTTACTGAATTTGGGATTTAGTAGCTTTTAAGTTAAGTGGGTGACACTGTGGTCTAAACCACAGAGCCTAGGGCTTGCTGATCAGAAGGTCGGCGGTTTGAATTGCTGCGATGGGGTGAGCTCCCATTGCTCGGTTCATGTTCCTGCCAAGCTAGCAGTTCAAAAGCACGTCAAAATGCAAGTAGATAAATAGGTACCGCTCTGGCAGGAAGGTAATCACCATTTCCATGTGCTGCTCTGGTTCGTCAGAAGCGGCTTAGTCATGGTGGCCACATGACCCAGAAGCTGTACGCTGGCTCCCTTGGCCAGTAAAGTGAAATGAGCGTCGCAACCCCAGAATTGTCTGCGACTGGACCTAGCGGTCAGGGGTCCCTTTACCTTTACCTTTAAGTTTGTTGAAGTTGTTCGTTTGTTTTTACTTGGTGTTGTAATCATCGTTCACTCATAGGGGTGAGTGAGGGGGTGTTTTTGATGAAAAATAAGCGATAAAGAACATTTCAAATAAATAAATGAACTTTTTAATGATTCTTTTTAAGCTTAAAAAAAGGTGAAAGAATGTATTGAGGAGAAACATGACCTGCGGCTTGTGAGATATATAAACGAAATGAGTTGTTTAATGCACAATTGCTAATTTAAAAAAAACCAACAACAACAGAATCTCATTGACACTGAAGAACAAATTAGTAAAGAAGCTATCTAGGCAGACTTCCTTTATACAAAGTGTAATTAAATTAGAATGAAGAGTACATTTTTATAGTTTTTCTTTTCTTTTCTTAAGGCATAAGTCCAAATCAGCAAAACAATGAGTCCATGCACAAGGTTCATTTTGCCACTTGCTGCTACAAAGATGCTTTCAAGCAAGCAGATGATACTGGAATGGATTTAAACAGAACAAATGCAATTATATGCTGCATCTGCCCTCCCCATCAGAAGGAGAATTGCTTTGGGAGGAAAAACAGTGTGCAGCTACAATCAAAGGATAGGAAGCAGGCTGTGGGATTTGTGATTTGGGTGAGTGTTACATAAATATCACTGATGTGTATCCACCTCAACCCCTCACACATTGCTACAGGGAAGTGGCAAGGTGTTGGGGGAGGGAGAAATAAGTTTGGGGACACATCCTCTGTTTTCTGAAATAAATTGCAAATATGGTTGGGGAGAAATTTAAATCACATTTATAGGTGAATCTACCTAATTCGCACTTTTCAAAGCAAGACACAAATCGAAATATAGCCATTCCTCAAAATGCACACTTCTCTGAATTTTGCAGTGCACTTTGCCAGCCAAGTTACATGTGCGAAAATACATATACTAGGTAGGATAAAGCATTCCTGAAATGCATAAATTAAGAGAAACATTATATTAGGGGAAATCGTTTGGAGAGAGAAAATGCGTTTATTATGAGAAATTCACACTAAAATGCTGGTGAATTTTCAGGAGCATTAACATAAATAAATACAACCCACAAAATGATGTGGAAGTGGCAAACTGAACTTATGATTTGAAAAATGACAAAATTAAAGAAATCAAGTAGATGTATTTGTCCATTTCTACCTTGCACCTTTCTGACCAATTATATTTCCCTCCCTAAAGCAAAAAAACCTGAAAACAAATTGCCCCCAGGTTGACCCTTGCCTTGTGAGGTCCCATCTGTAATTGTGAATGAGCATTTAGGGGAGAGGATTTCCTATCTCAACTGCTTCCTCCATTCAAATATTTCAGCACTTGCTTAATAACTGGAGCACCTTTTTAAGAGACAGATAATTCAATGGCATGCACCCTGCTTTACCATTAAGAAGACTGGGCCGACATTCAGAGGCCAGGCCTCTCAGAAAGAAGCAGGATCTCACTGTGAAAAGCCAAGGCATATGAACTGTGGGGCAAAGCAAAACAAACATCAAAGCTGAGGCTGGTTCCAAAAAGGCTCCCCAGAGAAGTTTCTGTGTTTTGAGGGTAAATAGGGGCTGGGTGCAGCATCTTAAAAAAGCAGAGACATCACCCTGCCAACAAAGGTCCGTATAGTAAAAGCTATGGTTTTCCCAGTAGTGATGTATGGAAGTGAGAGCTGGACCATAAAGAAGGCTGGTCGCTGAAGAATTGATACTTTTGAATTATGGTGCTGGAGGAGACTCTTGAGAGTCCCATGGACTGCAAGAAGATCAAACCTATCCATTCTGAAGGAAATTAGCCCTGAGTGCTCACTGGAAGGACAGATCCTGGAGCTGAGGCTCCAATACTTTGGCCACCTCATGAGAAGAGAAGACTCCCTGGAAAAGACCCTGATGTTGGGAAAGACGGATGGCACAAGGAGAAGGGGACGACAGAGGACGAGATGGTTGGATAGTGTTCTCGAAGCTACCAGCATGAGTTTGACCAAACTGCGGGAGGCAGTGGAAGACAGGAGTGCCTGGCATGCTCTGGTCCATGGTGTCACAAAGAGTCAGACACAACTAAATGACTAAACAACAACAGGGGCTGGGTGTACAGAGAAAGTATGGCAGGGCTCTGGGGAATGAGTGCAGGATCAGGAACAATGACAGAAGCCCCTTTCTACTCTCATGTGAAGGGCACAGCTTGGAGCAAAAGTGAGGATGCAGTTCTCACTCAACCCTTGATGTGTTCCAGTGCTAGACCATCCACTGACTGCAGTTAGATGCAAAAGAATTACCAAAGGTAAAGAGTGACACCATTTGCCATGACATGTTTAGCAAAAGCATCACATATGGTGTGGATCTGATTCCAGGAACAACGCTGCAAGGTTCAGCTTTTGAGGAGATGAGGGAGCGCAGTGGACTTGGCATCTTTACCTACAAGGAATACCTGCAAAGCAGTAGATATCAGATCCCCAGATTTCTGTGGAGTATTAGCTTCAGCCAACTTGGAGCGCTCCCCCTCCCATTTCTTTGTCTTCGAAACTGCCTCACACACAATCCAACTGGCAGTCATCTCAGGTCCTGTCCTTGCATGTGAATTCCCCGTGCCATTAAAGGACATTAAATGTTATTTCATCAAATCTTGGAATCTAATCAGGCATCACTTGAAGGTAAAGCCATAGTGACAGGCCCGTTTACAGCAATCAGTCAACAAACTCACAACAGCAGGGGGCCGCACATTCAGACCAAATCTAACTATGCTGTGGCAGATTAACATTCATCCAAGTGACGCTTGTAGTCATTTTAAGCACTGACAATTTATTCTAAGCCATGACTGAATAGACTTTCAAAATGGATGGACAGAGCAGTCCAAATTCCTGATCTGCCATGCAGGAGAAGTTTTGGATGAATCAATGAAGTCCCTCTCTCCTCAGGTCTTCCTGGTTGTGATACGGAAGTTCCACAGCTGTGGAGATCCCCATTCCATCTGCTGGAATCATGGATGAGTAGAGATTGCTGCCAGCGGCATCTCCCCTGATAACAGGAAGTATTAAGACCCAAAATGGGCGCTTTGGGAAGCAGGGAATGGAATGGGAGGTCCTGTGGTGGTCAAGGAGCCACAGATTCTTTAAATGGCCAAATTACCATGGGGCCTGATGTTGGTCTGTTTGCTGCACCAGCTTCATAGCTGTCAACATTTTTCCTTTTTAAAGGGAAATTCCCTTATTCCGAAAATGAATCCTCGCAAGAAAAAAAAGTTGACAGCTATGACCAGCTTGGACCTGACATAGCAAAACAGCCTGTTTTTCCTGGTTGGCATGAGCAGCAGGGCTGCAGATGCAGAAGTGACTCCACTGCTGCCTAGCTGGGGTTAGGATTACACCCTAAACCAATCATTTAAAGCCACAGGACTGCAAGTGTTCCTTTGTTCTTATGGTCAAATTCCAACTTCATTTCTAACACAATGTTGACACATTTCTTTACAGCTGAGGGTAAGCATGCCGAATCTATATTGTAAAACTCCTGCAGTTTATTTGTTTTAATAGGGATTTAGGGTTGCTCAATTTGAAATAGCATCAAAAGGACACCTGACTGTCTCCTGAATGGTGTTTCCCAACCTGGTGTCTCCAGCTGTTTTCAGACTACAGTTCCCATCATCCCTGACTACTGGTCTTGCTAGCTAGGGATGATGGGAGTTGTAGTCCAAAAACAGCTGGAGACCCAAAGTTGGGAAACACTGGTGTAGACCTTGAAGTTGTCTACCAACAGTCTCGGTGCTAACTGAGCCAGCAAAAGTTACTTGGTCACCATCTTCCCCTTTATGGTGAAATATATTACAATTCTATTTAAATGATATTCTCTTCCCCCTAAATTTACCTGCATATATTGCATATTTTAGGTAACTCTATGCTCTGTTAAAGGATAAATTTTGTATTGACATTTTCCAGAAAAGGAAAGGAAAGACTTCCTGTGCAAAAAGGGAGAAAAAAGGTGTGTATTCAACAACACCTGAATATTTAGATATTTGCAATTTGACAAGCGTTTGGAGGATTTTAATACCAATGGAACAATGAATGGTAAGCAAATCTGATTTGCAAAACTTTGGAACTCAAGGGAATCCAAAAGATAATTACACCTTTCACCAGCCAAGTATCTTATTCATAAAAATTAACTGTACCATGGGCTGGCGTCTGTGTTTAGATGGGTATTAGAAAAGACACATATCCCCTTTGCAATGTTTTCAGTAGTAGAATGGGCTCCCTTGGTTAAAGAAAAGTCCTTTATCTTTCTAAGTGAGAATAAGAAAACAATTTTGTACCAGCTTTATCAGCCTTAAGTAATCAAAATGGAATGATTTTCCCCTGGCTTTTCCATGGCCTTAATTTCTGACAGATTGGCTGCAGGTTGGTCGCAATGCATGATAAGCCTGAATACTCTCTCCCAACATCTATCTGATGTTCTGGTTGAGACACAGATTATTAAATCATGGAACTGTCTGCCTGTTCGGGGTGAACATGCTGCATCTCCACAGACTGCACAACATTTAAGAGCACAATTGGGAGCGCGAATTTGCCTGCCCCTTTCCCAGGTGTCGTTTTTACAGTCTGCATTCTCTATTCACAGAGGGATTCTGATATGCTAATAGGGTGTATGACCAAAATTAGGCAGGCAGTACATTTTATTTAAGAGCTACAATGCACACTGGGCTGTTGGGAGGCCATGTGCGTTACTTTACAGAAGGCAATCCTTTATTTGAAAGCTCCTAGCATGAGAAAGGCAACCTTGTTTAAAGAAGTATAATTAGGGGGAGCTGCAACCCTTAAGCTGTCCATCAACAGTTAGCAACAGAACAATGCACTGAGCAGGCACACAGGTGACCTAGTCACAGACATCCCCCTCCAGGTGTGAAGTACTGTATTTCTGTTTAAATTACAGGAATTCTTTCTAAATATGCATCTATGCATATGCAAGTGTTCTACAAATCTATCCCTCTTCTTTGGCTATGCATTTTTTGGGGGGATGCAGCAGTGGTCACCTGTACTGGTTGGTGATGAGTCTCATATCCGTTACACACAGTGCTGGAATTACATATAAGCTAAACAAGCTATAGGTTAGGGCCCCATTATTTTGGAGGCACCCCCCAAAAAAAAATAAAGGGAAAAAACTTGGATGTAGATTTCCAAAATATAAGATAAAAAACAAATAAAATAAAACTTACATACAGCAACAGTGTTTTGTGTTGTGTGGGCTCCTATGCTGTAAGTAATGGGCCCCGTCTGCTAGCCTGCTCCCTAAAATATCATTGGTTTGTTCATTTCTATATATAGGGTGCCTACATTCTGCATGGACTGGTCCATAAATTACTATTAAGCATAAATTCAACACAAAAAACAGTAATAATTTGTTGTTGACAAAGGACAGCTGGACACATGAAGGGCCCCATTACCTTCAGTAGCTTAGGGCCTCATCAAACCTAAATCTGGCCCTGGTTACACAGGTCTGTTGGGAGCTCTTTGTCAACAATAGGGGGTCCAGCGACATGCTTTTTAAATAACATATGACACTGGGAAGTTAAACATCAACATTCCAGTTCAATAGTTCCAATTCAAGCAGCCCAGTTTATGTATGTGTCATGGACTGGTTGGACACAGAAGGATGGTGGCGGAAAGCAGATGGGGAACCACCAAGCGAAGATGATCAGAGCCCGGGAGTGGTGTTCACTTTCCTTCTTTTGCAGAAGCTATATCTCTTTTCCAGTACTGGTGCCTACAATGTACAACTTCTGGCCTTAGGATGCCTGCCTTCTCCCCATTCTAACAATGACAGTTGGCATTAGGATGACTATAAGTACCATTGCGGGATGCGGGTGGTGCTGTGGTCTAAACCACAGAGCCTAGGGCTTGCCGATTAGAAAGTTGGCAGTTTGAATCCCTGTGATGGGGTGAGCCCCCTTTGTTCGGTCCCTGCTCCTGCCAACCTAGCAGTTCGAAAGCATGTCAAAGTGCAAGTAGGTAAATAGGTACCGCTCCGGCGGGAAGGTAAACAAGGTAGCACTGTACGATTACAATAATTTTACAAAGGAAAACAAAGGAAATAATAAAATAAAATAAAATAAAATAATTTTGTATGTAAAATCCAATAGAGATACAGACAGGGTGAAAATATTTCTTTTTCTTTGGCGATCACTCATAGCCGAATAAGATTGTCTTCCATAAACATGGATTTAACAATGAGTCCATAAGTGACTGTGTTGGCCAATTCTGTTTTTTTAAAAAAATAAATAAATAAATATTTATTAGCGTTTTCAAAATACATATAAAATCAAAAACAAAAATAAACAAAAAATAACAAAAATACAAAAAACCAAAACTTAAAAACAGTTAAAAACACATAAAAATTCAAATACTTATTTTCTTTTAACTTGTTTCTCAGACCTCCTCACACCTCCCCTTCTTGTATTCCAATTTAAGTTATTAGCTCAGCAAGTCCTTAACTTATTTCTCCATTTTGACTTAATAATTTATTCTAACCTGTTATTATTTTACTCTTCTTCTTTCTTCCATTTCCTCAATTTATGTTTACAACCCTTATTTTCATTTAATTTAAACCATTTTAAAAACCAGTTTTAACCTGTCCAAATTTACACATCAATATTTATACCTCATTATTTTTTCTTAAACGTTTTTCCTAAAGTAGACCAAAATTTCCCTTCCACGACTTTCCCAATTTCCATACCAATAGCAAAACAAATTAAGAACAAAACAAACTATATTTATATACACTTTGGATTCCCAAACTCCACCCACCCTTTTCCCGGTTTCAGTCCCCAACAAAAATCCATCAGTCTCAATATACTGTTTAGCCTGGAGATCTCACGTCCGAGGCTCTCAATTCTCTCTCAGTTCCTCTCTGCCGGTCTTTTTGATAGTCCTTGATGTTAAACTCCAAATCTCGAAGAGGCTCCGGCCCAACAGGATCCATGTTTCTACCAGCCAGACCTCCATATTTAATAGTAAAACCTATGGGGTACTTCAAATCTTGTTTTGTACTCCTTTCAAGTCCAGATGACCCCCAAGCTCCAGCTTCCACCTTAATCAAATTTATAATCCTTCGGTCTTCAGATCTCCACATAAGGAGATCTCTCAGTGCTCCACTCTCCAATTCAGGCCAGGCTTTCCACATCAGATTTTTATTTTCCTTTTTTGTCATCATGTCAGGCTTCAAATTGCAACTCTCCTTTAGCATCTGGAAAATTTCAGCTCCTCCTTCCTTTTCTTCAGGAGCAACATATGTCTCCTGCTCCATATTGTCAAAGCTCTCAATTTTCTCTATTTGTTCAGTTGAATAGGCTTCCTGTTTCAAATCCTTATCAAATTCAACAATGTTATTTACTGTCAAGTCCAGAATTGTAACGTTTGTAGCCAAAACATCGATTTGGCCTTGTAACTTTCCCAAGAGAACAAATGTTCTGTCTAATTCAGCTTGGAGTTTCCCTCCTCCAGCCATTCCTGTAATGTCATTAAACCCCTCTAGGGGGATTTTAGTTCCTTAATATTTCTTTCAGCTCAAGTCCAAAAGTCAAGTTATTTTGTATCAGCCCTTCCTTATTTTCAGCAGATTATAACCAATGTAACCAGCAGAAGCAACAAAACAAAGTTCTCTTTTCCCGTCTTGACAGCTAACTTGACAGCTGTCAAACTCTTCAGTATTTCATCAACAGGCTCTCTCGCGGGATGCTCCCGGGTCGGGGGGGTGGGGGTGAAACTTCAGTTCCCAAAATTAATCTTTTATCCTCCAGTGAAAAATTCTTGTAATGTCAAAACCGTGAAGTTAAAATCTTTTACTAAAAAGAAATAAAAGGTTCTCTCGACCTTAGCTAACAGGTCCTTTGCTTTAAGTTGTTTACAAAGGGGGGGGGGACTTCCTTTTTAACCCTTCCCCGCTCATTCCTGATCCAACAAATTTTTCTTTAAAGTTCAAATTTCCGTATTACTCACGGGTTGATGTTTTAGAGTCCGATTGTTCCAAGGAAAAAGTCAGCGCTCTCCGATAATGGCTTGCGGCTTCACTCCACAGAGGAAGGAGTACTCTCAGCACCGCGCCGCACCCCGTCCCCGTTCCGAAGCCTTTAAAAAGGCTCCTTCACAGTTTGGGGGGGGTGCAAATGGTGCCCGCCAAGTCACTACGCTCACAGGCTTCCGCGCCTGTGATTTTAAGGGTCCCCGCGTTGCCGCAGCGGCAAGACCCAGTCTCTGCAGAGCCGATTCCCTCCGGAGCTCGGAGGGAATCCGCCATTAATCGATGGTGCCAACCTGGAAGTCTTGTGTTGGCCAATTCTGGATGCACACAACCTTCCACAGTGGCGACATTGGTTTCCAAGAAGGAGTTGATCACGGTGTGGATTTGCCAAGCATGCCTTCCTCTTAGCACGTTTCTTCCTTGCATCCTGAGTTCGAGCGTCTTCAAAGCCCATGGCACCTTTGGTAAAGACTGTTCTCCAATTGGAGCACTCGCAGGCCAGTGTTTCCCAGTTGTCAGTGTTTATACTACATTTTAAAAGATTTGCTTTGAGACAGTCTTTAAACCTCTTTTGTTGACCACCAGCATTATACTTAAAGGTAAAGGTAAAGGGAGCCCTGACCATTAGGTCCAGTTGTGACCGACTCTGGGGTGGCGGCGCTCATCTCGCTTTATTGGCCGAGGAACCACCCAAAACAGAGTTTGGGCCCTTAAAATGGAAGCCAGAATGTAAAGGAAGCTTATATCAATTACAATGGCCAATATAAGTTAATCACATGGTTAGAGCGATTAACCCACTGTGTCGCATGATGTTCCACTCCTTGCATCCCCTTCTATAATAACAGCCAAACTATGACACCCATCCATGCTCCCCCAATTTCACTGCCTACTTGGGGCAACTCTAAGCACCTCCAGTGAACCCTCCTCTCTTCATCTATTCAGTTAGTATCTTATCTGGCAATCCCTATGCTGTAACAGGATTTTCTGAGGAAGGATTAGGCAAAAGCAGTAGCTGCTCTCAATCTGTCCATCGTCTCAGAACGACAGCTCATTTTCCTGTCTCTCTGGTCAAATTGCTCCAGTATCTAACTGTTTTTCCTCCCAGGTCCAGCCACTTTCCCCAAGGTACAATATCTAAATCTGTAGTGTTTAAGCCTCACATTTTAAGTAGGTCATATTTCATTTGATATATTTAAAAAAAAACAACATAAAAAACAGCCAAATAAAATACATACCTCATTTGGCCTTTCAATTTTCTTTTCATGTTCTTTTCAGGAATATACATGACTTGTTGATTGTTAAGACGCCAACTACTTTTCTTTTCTTTTGCCTTTTGCCTTCATTAACACATGTTCAGGAAGAAAACCTGAAAAATATGAGCCCCAGGCTCCTACTCTTGTTAATCTGGCCCTCTGCAACCAGTCTAATGCACTCAGCCTAACAGCTTTCATTAGCTCTGGAAATGACCTTAGAAAATCTAATCAGGTTTTAGCTGTCACAGACAGTTACAGAGGAAATTTGACTTTCTTTTGTATAGAGTTTTTGCATTTATAGGAAAGTATTGTTCATGGGAATATTTTAATCTGCTGCTCTGGGATCTGAACTTCTACAATAGGCCCAATTTCAAAAGCCCTCTGCAGATGATCTGTTTGGACTTCAAGAAAGGGTGATCTCTCCCTTACTTAGCAGACTACTTGGATGAAAGAGATAGTAAAAGTGTCTGTGCATGTGCGAGTGAGAGAACAGGGGTGTCAGAAAGAGAAGCAGGAAATGGGGGTGGCAGAGAGCGCTGATAGCGGATGCCCAAGGGAGGACAGCAGAGGCTATGGAGAAGCCATGGAGAGGCAACTGGATATTCCTATATGGAGGTGTTGACTGTGATAGAGAAGAAACAGGAAGGGAGGGGAGGGCAAAAAGGATAAAAGGTTATTATATGTGGTGGCGGCAATGTAAAATTATTAAAAAGGTCTGGGAAAAGACATACAGTCATACCTCATGTTACGTCCGCTTCATATTATATTACGTTCTTTCAGGTTATGTCCCTCTACGACCCAGAAGTACCAGAAAAGGTTATTTCCGGGTGTCACCGCTCGCACATGCGCAGACGCACAAAATGACATCACACGCACGTGCAGAAGTGCAAATTGCAACCTGTGCGTGTGCAGACGTGCCGCTGCGGGTTGCGTTCCTTTCATGTTGCGAACGGGCCTCTGGAACGGATCCCGTTCGCAACCAGAGGTACCACTGTATAAAGGAATGTGGGGGGAAATGTTGTTAAAAAATTTAAGTTATGATGCACAGGTCTTGATGGACTTATTGAATGAAAGACTTTGTTCCTGTACTTAAAAGTGGACACCAGGACCAGCCAGCTCCTATTGAAGGAAGAAGTCTCTGCCAAAGAAGATATAGAAGATTGGCAAGATAAATTATTGAACTATGCAAGACAAATTAGTTAATCTGAAACCCAATAAAGAAAGAGGACTTTTTTTTGGGGGGGGAAGGTGGGGCAAATGTTTAATGAATATCTTTTGAGCTTTGTGTATAGTTTTTGTACATTAGTATAACTTTTAAAAGTCACTTGTAACAAGATGAAGAAGGTTTAAAATTGAATTACAGTGGTACCTCGGGTTACATTGGTACCTTTAGGTTACAGACTCCACTAACCCAGAAATAGTACCTTGGGTTAAGAACTTTTCTTCAGGATGAGAACAGAAATCACACAACGGTGGCGCAGCGGCAGTGGGAGGCACCATTAGCTAAAGTGGTGCTTCAGGTTAAGAACAGTTTCAGGTTAAGAACAGACCTCCGGAACGAATTAAGTACTTAGCCCGAGGTACCACTGTATTAAGAATATACGGCTTTAAGGACGTACGTGAACGAGTATTAAACAATGGAACCGAGAGGAGGAGTGGAGGAAAGTCAAACAAAAAATTATGGTTAAAAATGTTGTTCATGATGCTTTGTTGTTATATTTGGAAAATTAATAAAAAGTTATCAAAAATGACACTGGCTCACCCTCCTCCCCAAGTTCAAGCACTGGCAGTGCTAGCAGGGGCAATAGCAACATTTCGGGATCAAATCAGAAGCCAGGATGGCTTTCTTAATTCCAAGACTGTTCCTGGAAAACAGGGGCACTTGGAAGCTATGCAGTGGCTACAGGAGCTGTAGAGAAAATGCCTGCATGCAGAGAATATGACATTTAAATTCAGTATTTTTTTGCCCCTGAGCTATAGCCGTGCTGTCAGCTGTTGGAGAACTAGGTTGCTTGACTGACCCCCTCCTTCAACTGGCAAGTGAATGAGGCAATCATAAACCTTCCAAGTTTGTCTGCGAGAGATTATCACCGAAGTCAGGAGTATGAGGGCAATAATTTTGTTTTCCTTTAGTTTCATGGGTTTCTGGTTTCAGGCTAGCCATTTAAATGGCAACATGTCTTTGTGAGATGATTTAAATTTCTAATGGAAAGCTAAAAGGTTGCAGTTAGATTAGCTGAAGGGATCTTGTTAAACCTCAGTGTGTTTTTGCCAGTTGAACTTGCGCAGCCAAGAGTAAGCACTGCTGATTTCAATGGAGTTATCTCCCAGGAAACTATGTTTATGATTACAGTCGTGCTGATCCTAATAAACTGGACATTATACAGTACTGTGTACTGCTGCTCTTTGGCGTGTGCTTATAAAGGACAGGTGCAGATACTTGGGTTTTTGGACTCTTGTTGGACATATGGCTATTGACTCTCATTGGGCTATGGGTAGAGATAGAAGTGAAATTAATGCAAACCTAGTTAATTCCCACTTCTCAAACCAATACATGCATCAAAATGGAGGTGCATTTTAAAATTAGCATGTTTATGAATTTTGCAATGCAGTTCTCCAACAAAAAATGTATACAGAAAAGTCTGTATTTGGGGAATGTGTGCATGAAAATAGCACTAAAAACACTACATGAGAGAAAATTGCTTGCAGAAAAATGGTATCTTAGGGGAAATACTGACTAAAATGTTGGCAAATTCACTCAAGGAAGGTGTGGAGCAGGGCTAGTGTAGGAATAACGGAGATGACACGAGGTTGAATGCAGGTGAGCTGTGCAGAAGCACAATGGCAAGCATGCTCCAAGCAAGCTGCCGGCTAGCTCTCTCCTTTTATTAGTAAAAGTCAACAACTGGAAACAGTAGTGAAACCACCCTGAACTTTATGTATTTGCATCTAAGCACATTTCCAGCATTAGCAAATACATGTGTCAACAGTCAGTCAGTGGATGGAGCCGCTGGAATGACATTCAGAAAGTCTGCACGACCATCAATCTCAGCAAGACCTGTAAGAAACAAGAAGAGCTTGATTCAAAAACCGAATGCTTAACTCTCACTGCAACAGAGGTAATCAAGAGGCAGAGTTCCAAGTCCAAGAAGAGTTTCAATCAGCAAATCAGTGTGTCTCAGATGAAAGTGGACAAGGTCCAGATTATTGGGGTGAACTGTTCCTTTGCTGTGTGCCTGGACCAGGATGAGAAGAAAATTCTGCAGAGTGTCACCAGGTGTGAAGTCTCTGCATGCTACAAGCCCAAGACCAGTGAGCCCTGCATTGAGGAGAACCCCTGTTCACTTCTCCCTACCCTTAATTCCTCTGACTTCTGCTCTCTTCTCTGCTTACCCATTGCCACCTTCAGTGGGGCACTGCCCTAGGGAGTCAGAAAGGATGGAGTGAGTGAACTGCTTCCAACTCCCAGTGCTGATCAAAGGTGCTACCAGGCATCCAATGGAGATGGACCTCCACTGAAAGAGGAACACCCATGGCATGCGTTTTCCTACCCATGCTGGATAGCTTGGCTTCAGCAGAAGCAGGGCATGGTAGTCCTCCCAGAACTGGGAAACAAGCACTTGACACCCCTGGAATATGAAAGGATTTGGTGTTTTTTAGGGGAAAGAATATCTACCATCTGTGGTTCCCCCATGAGTGCTGGAGAGAGAGAGAGAGAGAGAGAGAGAGAGAGAGAGAGAGAGAGAGAGAGAGATTTTACAGATAACATGGCATGAATGTGATGGGGGCACATCTGAAATGCAGAGAAGTTGGAGGGTTTGACTGGCCAGTTTCTGCTAAGCCATTGAAAAACTTCATTGAGAGTTAGAGAATTGCAGCTGTCTGCTCCCCCTTTTTAACAGGGCATTGTTGATGTGACTGGCCCAGGGCAGGGCCTGACAGACCTATAAGAACTGCTGCTGTGGCTACCATCGAGGAGAACTCCCCTGCTCAGCGCCTGAGGGCCCCAGTCCTACCACCCACAGTCCTGCCCAGGGCGGGGCCTGATGGGCTCTATAAAGGACTGCTGCCACTGCTGCTTCTGGGCAGAGAGGGCTCTGGTTTTTTTTGGGGGGGGTTGTTTTTTTTTACCTATGTCATTTTAAACTCTGATATGAATGGTGTATTCTTAGTTTTAGATTTTGATTTATGTGGAAATTGTTTCCCATTTGGTTGTGTATTTTTTTATGTGGTTTATTTATTGTTTATGACTTTTGTAATTATGTAAATCTTGTTATGCTGCAAGCTGCCTTGAGCATTGTTTTTTTAACTGTGGAAAGGCGGCATACAAATAAAAAATGATGATGATGATGAATAGGTGCTTCCTTCAAATGTTCCCCCGATACTTGATTATGTCTGCGTCCCCCGTCATGCTCCAGCCAAACGGTATGTCTAACAAACAAATTGTGAGAGGACAAAAGGTCAGGGGAAAACCCTGTTTTCTAGCCAAGAAGGCAAAAGGTCAGGGAAAGCAGGCACAACGCTCTTTGACATACTGTTGCATGTCTGGTGCGAGGTTTGCCTTTTGCAAAGCAGAGTGTTACCTCCACAGGCTAGTGTTGGATATGGCTTGGGGAGAATTCTGAGGATGTGATAGAAAGGACTGGAGAACTATGTTTGGCCTCCAGGACTGAGGTTCCTCGCCCCTGCTATTGACTCAACATCCTTGACTTGAATCATAAAGATATGCTAGGAGCTTCAATTCTTAAATTGTGTTTGCCTTCATTGCATGTCTGACAAAAAAGGTAGCATGTTCGGCTCTTAGAATCAGAACTGTAGATTGGAAGGGACACCAAGAGTAATCTAATCTAACCCCCTGCAATGCAGGAATCCCAGTTCTTCTTCTTCTTTGGCCATCACTCGTAGTAGAGTAACATTGTCTTCTATAAACATGGTTTAAACAATGAGTCCATAAGTGACTGAGGAGGCCAATTATGGATCCACACGTCCTTCCACAGTGGGGACATTGGTTTCCGGGTGGGAGTTGATCATGGTGTGGATTTGCCAAGCGTGCCTTCCTCTTAGCACGTTTCTCCCTTGCGTCCTGAGTTTGAGTGACACCTTTGGTAAAGGCTGTTCTCCAACTGGAGCTCTTGCAGGCCATTGTTTCCCAATTGAAGCATCCATGACAGATGGTCATTCAACCTCTGCTTAAAAACTTCCAAGGAAGGAGAGTCCACAACTTCCCAAGGGAGACTGTTCCACTGTCTCACAGTTCTTACTGTCAGAATGTTTTTCCTGATGTTTAGCTGGAATCTTCTTTCTTGTAACTTGAAGCCATTGGTTCGAGTCCTGCCCTCCAGAGCAGGAGAAAACAAGCATGTTCCCTCTTCCGTGTGACAGCCCTTGAGATACTTGAAGATGGCCATCATATCTCCTCTCAGTCTCCTCTTTTTCAAGCTAAACATCCCCAGCTCCTTCAACCATTCCTCATAAGGCTTGGTTTCCAGAGCCTTGATCATCTTGGTTGCTCTCTTCTGCACATGCCCCAGCTTGCCAATTTCCTTCTTAAATTGTGGTGCCCAGATAGAGGAGGTAGCCATGAAACTTGCTGGATGACTTTGGGCCATCTGGTGAACATCTAAGTCCAAACACTTTTCTTCCCTTGTCTGGAAATGTCACCCCACCCACATCTATTTTTCATTTCACCCCACCCACATCTATTTTTCATTTTTAATTGCTTGCTTGTATTTTGATATCACGACAGCTTATGGCCAGGAAAATAAAACCCAGCTGCCTGACTGATAAGTCCAATTTCAATCATAATAATTGACAAGGTGGGTGGTAATTAAATCCAAATTACACTGAATGAAAAAGTTTGAAATAATTCATCATCAAGAGCAAACAAATAAATATGCATATTAATATGTAGATTGAATTATGATTAGTGAAGTTGCATGAAAGAGTGATTTATTTCAGTTGCAACATTGATTTGACAGTTCTTTAACATATAGATTGCAACTCATATTAGTATCAAATGACTACATTTTGCTCTTAATGCATTTAATTTGTTATGACCATCGAGTGTTTCCCACATTTCTTAAAGTAGATATGTACTTTGCTTCTGAACTGAAATAGAACACACACTTTATTTTTACTTCCCAAGAAATGTCTCTTTTTATAGAAAATTAATCTCTCACACCCTTTCTAAGCCTGAATTTCTACATCAGTCTAAATTCCAAGCATGCCAATATGGGTGTGTTGTATAGTTTTAGGAGATTTATATTCCAGTTTTTGACTGCAGCCCTCAAAGATGCTCACAACATTGATACAAATGCAGCAGGTACACCTAGAACTAGGGAGGAGAAATTTGATCAGCTTGCATTTTAATGGGAGCCGACCTAATTGGCGTTTCCTAAGTAGCATATTGAATACAAAAACTAAAACAGAACTATCCTGAGACATTTGCAGTTTGTGCAAAATCTAGAGGCCTGTAAAACAAATTCACTAGGGGGCTGGCAGTGGCAAGTTCTGCTTCTCTTCTGACAGCTGGCTTAGTTTCTATGCGGATAACAAAAGAGGAGGGACCATGAAGTCCATGTCTCTTCTGCCAGCTCACTCTCTTGTCTACATGAAATTTACAGAGCTACAGTTTCCATAGTTCCCTCGGAAAAGGAACTGACAGAATTGTGGCTCTGGGAGGGGAATAGGCGCAGAGGGGGAGAGTGACTGGTTTAGTTGCACTGGGGGCCACAACTATGATGTAGAATGGAAGGCGAGAGGCTGGGGGTGGGCACCAAATTTTGGCATCACATAAGAAGCCGCTGACATTTGAGACTCCAAGGTCCACTACTGATAGGAGTCTCCTAACAATTCTCAGCCCCCTTAAAAGTCCACAGCCTCCAGGATTCTTTGAAGGAAGCCTAGTTGAAGTGGTATTATATTGGTTTACATGTATAGTGCAGTTGGGATCATAATGTTTTATTCTACATGCAGTTTTTGCCTCTGTTGATTGCAATTATTATTCTTTTGCTAACCTGACCTCGGTTTTTTTAAGGGAAGATCATTATTGCTTATACAGTGGTACCTCCGGTTGCAAACAGGATCCGTTCCAGAGGTCCGGCCGCATCCCGAGGAATTCACAACCGGAGGTGCCACTTCTGTGTATGGCGTGGTTTAGCACTTCTGTGCATGTGTGCACGGTGAAAACTAGAAAAATACTTCTGGGTTTGCCGCCTTCGCATCCTGAAAGATACATATCCAGAGGTGTGCGTATCTAGAGGTACCACTGTAAAGTTGTTTTCTCTTCACCTCAGCACATTTAACTCTCTCTTGAAAGTATAACCTAAACTTCTGTGCCATTCATTAATTACGACCTTACAGACCCTGCTAGCATTTTTATTGTGGCACTCAATGACCACTTCCAATTTGTGCTTCAAGGCTCAGCGTGTTTGCATTATTGGATGTCAGGCTGGAGCCCCTGCTTGACGAAAATGAATATGGAATCAACTCTTATTATGATAGATCTTTAAACCAGGCAGTTGAGAAGCCATTGAACCAATGCTTCTGACATTGTAATACAGTATATCTCAAGCAAGACCTTGAATGTTTGAAAGCAACTTACCGTACATCGAACAGAGACTTCACTGTGACTTTACAAAATAATAGGTATTCATCTGTGGCTAAGGTACTCGTTGTTAGCTATGGCCTCTTCATCAAACAGCAGGCTGATATCCATGGTGATGGATAAAATGCTAAGAGGAAACTCCAAGCCATGTTTTAGCTGACACTCTTTCTAGAAAGATTATTTTGGAAGTTGAGGGAAAGTTCTAACTTTATTTATATACTGTATAGAAAATTGCTTTCCTGCCTATCAGGCTCCAAAAAGTGTTGTATGAGCAATACATTTTTAAATAGGTGAAACACAATTAATCAACAACAAAAGTATAAGCCAGAACATCAGCTCAAAGCAGAAACGACAATAAAGAAGAATTATCAAGGCAAATTGCTAATGATCGGATATCACAGATGGCCTTGAAAACCACATTTTGAAAACTGGTCAGGAGGAAATAAGGTAGAGGTTGCTGCTGCCTCCATGATTGTCTCCACACCAGTCCATAACTTTACAAGCCACATAAATTTTTCTCACAAAATTTTCACAAGGCCCTTTCGGAATTTTGGTGTTGTGTGTTTTGTAAAAACTCCAGGAACAAAGGAGTTCTTTACACTTATTACTTGTTCATGCTGAACCCTTGAATAGTTAGAATGGGCAGTGGTGAGAACATACTTAAGGTGGATCTCCACACAGGAAAAATGGTATAAATAAGTCAGAAATTAAATCGTTATAACAAAAAGGGGGGGGGACCGCTATGGAAAATCTCTTAAAATACTTTTTTGCTCTGCACTCTCTGGTGGTACATTTTTATAACACATTCAAAACACTGTTTTTTGACTAATGTAGCTGATACCTTAATTTTCTACCTGGGTAAATTTCATTTGTTTTGGTTTTATTATTTTCCAGTATTAAGATTTCTAGCCACTAATTATGTGAGATGTAGGGCTGATGAGGGTACTCTTCAATCTCTAACTTAGAAAGGCTTTCTTCTTGTCCTCCTATGTTCTGATTTTTCTGCCTTATATTATTTTTGATTGATGTTTGATTTCTGGCAGTTTATTGTATATTTTGTTGCAATTATAAGCTGTTCACTGCTTTGGGACACCTTTGGGGCCAAAAGGTTGTACATAAACTATCTGTAAATTACAACATACATACACATAGTCCTGGGTCAGACCATTGGACCATCTAATTCAACACTATTTATACCAAATGGAAGTTTCCATAAGTTTTCCCCAGCCCCACCTGGAGAGGCAAGAGACTGAACCTACAAAACATATGCACGACCACCAATATATCCCTCTTTCCAGTTTAAGCTGTACTAAATGGATGGAAATCTACATTTATACCCAGGCCAGTGGTGCAGTAGCCAGACCTTCCAAATGTCCCTATTTTCCAGGGACAGTCCTGGATTTACAGAAGCTGTCCTGTTGTCTGATTTGATTCTGGAATGTCCTGCTTTTCATTAGGATGCCCCTATTTTTATCAGAGAAATATTTGAGGGTATGGAGTTATTTGACCCCACCCCCAAGCAGAATATATAGCTTATACAGTGGATGCTCAGGTTGCAAACGTGTTCCATGCAGGATGCACGTTCGCAACATGCAGCGTTCGCAACCCGTTGCAATTCATCGCTTCTGCACATGTGTGACGCCAAAACCCAGAAGTAACCCATTCCGGTACTTCCGGGTTTCGGCGGTCCATAACCCTCCCCCCCCCAAAAAAAAACCACAACCTGAAGCGTCTGTAACCAGAGGTATGACTGTAAAGATTATATAGAAGACATCTGAAGGCAGCCCTGTATAGGGAAGTTTTTTATAAATGTTTTTTTTTATATATATGTGGAAGCCATCCAGAGTGGCTGGGGCAACTCAGTTAGATGGGTGGGGTATTATTATTATTATTATTATTATTATTATTATTGAATAGGACATCCCTGTTCACATTGGATAAATGTTGCAATAACTGCTGAGATGGTGGCAACCAACTTGAGTAAGGTACATGTAAATTGCAGTCTTCTGTTACTAAGAACAGTAGGAGATAGAGTGAAGAGGAGGAATGAAACGTGACTATAACGCAAGAATCAGGCAACAGGAAAATTTGTCACAGCAGCAAATACCCAGCAGGTGATTTGAAGCAGAGTAGCAAATAGACACTCAATTGGCAATACCAAAACAAAAACCCTTCTCAAAGATACAATGCCTCAGTTAATAATCAAAGAATAAAATCTCTAGTTTTGCAGAGATAATCCTAGCCAGGTGAAGGAATAAAGCTTTTCCCTGAAGCCTCTGCAGATAATTCTACTCAGCAGAGCTTTAGAAGGCCCAATTGAACTCTGAAACATTCTTACTTGAATGCCGCTAATTCTCTCCTAGTGCCTAATTGCAGACCAGTGTGAAAATGGCAAGGTCTCCTGAAAGGAGGGTGCTTGTAGCAGGAGTGGATGGGATTTTGACAGCATGACATGCTAAGCATTTCACTTTCTTAAGCCTTTGTGAGCAAGGATCAGAGGATCTCAAGCACCTTCTCCTTGTTGAGTATTAATTTGATTAAGCTTTCTGGAGTGCACAATTAAATTGCAATCAACGGCAAATTATTAAAATGGAGCTCTATCCCTCTCTACTATTTGTTTTAGCGGAATTCTGCACAACATGGATCCCAGCCTTGCAGACATTTCAGCAGACATTTCAACTACAACAAGTAAACCTCTTGACTTAAATGAAACACATTTTCTTTAGTTACAATTCTGTTAAGATTAGTAATTTAATTGACTGAAATTGTAAATACTTGCATGCATTACTGTGTGCTTAAATCTGATTGGTTGGTAACTGAATTCTGGAGAGTTCTAATGTGATTGGCTAACATTGGTCACACTTTACTTGCAGAAACTTAGTTGTTGTTGTTGTTGTTGTTTAGTTGCGTCCAATTTCGTGACCCCATGGACCAGAGCAGGCCAGGCACTCCTGTCTTCCACTGCCTCCCACAGTTTGGTCAAACTCATGCTGGTAGCTTCGAGAACACTATCCAACCATCTCATCCTCTGTGGTTCCCTTCTCCTTGTGCCATCTTTCCCAACATCAGGGTCTTTTCCAGGGAGTCTTCTCTTCTCATGAGGTGGCCAAAGTATTGGAGTCTCAGCTTCACGATCTGTCCTTCCAGTGAGCACTCAGGGCTAATTTCCTTCAGAATGGATAGGTTTGATCTTCTTGCAGTCCATGGGACTCTATAGATGAATTAAAACTTAATATTTACAGTCACATGCTTCTCCAACCATGGGCTCTTCCAACTTCCAAACTTCCAAACAGCTGTATTTTCCTTTCTTTTCAGAACTCAGCACTCAGCCTTCTGTATCTCAGTTAGGCTATGTCTTGCAGCTCCTCTGAGAGATTTCTACTTTTACCTTCTCCTGCAGCTTTGTTCTCTTTCTTTCAACCAGAGAAGAAGCACTTCAACACTCTATTCAACTTAGCAGTGTTCACAGTGGATTTGAAAACAGTCATCTTGCTTCACATAAAATGGAGTCTCTCCAACATTAGCCAATCACATAAGAACTACTAGAGAACTCTCTAGAATTCAGTTACCAACCCATCAAATTCAAACACATAGTAATGCATACAAGCATTCACAATTTCAATGAATTAAAGTACTATACTTAACAGGCATGACCCATTAACCAAGATCCAATGAAGCAGCTGTACACAGGGTCAACAACAATTCCTATACTTTTCAATATTCTTGTTGCCTTTTAGAGATATTTAATTACTAGAAAGCATCAGTTGTGGGTTGCAGTCTATGGTAGACAAATAAAAAATAAAGATGAGCCATATTTTCACACTCAGCCAGGCTTGTTTTCAAAGCTTACAACTTCTATAATTTCATGTTGAGCTGCCATTACAAAACCAACAAGCCCTTCGGCTATCCAAAAGCTGCCTGTTGCAAAGAAACTTAGTTCAGACGTTAAAATATCTATGAGAATGGGGCTCACATACTACTTCTCTCCTTCTCCTTTTCCTTTTCCTTTTCCTTTTCCTTTTCCTTTTCCTTTTCCTTTTCCTTTTCCTTTTCCTTTCCCTTTCCCTTTCCCTTTCCCTTTCCCTTTCCCTTTCCCTTTTCCATGTGCACTCCACTCAACCTTCCTTTGTGGTTTTCAGAAAACCTCAGTTTACAATTTTGTCCCAACAAAGCAAACCAGAAATCATGGTTTGATAGTGGTCCTCAATTGGAATGCACATTCCTGTTCTTAGTACATGCATCTATCAAGTTTAGTGTACCGTGGGAACCACATGATTATTATTATACTCATCAGCATCAACAATGCATATGGGTCTCTAGTTCCAAATGGATTGGTCAATGCATTTCTACAAGGAACATGGTCACCACTAGCTCCCATACACTGTGGCTATATTGTTACCACTAGCACCTTAAATAAAACTCAGATCAGCAAACTGGGTTTTGTCAACACTTTAATGCCCCACTGCAGATTTTACAAGTAATTCATTCTTTTTTGTCAGTTTGTGAATTATTTCACCATCAGCTTAGCCATACATAAAGCAGCGCTCTAGCCATCTTGAAAGCTATATTTGATAGCCTAACTCAAAATGTTTGCTTACTGCAATAAGTCAAAATTCATTATCTTTCAACTCCATTTGCAAATGTTTGAGGGGAAAGTATATAAAATAGATTTCTGCACATAATTGTTGCTTTCTTGTATATTTATATTAAACACTAAAGCTTCTGATCCATTAAACGCAGAAAGAAGTGCTGACATTTTAGTTTGAGGTAATACTGTAATTTGTTCCTGTAAGGAAAGTTATGCCCTTCTATTCTCCCCCCGCCGTTATGGAGGCATAAAAGTCCTTTGATCAGCTTTTAGCTGAAATGTATTACTGGGTATCATATGAAGAGAGAAGGCTGGAGAGAGGTAACACAATGTTTAGGGAAGGCAGTGTTGTCAGGAAGTGTTTTCTCCACGCCCCCTCCATTTGTTCAAATGCTGAACACCTTGTTCAAATGCTGAACACCAAGGCTCACAATATTGAAGCAGGGCTCTTATGCTGCGTCATTCTCCTACATCACAGAATGACTTAACATCAGACGTCCCACCCCTTATATATCCCAGAGGGCATGACTAGGAACATTCTAAGAGCTTTGAGGAAAATGAGTACATGCAGACCCTCCAAATGTTCCCATTTCCCAGGGATAGTCCTGGATTTACAGAAGCTGTCCCGGTTTCTGATTTGATCTTGGAATGTCTCACTTTTCCTTAGTAAGTCCCTATTTTCGTTGGAGAAATGTTGGAGGGTATGGTAGGAAACCCCTATTTTCATCGGAGAAATGAGTATGCAGTTATCCGACCCCCGAGCCATCTGAAGGCTTCCTGTATAGTGAAGTTTTTTATGTTTAATGTTTTTATATATGTTGAAAGTCACCCAGAGTAGCTGGGGCAACCAGTCAGATGGGTGGGGTATAAATAATACTAGTAGCAGTATTATTAATAGGACATCCCTTTTTATTAGAGAAATGTTGGAGGATGTGGTACATGTAAAATGTATTTATTCGTTGTTGTTTTTAAAAAACTCATATAGAAAAGATCTAAGCAGCGTATAAAAACTATAAAATCACGGAAAATGAAAGAAAAATATATAAAAACAGAGGAACTGGCCAGCCACATAGCAACCTGCAATGTTTTGCCAGCTGTATGAGCAAACACAAAACCATTGGACAGTCAGCTGATGTATGGAAGGTTGAATGGATAGTTGAACAGATAGACCATGACAGACACACCCTAAGTGCCCCAGGGCACTGACCTGGGCTGCCCGCCCTTGAATCTGGCCTGAAGGAAGAACACTGCCCATCAGACACTCCACAAGCTCAGTGCCCTAGGCAGTGACCTGCGTCACCTCTCACTACATTCAGCCTGCAGGGAAGGCATTGCCCCCAATTTTGTAGCTATATGAAGAGATGAGCTATATTCCTGGCCAGGGCACTCTGCTGACTACAGTTGTAAATGATTAAATAGGCCTTTGTAATGGCTAAGTGTGTGCAAGTCACAAATCCCTTTGGTTAGGGTCAAAAAGAGGGTACCGCTTGAGCTGTGTTCCTAGGGTTGCCAAGCAGCCAGGAAAATGATCAGGTCTGTTCCTGTGGTTTTAAACAGCAGGTGAAACTTTCAAAGCCTGTTGGTAAACATGACCAGCTGCAAATGTGTGCATGGGGCATCACTGTTAATACATAGCTAGAGAGAATGGTTAAAAGGCTCACAACCCAATATGCTAACAATTTGCTACATTGTAAGATATAAAATGTGCCTGCACATTTTGCCTCATATCGCAGGTTGTAAGAATGCTATAAACTTATTCTCTATTTGAAACGAAAGTTGCAGTTGGTATACATGCCTTGGCAGAGCAAGAGTGTTCCTGGATAGATTATGATCAGGCTTGAAATGAGTGGGCAATGTCAAAACAAATTCAGGGTGCACAGCAAGTTCAGCCTTCACTACAACTGGTCATCTAATTGTTCCATTGCAAGGCAGTTTGGGTATTCAGGATACAAGGAGAGCATATGTCACTGTTTCAGCTTTCTGTTTGCAGAAAATTAATGTGGTTGCATGGCAGAGCAATTAGATGAGAACTTCACCACAAGGCCAAGAATAATGCTCACTGAATAGGCCCAAGTATAGTTTTGCCTTTATCAGATATATAACCAAATTCAACTTCCTTCAAATCCAACCCGCCCGCCCCCCCAATCCAGAAAGCTCAGATGAGGTCTGGGTGAGCATCCCAATATACATGGGGGTATGTATACAGATGGACATCTTCACCAATGTTGGCTACCTGTGTAGATGGCTGTTGAGCACCACAGCCAGATTGTTGACACCACATGATGCGCTTATCTGTGGGAAAGAAGAATTTCCCAGGATGTTCACAGGCTGGATAAGTCTTTGTGAAGAGTGTAACTTGAAACCTTCTGTGTGCGCATGTTCAGGAAGTTTGTCAGACGTGCTAGAAGAACTGAACTGAAAGGACGTGTTTTTCTCTAGTGCTGTAATGTCAGAAATAAACATCATGTAAATAGATTTCTGACTTGTTTTCTTTCCCCTGCGGAAGCAGGAGGGAGGGGTTGTGCATTTTACCTACTCCTGGGAAAATGTCGCCTATCAAAATCTCCCTGGTCTGTCTGGATATCAGCCAGAGGAGGTTACCGGTAAGCAAGCTCCGAGGACAGTGAGAGGGGCCAGCCTCTGTGGAGGGGGCTTGCAAACCAACAGTTCAGTCTGAGGTCAAGGGTGTGGTATAGAGGCTGTCCATTAAAGCTGAGGCAGGGTCCAAGGCAGGGAATCAGGTGAGGTCAGGAACTCTGGCAGAGGAGCAGGACAGGGTGCAGGCAGGAACAGGCTACCAACAATGTTGCTCCCACAACCTGGGACTGGGGCTGCCCCAAGGCATAGGGCGGCCCTGGTCCACAGGTGACTTGCCTCTCCTGGCCTGGAGGTGAGCACTCCTCCTGCAGGAACTTAGTTCCCTCCGCCTCTCTGCCCTGAGCCTCTGCAGCTCAGGAGAGGCTGGAGGGTTAACCTCCTCTTCCCCTGACAGGCCTGAGAGTGGAGCACCTGCAGGCAATGGGTCCTCCATCACTTCAGGGGCCAGAGCAGACTCAGCTGGTGCCTGCACCTGAGGATCCAGCATAGGTGAGGACCCTTAAGGCTCAGGCCCCAGCCCTGGTTCAGATGGTTCTGGAGGCAGGGACTCCTGTGCAGGCTGGGATTCCTCAGGTTCAGCCTCTGAGTCCGAATCCCAGGCCATCACACTGTGTGTGCAAGCAAAGCCTATTTTCCTTTTTGAAACAGAAAAATATGGAGGGGGAAAAATGTCCAAATGAATGTACATCTTTAAATATAGACAAGAAGTGCAGAAAAGAATTGCCACCTGCTCCCTTTTATTTGTTCTAGCAAGCATCTTACATAGCACCTTTCATCCCAATTTAGCAACTTCATATAGTATACAGGAGGCATTCAACCCAACTGCTGCAATGCAACAGCTGTTTAATGGTGCAGATCAGCACTCAACAATACCTATGGGTATACCGAAATAAAAAGTTATGGGCTGCCCGGCTGTGAGAAAGTTGAACAAAACATTTGGTAAAATATTATATCTATCATTAAACACAAATGTTTTCCCCAAAGGCTGTGCTATTTTCTTTTAACTATGTGAGTTACTGAAAGATTTCTGGACATCAAGGACACACGGGCTATGGATATTTACTCAGAAGTAAATAATATTAGGTTTAGTAGGATTTATTTCCAGGTAAATATAATCTTCATTCAGCCTAGTCCTGATGACCCAGAATTTGGTACTTTCCTGATGCTGTTGGACTCCAAATGTCGTCGGACAGGTGGATAGCCATCTGTCATGGATGTGTTAGCTGAGATTCCTGCATCACAGGGGCTTGGACTAGATGACCCTTGAAGTCCCTTCCAGCTCTACAATTATATGATTCTAACACCAGTCAGCTTCAGCCTGGCCAGCAAACTTCAGTTCAACCATATCTGAAGGCGTGTATGGAGTTCAGTGTAGTTTCCCTTATGGAAAATTTCAGAACGGTGACTAGGACTATGCCCTATACTTTCAGATTATGCAACAGGCCTATTTCCCTGTGTGGAGAAATGCCAGCCATTCATGGTCAGGGATGCTGGGAGTAGTGGTCAAAAGACATCTGGAGAACATCAAGTTAGGGAAGCCTAAGGCAAGTTAGGCATCTGGTTGGCCACTATGAGAACAGAATGCTGGACTAAATGGGCCCTTGGCCTCATCCAGCAGGCTCTTCTTAAATTCTTAAGCCTGGGGTTGCTTCCAATGGTAGCCATACTCAGGCTAAAAGATAAAGGGACCCTTCACCGTTAGGTCCCGTTGCAGACGACTCTGGGGTTGCGGCGCTCATCTTGCTTTATTGGCAAGGGAGCTGGTGTACAGCTTCTGGGTCATGTGGCCAGCATGACTAAGCCGCTTCTGGCGAACCAGAGCAGTGCACGGAAACACCGTTTACCTTCCTGCCGGAGCAGCACCTATTTATCTACTTGTACTTTGATGTGCTTTTGAACTGCTAGGTGGGCAGGAGCTGGGACGGAGCAACAGGAGCTCAGCCCGTCGTGGGGATTCGAACCACCGACCTTCCAATCAGCAAGCCCTACGCTCTGTGGTTTAGACCACAGCACCACCTGCATCCCTCATATTCAGGCTAGTCCCACTAAAATTAATAGGCATGACTAACTTAAGTCCATTAATTCCAAAGAAACTTCTCTGAGTAAAACTTAGTTGGATACAACCCCTGACCTAGAAAGTCAGAGAATTTTATTTTATTTTATTTTATTTTATTTTATTTTATTTTATTTTATTTTATTTTATTTTATTTTATTTTATTTTATTTTATTCCACCTTTCATCCATAGATCTTAGGGCGATTCACAACCTAAAATTACAGTATAAAAAACTATCCTAATTCTAACCCCCAAAGCAATCATCTCCAGTGACTGAGGCAGCAGTGAGCCTACTATGCCAGTTTTCAGGTACCCATCCAGGTAAGGGTGTCCAATCCCATTATAGTCCTCAGAAAGGATAAGAAGACACTAATATAGCTTCCTGGGTAGGATGGCTGCAGGGAGCATCCCTCGTGAGAAAAGGGTGGAAGACCCACTCTGGGAGGGAAATACTATTATTCCAAGGAAGCATCAAACATTGAAGACAGATCATACTTGGTGTGTAAAAGGGAATCCTATCTACTATTCCCTGTTATCGAAGAATGATGCCCAATCCTGAAAGATCCTGCAAGGGAAAGACACGTGTGTTGGGTTGACAGCCAATCACCCTGGCAGGGGTCCTGTGCCTTGGACTGCATGGTAGAAAACACAGTGTCCCTTACTTAACCAATTCCCTGATGCAAACATCTTCACCTGTTGCATAGCTGCATGCAAGAATGAAGGAGTCTACCTGGAAAAAGCAGGTCAACAACCTTACAGAGGAACAGCCAGGGACATCTTGGTAACTGCCACTGGTCATTGGGAGGGAGCTCCTTCCTGGCCTCTGATCCATCTGTGTTCCATCACAGATTAAGCCACCAGAAACATAACGTTCATCTCACCAGGCATCATCTCAAAGATTACACTTTCCCAAAGAGACAGTTCATACATTCAGCTGCAAGGCATTTAGTGCGAAATAAGCAGAATGAAGTCAGACCAGTCAAGTGATGCTCATACATGTGTGAACTGGTCCTCAACTATTTTTGGTTCTAATGATGAGTGTCACGTTTGATTCCCACCCCACCCCCGGCCTCCAGGTTATTTGAATAACAGGAAATCATCAATATGTGTTGAATAAGTCAAGGGGAGAAACTCCACACACAGCAGCCACCCAGAATAACAGAGATGACAGTTTATTCTGGCTTGGAAAGAACCCTCCATCTCCTATCTTTTTCCTCTGTTTGTTTTTTTCTGTTGAATTCACTTGGCTTCTGGTTCACTTCGCTCTGACATATGACTGAACAAAATTGCCAAGGGCACAAATTTTGATGGATGACACAGATGATGACAGACTTATTTTCATTCCCATTCTAAATTCTTGTAAATAGGACATTTTTCTTTCTAAGTTTTGGGTATGGTTTGCATTCATTTCAACAAAGAAAAGAGTTAGCTTTGAAGGGCTTTGGAGCAGGAAGTGTGTGGGCTCTTAAGATTTTGTATTAATTAGATCTGAACGTAACACAAAGACCGACAGCCAAAAATAGTGATACATGTGCATTTGCCACATCTGCAGGCTGGTCTCAGGCATATTTACTCTGAAGTAAGCTACACCACATTCTCTATAGATTTCCCCCCAGTTAAAATCCCAACAACGCGATCCTTTGCATGTTAATAGTAACAACAACAACAACAACAACAACAACAACAACAACAATAATTTATTAGTTATACCCCGCCAATCTGGCTGGGTTTCCCCAGCCACTCTGGGCGGCTTCCAACAAAATATTAAAATACAATAGTCTATTAAACATTAAAAGCTTCCCTAAACAGGGCTGCCTTCAGATGTCTTCTAAAAGTCTGGTAGTTGTTTTTCTCTTTCACATCTGGTGGGAGGGTATTCCACAGGGCAGGTGCCACTACCAAGAAGGCCCTCTGCCTGGTTCCCTGTAACTTGGCTTCTCACAGCGAGGGAACTGCCAGAAGGCCCTCGGCACTGGACCTCAGTGTCCGGGCAGATGGATGGGAGTGGAGATGGTCCTTCAGGTGTACTGGACCAAGACCGTTTAGAAGAAGAAGAAGAAGAAGAAGAAGAAGAAGAAGAAGAAGAAGAAGAAGAAGAAGAAGAAGAGTAGTAGTAGTAGTAGTAGTAGTAGTAGTAGTTTGGATTTGATATCCTGCTTTATCACTACCCGAAGGAGTCTCAAAGCAGCTAACATTCTCCTTTCCCTTCCTCCCCCACAACAAACACTCTGTGAGGTGAGTGAGGCTGAGAGACTTCAGAGAAGTGTGACTAGCCCAAGGTCACCCAGCAGCTGCATGTGGAGGAGTGGAGACGCGAACCCAGTTCCCCAGATTACGAATCTACCACTCTTAACCACTACACCACACTGGGCTTTAAAGGTCAGCACCAACACTTTGAGTTGTGCTCGGAAATGTACTGGGAGCCAATGTAGGTAAGTCTCATTAAGGTAAGTCTCATTAAGTTCTGTGAGACCTACAGAAACGTCTATAGGATTGCCGCCTTATACCAAGGATCAGTGCCCGGAAGCTTAGGAATGTTTGATAACCTCATAAGATCTGGTACTACTTCTAGAACTGATAAAAAACAAAACACATGTGGCAACATTGACCATCAAGACAGGCAAAGTGGTTTCAGATGAACCCCCACCTGCACTGAATGAACTGATGAATTCCCACCATCCCTGATCCACCAGTCCTACTAGCTAGGGATGATGGGAGTTGTAGTCCAAAAGCAGCTGGAGACCCAAGTTTGGGGAACACTGGTTTAACCAATATGAGTAGGGGTTGTATGCATGTACATCACAAAGAGCTTAAAAGCTCCTTCACATGAAGGGAACCTAGATTGGGATTCACGTAGAAGAGCTCTACACGCAAACAGATGTAGAGCTCTTTTGAATGCAGGTTGAGGATGTGACCACCAGGTATGTCAGCAGTGGGAGAGGAGATAACCTTTGTGGTCTCATCACCCCCTCCTGCTTTCCTTCAGTGCATGTGCATGGAGAAATCTGGCCAAAGGAAGAGGAAAACGTGTTTGGAAAATTCACGTCTCTCTGTGCGTATTTCTTTACATGCATGAGTGCTAGAGGAATGATGAGTCTACTTTTTTAGTTCTTTAGAGCAGGAGTGGGAGCCTTTTCTGAACTATAATTCCCATCAACCCTAGCAAGCATGGCCAATGGCCATAAATGATGGGAATCGCAGTTCAACAACGTTTGGAGGGTCAAATGTTTCCCACTCGTGCTTTAGAGGGGAAACCCTAGTATGCCGACTGGAGGAAAAAATGTTAGCACTGACATCACTCCAAAAGGCTAAAAGGAGACTGGCCTTGATAAATAGGAACAGCTGGAACATATGTGGCACAATTTTCTGAATGAGACTGCTCCACCTTATGCACATTAAAGATTAGAGCTTTGGTTGATTAATCATTGAGGAAACAAATTTAATTAGTGGATCTGGGAATTGAGGTCACACTTGTTTATTTCTAGAGCCAATTTTGATGTTGATGCTGTGACAGGAAGTGAAAAAGGAAATATTCAAGATGGCGTCTAAAAGCAATAGAATTATTAAGTAGTTTTCTCTAAACAGCATTATATATTGTAGTTGGGGCAATATGCTAGTTTAATTAAATGTTATTTACTTTAATAATAATAATAATAATAATAATAATAATAATAATAATAATAATTTATTTATTTATTTATATTTCGCCCTTCCCAGCTGAAGCCGGGCTCAGAGCAGCTAACAATAAAAGTAACACAGCATTCTAAAATCAATCCAGAATCAAATCAATTCAGAATCAAATTAATGGCAACCATTGAGCTAGAGTTCTATGAGGATTACCAAAGGAGGGGGTCAGACTGTGCCTTGGCCAAAGGCCTGGTGGAACAGCTCTGTCTTGCAGGCCCTGCGGAAAGATGTCAAGTCCCGCAGGGCCCTAGTCTCTTGTGACAGAGCTTTCCACCAGATCAGGGCCACAGCTGAAAAAGCCCTGGCTCTGGTTGAGGCCAGCCTAACCTCTCTGTGGCCCAGGACCTCCAAGATGTTTTTGTTTGAAGACCGTAAGGTCCTCCATGGGACATACCAGGAGAGGCTGTCCTGTAGGTACATTAATCCATCAATTGGTTTAATCATGTCCAGTGGATGGGTGTTCTAAAAAGGGGGGCAACTTTCGAAGTATAGACACAGTAGCCAAGGACCACAGCTGAGATTAATGACAACTGAAATCGGGATATACGAAGTTGCCCATTTCACACAGAGACAAACCCATATGTGACATTGTCCAACCCTTGATAGAGTCCTGAAGCCAATGATGGCACCTTGAAAAATGTATACCTATAAACGCATGCTTGCAAATGTGGTCGTTTCCCCCCTATATTTTTAGGAGTGCATTTAAAATGCCTGAGATACATATCAAAACAACCTTAACATGTAACATGATATTCCATAATTATTATATGTAGTTTAGAACGTAAAAGAAGCTTTATTACACAGAGAGATAAGAAGCATCTAGATGCTTTTTGCTGCATTATACCCTCTGTGTGTCTGAATTTACCTATAATTCAGAGTAAGCATTTAGGGTTGCCCTATTTTGAAAAGCAAAAAAGAGGACACATTTACCAACTTTTAACTATGGCTCGCTACCCATGAAAAAGAGGGTGTGTCCTGGAAGAAGACCCATTTCAACACATACTGTTTACAACTCTATCAAACACTGCCGGCCTTTATCTAATGAAAGAGGATAAACAACCTGTCACCTTGATAACTGATGGCAACAGAAGTGCTCTAGGATAAAGTATCATCTCCATATTGGCCCCTGAAAATATTGCACGCTATTCACATATAATGTGATTCACATTATCAGGCAAATTAATTTTGCAAAAATTGAATTCATGTATTCCACAGGACAGGACTGTTTGCATTTAAAGACAAAGAAGTAGAAAGCTGATTCAGTTTGCATTTAAAGGTGAACCTACCAAATTTGCACGTTCCAATGCAATACACAAAGTGAAACTCAGCTGTCCTTCAAAATGTGAACTTCTCTGAATTTTGCAATGCAATTCTCCTACCAAGTAATGTCTATGAAAATGCATGTAATTAGGCTAAAGTGTGCACATAAATGCATTTTTTTGGTGAAGATAATGTACAAAAATGCATTATATTATAGAATATTGCATTGCAATACTGTGCATATAAAAAGTTGCCTAAAAAAGGAATGTGTGTATTTGGAGAAATTCACACTAAAACACGTATACTTTTTACACATTGCAAACAGATGTGGAAATGTGAAGACGTGAACTTAAGATTCCAAAAAAGAAAAAAAGAAAGAAAAAGAAATGCAGAGAAATGTAAATTAACAGATTTCCGCAGCCCTACAAAGAATAAGAAGCACAGTGACTTGTACTTGGCAGTGGGTGGCATAATCTGTGGAATAAGATCAAAAGAGGGGAAATTAATTTTTCTCTGGGCAACCTTCTGTAGTGGTGAGGATGTGTAGCAATGAGGCAGAATGGTAAGCCATGACTCTCCCACATTCTAATTGCAGATTTGAACTTCCATACCAAATATATTCATTATCAGTGTTGACAAATCCCTGCATTTCATTCTCTTTAATCAGGCAACCATCTCACAAATAGCACCTAAGACACCAAAGTCGTATCTAGAGTGGCTCACTATACAGGAAACTTGCATATAGGGATAACAGCTCAAAATAGCACAGTTCGCAAATCAGGCTATCCAGCTTTTAGGAATACTACTTCAAGCACACCTATGCTAAAATAAAAAAAATAAAAAATTATGACTGATTCATTCAAAAACCCTGGTGGCTGGGAAGCTTTGTAAAGGTCTAGGGTGGGGGAACACAATATGAAAATGTCCTTTCCATTTTGACATGGTCTAGATGGACAGAAAGCTTCTTAGTTTTACCTCTTGACAATCTCTGAAGCTGAGTCACTTACAACTTGGCAGCCTCCAGAAAAGAAAAGCCGATGGGAGAGCTTTTTAATTATGATTTCAAAGTCAGAGAAATTGTTAATCCTCCCACTCAGTCAACATCATATACTTCCAACAAACAAACAAACAAACAAACAAACAAACAATCTGCATCTATCACCTCGGAACAGATTATCTTGAGTGGAAAACTATTTGCCCCAGAATCAATAATATTAAAAATAACCTTTTCATCATCCTGCATATGGCAATAGAGGCACTTTGATCTGAGGCAGGCCTTCATCTTTCAAAGAACAGCTTTCAAAAAGGGCCGGAATGCCAAGGAGGAGTTCAACTCTGAAGGCAGATGTGGATATATGCAAGGTGAAAAGGCCATACTACCCACACCTCTTCTCAAAGGTATATTCTGTACTTTCATCCAAAGATGAGACCTGTTGGAAATAATGTCCCAGCTGCATCAATCAACTCATCCCAAAAAGAACATTTTCCAAGGTCTTTGAATCAACAGAACCTTTAGGTTTAAGATAAGGTACACAATAAAAAGGTTAGTATCTGGTTGGATAGTAGCAGAGAACTCACAGTGCTTTTGGGCTTGTGCCTAATTCTCACAGAGGTAGGGCTATATCACTACAGACTGCAGGTTGGGATTCTCATGATGAAATGCTCCTCCATATTCAAAAAATAATCTGCACTTAGGAAAAGAGCATGTTGAAAGGATGATGTTGTTAGACACCAAGCAGAGGAAGTATTCCTTTTTATTTTGTATGGAGGAAGAGCCCATCATGTAAGCCTCCACTTGCCTCAAGGCCCAGTAAAATGCTTGTTACACAAATGGGAGATAGATGCAGCAGTCATAGACAGTGCCAGATTTACGTATAAGCTAAACAAGCTATAGTTTAGGGTCCCACTCTCTTGGGGGCCCCAAAAACTTTTAAAGGAAAAAACAACAACTAGATGTGCATTTCCCAAATATAAGATAAAAAACAAATAAAATAAAACCTACATTCAGCAACAGTGTTTTGTGTTGTGTAGGCTTCTATGATGTAAGTACTGGGCCCTGCCTGCTAGCCTGCTCCCTAAAATATCACTTGCTCATTTCTATATATAAGGTGCCTACATTCTGCATTTACAAATGACTTTAGATACCTATTACGTCCATAAATTACCATATAGCATATATTCAACTCAAAAAACAGTGACAATTTGTTGTTGACCAAGGATAGCTTGGTCAACATATAGACATATAAGACATATAAAGGGCCCTATTGCCTTCAGTAGCTTAGGGCCTCATCAAACCTAAATCCGGCCCTGGTCAGAAATGCTCCCAGGGCCCCAGAAAGCCACCTCTCCCTGCAAAGGATAGGACTAGGTGGAACAGACCTAGTTGGGGTCGTGGTGGTTAAATGATGCCGTTCACCTTCTCCTGAGCAAAAATGATGTGAACAGTATAATTTTCTAGCTAGTCCAAATCTAGTAGGCCTAGTTGGATGAGTGAATCTATCAGTTCCAGGCTCTCTCCATCTCTTACTTTCCCAGCCTTAGTTTTCCACATTCCCACATCATTTTGACACCTACACACATTCCCATGAAATGTAGAAGCATTTTAGTTCTATTTTCTCCTAATATGCAATTACATGCAATTTTGCCCAGCACCTGCATTTCTGCAAAGTAATTTCCCCTAATATGATGCATCTTGGTATGTTACTTTCACTGCTAAATGCATTAGTATGCACATATGCATTTTTGTAGGCACTATGTGGCTAGAGACCGATACTACAAAAGATTCCTCCTTCCCCATCTCCCAAATGACAAGCTCTTGTGCTTTTGGAACAAGGGAAAGGGAAGGCAACAATGGTCATTTTGCAAGGGCCGTTGAGCTTTGCATGCTCTTAGACAACACATGGGTTTTGGAATAAGCCATGGGATGCTCTTGCATTCCTGGATTTAAACCTAATCTTAATTAGTGTACATCTCAAATGTATCATATGCAGTTACATGCATAAAGAAAACAAATTTGGGGAATGATTCTCATAAGGGAGCTGGTCCTGGAGGAAGAACTGTGAGGGGAGAGACTTCGTCAGGAAGACCTCCTTCCACCTGCCTTGCTCCACCCTCTAGTCTCTGCTTCTCAATTTGTTTTTTATTATTTTATGTCCTGTGGCTTGACATTGTTTTATTGATCATAGTTTAGAAATTATTTATTGTAACTGTTGTGTGAATTTCTGTTTAACTTTTATATGCTATTATTATTATTTAATACTATTCTAATGATTGTTGAATGTTACTTTTTTGATGTAGGTTGCTATTTTAAAGTTATGTTTTATTATCACATTTTTTATTGCATTAGATTGTTATAAGATGTACATTTTTTGTTTCTTCAGCTTGTAAACCGGCATAAGTATTGTAAGATAGAAAGACGGTAAGCAAATTAAAAATGATGATGTTGATCTAACCTACATCAAGCTTCATGATTTCAATGGAAGAATTAATGAATGCTCTGAGATCTCTCTCTTTGAAATCAACTGGATTTTGTAAAAAAAAAAAAAAAAAAAAGTCTGAATTGTCATCTTGAACCTTTGAAACAAAAGTTTCTGGGAAGATTACAACAAATAATCATGGAAACAAGATAAAGCAAGACATAAAACCATAAAATTAAGGCCACATGAAATACAACAAATTCTTAATACGCGGCAGCCTCAGAAATCAAAACACTGATTTTAAAATGGAGAGGTCCAGTTAAATATGCAACAAAGGTGCTGAGAGGCATAAGTCAGTTATAAAACGGGACACTATTGGGTTTAAACACACATCCCCTGCATTTAGAATCTCTACTCAGGTGTTTGTGACTGCTAGGTGGATTCCAAGCACACTTTAGACCATCCCTCTCAGCATAGGAAAATGTGTAATACAACTGAGATGTGTGAGGATTTTGGAATGAATTTTGTGTTCACACAAAATGGTTCTTGAGGATTGGTTGGGGCACTTCCATACAACAATGTCAACTGCAGACCTGGGATCCAAAGTACAATTGCATAGGTCAGGAATGATGGGACTCTGAAAAGCAGAATCTAGATCCAAACACAATCAAGCAGCTCAGAATCAAGTGTAATCCAAGGGCAAATGCCACTTAAGAAATGGGCCCAAACACATGTACCAGGTAACTTAAAAGCATCTATAGACCTCAAATGTTGGCTTACATAGTCTGTTGTTTCAGACCCCACCCAGCACCAGCTGCAAGCACTTAATTCTGCTCTTGAGGAGTTCTTTTCTCCCAATAAACCTCTTACCCCCAAGTTCTTCTGTTCTCTTGGGTTTAGAATAGCATCCTCTTTCAAAATGGCCACCTGAGCC
Organism: Podarcis erhardii; assembly: GCF_964252035.2. Classification (NCBI taxonomy): domain Eukaryota; kingdom Metazoa; phylum Chordata; class Lepidosauria; order Squamata; family Lacertidae; genus Podarcis; species Podarcis erhardii. The sequence continues at coordinate 21,692,211 of NC_138515.1, read as the reverse complement.
TGAACTTTATGGTATCTATACTCTCTGGGGCTGGGAGATGGTCTGACTTTCCCCTCTGACTTGAAAAAGGGTATTTCTGCCGCAGGTAACTTGTGGACTCACCATGAGAGTTCTTCTGCGGCAGAGTACAGTGGTAGGCCTAATCCTATCTAAGTCACTGCCTAGACACAAATGTCTTCTGGTTCACTTCAGGAGTTGGAGGACGTCATCTGGCTGCTTCCCCAGGTTCCCCTAACATCTTGTCAAATGACAGGTTGTCTGAAGTTGCCCACCAGAATGATGCCCACCTTTTTTTTAATCCCACAAAATTTCACCTTGAATGCCTGAAGAGGACTTTCCTGGAAATAGAATGTCTTTTGAAACCACTTCTACAAGACTTAAAACATCTTTCTTCACCATTATAACTTGAATCAAGAAAGCGAAAATCAAGCAAAAGCAAAACTTTGCCTAAATCAAGTGATACCTACTCTACGGCAGGCCAAACAGCAAACCCATGATAGGTTAATCACTTCCCAGCTTGGCTCCCATTACTGGGTAATTGCTGGAAATGATAGGAGACATTACTCATCACATGATAACTGATGACAGCAGTTTTACAAAATCAGGCCATCAAATTGCAGCAGTTATCAAGTGAACAACATAGTGTGCGAACTCATTAAATGTGTCTCATTCAATTTTACTCAAAGCGAATTTAAAAACAAAGGTATTCAAAACTCTGAACTTTCAAATTCTATAGTCATCGGGGAAACAAAACATCGGAATTTGACACATGATTCTGGAAAGGATTATATGGTTATAGGTCTTATGACATATTATCATTCATGGATTTGCCCCCCCCCCTTCTAAATAAAGCACCTGCCACCACACAGGGAGCACATACAAAAAGACCATTTTACTCTTACATATTCACATGTTAATATGGCTACTAATTATAATAGCTATATACTATCTTCACTAGGGATGTGGGTGGCCTAAACCACTGAGCCTCTTGCTCAGTCCCAGCGCCTGCCAACCTAGCAGTTCAAAAACACGGCCCAAAGTGCAAGTAGATAAATAGGTACCGCTCCGGCGGGAAGGTAAATGGCGTTTCCGTGCGCTGCTCTGGTTGCAATGTTCCGCTGCCCCAGGAGCGGCTTAGTCATGCTGGCCACGTGACCCAGAAAAACTGTCTGCGGACAAACGCTGGCTCCCTCGGCTTGTAAAGCAAAATGAGCGCCGCAACCCCAGAGTCGTCTGTGACTGGACTTAACTGTCAGGGGTCCTTTACCTTTACCCTTTTATCTTCACTATCAGAAACACTAGCTATAAATTCAGTTCATCAGTCAAACACTACATTTGGCATCCATGCTGTCATTAGAATAAAAAACATACCTGGCACTATAAAGATCCTCGTCTCTGGAAGGCAAGGACTGTATGGGAGATAGAAAATCTGTCCTCAGCATGTGCTATCTGTCTCTGCTACAGTGCTTACCCAGCTCATCAACTTTGCAAAATCAGCACAGTAGTTTTCAGTGCCCTACCACCTTTAAGCCTATTTTCATCTGCCTATATATTGCCAGTTCTTGTCCTCCGACTCCTAAGTAGTCCTGCCCTTCTCTAGAAAAATGAACAATCTTCCAACCCAGGCTGGATATGAAGCTTCTTAATGACAACTTGGAACTTCCAGAGTATCTCTTTAGTCAGTCCCTCTCATCATTTTCACAGCAGCAGTTGCCATTCTTCCGGACTTCAAAGCCAAAAGCTTCAGCCTTTGGGGAAATCTCTTATATTGTTTCAGGGAGTAAAAAAAAAAAAACCCAACGCAGAGCCCAAGCAATCAGTTCCTGCAGTTTGGCACACTGTTATCTTGATTAACCCCTTGAAGAATTCACTGATCATGCTGTACAGAGTGAAGTTGATACCCAAGTGAACAGACATCCAAAACAGAGCAGGGATGAAACTATTCTTCATCATAATCCTTGGGGGGAATGTTACTTCCATTAATTCCTTAAGATTTGCTACTAATGCAAATGATCAGAAGCCTGCAGTCAAACTGGCTTGTTAGTTCCAATAAACTCAGTCCCACTCCAGCCCTTCAAATCTGCTTTGTCTGTCTATTCTTTTTCTGCCAGACATACAAAGCTCCTCTTCTCCCTAATGCTGTTTCCCCCCCTCCATCTGACATTTCCCTTGGGATCTTATCTTATCATTTCTTATATTATCATCTTATCTTATGTTATCTTATCTTTCAGAATCTATAAACTGTTTCACATTCTGGATTAGCTGTAGTCAGTGCTATTTTTCTAGAAAATGCAGTGCCAGAACTCACCATGAGCACCTCCCTTGTTCTCTTAGAATGGCAATGGTGTCCACATGAGTGGTGCCAGAACTGAGTTCCGGCGAGTTCCTGCTGAAAAAATGACCTGGTTGTAGTTTCTGAGTCACCTTCAAAGGCAGCTCCATGTAGAGTGCTATGGTACCCTCCTCAAAACCCTCCTCTGGGTAATGGTGGAGGTCAGAGTGCCCTTAACCTTGCTTTGGCAGTTGCGGGACAACTGGGAATTGATCATAATTCTTTCTAGTAGGGAGAGAGAAGACAGGTCCCTATAAACAAGCTCATTTGCTGACAGTCTTCAACCTGAATAAAATATTGTGGGGGCCCAGGTAAGCCCCACCCCACATAATTGATCACATGATGCAGTGCACACACACCATTTGAATGGGAATGCCCATCAACTTTGTGGGGCCCCCGCCCCCTCAAATATTTTATTGTGGGGGCCAAAGCTCCTACGGCCCCTAGGAGTTGGCTCCTATGGTCTTCAAGCAGAGACTGGATAGTAATCTGTTGGGAATGTTCAAACCCTGGATTTCCTGCATGGAGGAAAAGGGTTGGCTTAGAAAGCACTTCTAGTTCTGCGACAGCTAACCCTCGCATGCAGAGTTACTCATTTTAACAGCTTTAAATGGTACAAGTTAGTGCATGCTACAATTCACAGGGATATCAACTCTTTTAAATAAGCTAGGCATATTTTTATTGTGTATGTTCTTGTAAAGTGGGTGGTGGTGTGGTCTAAACCACTGAGCCTCTTGGGCTTGCCAATCAGAAGGTCGGTGGTTCAAATCCCCATGATGGCGTGAGCTCCCGTTGCTGTGTTCCAGCTCCTGCCAACTTAGCAGTTCGAAAGCATACCAGTGCAAGTAGATAAATAGGTACCACTGCAGCGGGAAGGTAAATGGCATTTTTGTGCGCTCTGGTTTCCATCACAGTGTTCCGTTGTACCAGAAGCAGTTTAGTCATGCTGGCCACATGACCTGGAAAGCTGTCTGTGGACAAACGACAGCTCCCTCAGCCTGAAGTGAGATGAGTGCCACAACCTCATAGTCGCTTTGACTGGACTTAACCATCCAGGGGTCCTTTACGTTTTTACCCTTATTGTTTACCTTCATTCTATGTGTCCTTGTGTAACTTATTTTCTTCAGAAAAAGCCTTGAATTCTTCCAGCTGAGCTCTGAAGTATAACTTTATATCTTTCTCTTTATAAGATGCCTTTATCTTTATGCAATATTGTGTGCCATTAGTATCTCTATTCCCCTCAATGCAATAAGAATCAATCATAAATTGTGTGAGGGATGAATGTTTAGCTTAGAAAAGAACACTCTGTTACCACACGCAAGAGGCAACATTAGCTCCGTCACAAAGCTTGACGTTTCAACATTACATAATGATAACTGGCCCAAAATGCACTTCAAGGCTGAGATGTCTAATCTCCTTGGAACAAAAAAGGAACAGCATCCAGCCAGGCCCCTATGAGTGTGATCTCAGTCCAGATGAACACCTCAACATTAGCATGCACCCAGTCATCAACATTACAGGACTAATGCCTCTCTCACTATGCCAAACAGCCTGTGGTCAAGATAACAAAGAGGATGAAAGGAGGAGGGTTGAGCAATTGATCCCCCAATAGCTGATGAAAAGAATATGAGTATGGGCAGAAGATAGCATCTTTTGGCAAGGTAGGGGATAAGACTTTGGCATCCACCTACAGCTGTGTGACACATCTGATGCCACAGTTCCACTCCCTCCTCCTCCTCCTATTATTCCGAACTCAGAGGCTAGTGAACTAGCAGTCAGATAACCTATCCTGGTAATTAAACCTCTATAGAGTATGTGTACATGTGATACATAATTTGGCTTTCTGATCTGTATTCAATATGTGGAGTGTTCATATCTTTTTTGCATATATCAGAGTCTTGCATAAAGGTTGGCCTTTATGCTCAATAGGTGGTGGAATGTGTATCTATAAGGCAAAGACTTGTTCTATAATTAGAGTTGCTTGAGGCTTCTGAAAACCCTGTGCCACACTTAGGAATAGAGGAAGAATCAATATATATATATATATATATATATATATATATATATATATATGATGGAACCTGTTGGTTTCATACCAGCTGAACTTTAAGCACCTCTCGCATCAAGCACTTGCTTACATCCAAACTGCTCATACTTTATTTTTTAAGTTACAGATAGGTAGCCGTGTTGGTCTGCCATAGTCAAAACAAAACAAAAAAATTCCTTCCAGTAGCACCTTAAAGACCAACTAAGTTAGTTCTTGGTATGAGCTTTCGTGTGCATGCACACTTCTTCAGATTTAAAATGCCTAATTATCTGCAAAAAAAGTCTATAAGAATCAAATCAGGAATTAGAGGTGGAGGTGAGAAAGCATGCATAAGCTTTCGTTTCCGGGCAGAATTCAAAGTGTTGGTGCTGACCTTTCAAGCCCTAAATTGCTTCGGCCCTGTATTCCTGAAGGAATGTCTCCACCTCCATCTTCCAGACCAGACACAGGTTCTGCTCTGTTGGCCCTCTGGTGGTTCCCTCACTGCGAGATGTGAAGCTACAGGGAACCAGGCAGAGGGCCTTCTTGGTAGTGGCACCCACCCTGTGGAACACCCAGCTACATTCTCAACCTCTTACATTCATTATTGCTATTTTACATGAAATAAGAATAATTTAAAACACAGTAAATAACAACAACAGTAGCAGCTTTTGGAGACAAGAGTCAGGACCAAAGGTCTGTGGAAGATTTTAGTCCTTCCCTCTCCAGAAGATTACCAAGGCAAGGGGAAAACCATGATTCCATTATATGGCAGAATCCCACTTTCCCAACTAATGCCCAGACCTTCAATAGGAAGGAGCAGTGATCCCTTCTGACCCCAGATCTTTCACTCTCGCACCCAGAAGGTTGCATCCACAACGTATGAAACAGACCCAAGTTACAATAGCTTATAAGCGGAGTTTATTTGGGGGGTACTCAAGGGTACCAGTACTGACACCTTTCCCCCCACCCAAATGTTAAAAGTGTGGCAGTTACTTCATGGTGAGTACTAACACCTTTTTTAAAAAAGAGAAAAAGGGGGGGGAAGCACTGCATAAGCTTTTTTTCTGCTATGCACTGCAGCTGTTTAGCTAGCTAAGAAACAATTAGAATCTCTATACTTGGCATTGTTATTAGTTAAATGGCATTGCAAAAGTTCCACCTGGCATTCTTAGATTTAGGCAATGAACTTCCACTTGGAAAATTTGAGAAGTATTCTTTGACAAAACTTCATGAACATATGCTATATTCTCTCAGGGGCCTATTTTATCTCTCCCTCTCCATTGGCTGAGCATTTTAATTGGATTTGCATACTCAAGAGACAGACTGTTAAATTTGGCAAGCATTTGCTTAGTATTTGGGAAGAAATTGATTTTGCAATGGAGAGAAGGTGCTAGAAGAAGCCAGGAAGATACTCTCACTTCAATACGTTTTTCACCTATTTTAATTTTACTTAAGCCACTGCTAATCGTTCTCAAAATGTGGGTTAGGTCTTCATAGGGATGGATGGAGGGTTGCCAAGGTATACCTGAGCTGATTAAGCACCTCACATTGGCTCAGAGAGAACTAAACTTCATAGCAAGTTCTGGTGTGCAACAGGTCCATTGTTTTGAGAAGGTATTCCCAAATTGCTTGGTTATGTGAAAAGCGGGTAGGAGAGAGAAGCTGGTCTATGCAACCTAAAAGGTTTGTTCATTTTGGAGCCATGGAACAGGAGAACCTTTTCCAGCCCGAGGGCCCCTCCTGGGGGGCACATCACAGTGGCAGCTATGGCCAGAGGCATAAATGGGTAGAGCAACGGATGCCTCCCTCACTGTTGTACAGTAGGCAACATTCCAGTCACATACATGCACATCTCAGCATCCTGGAAAGCAAGAGGCATTATCACAGTTCAAGGCTACATTCCACACACTCAGAAACACCAAAGGAGGACACAGAGCAGGGACAGTGAGAGGGGTGGAATGGGGAAGTCCTTGAGGGTTCAATATGGAGCAGAATCACGACAACCCGGGACCCGGATTTGGCCCAATTGCCTTCTAAATCTGGCCTGTGGACGGTCTGGAACTCAGCATGTTTTTACCTGAGTAGAATGTGTCCTTTTATTTAAAATGCATCTCTGGGTTATTTGTGGGGCATTGTTGTTGTTTAGTTGTTTAGTCGTGTCTGACTCTTCGTGACCCCATGGAACAGAGCACGCCAGGCACTTCTGTCTTCCACTGCCTCCCGCAGTTTGGTCAAACTCATGCTGGTAGCTTAGAGAACACTATCCAGCCATCTCGTCCTCTGTCGTCCCCTTCTCCTTGTGCCCTCCAGCTTTCCCAATATCAGGGTCTTTTCCAGGGAGTCTTCTCTTCTCATGAGGTGGCATAGGAATTCGTTATTCCCCCCCTAAAAAATATAGTCCGGCTCCCCACAAGGTCTGAGGGACAGTGGACCGGCCCCCTGCTGAAAAAGTTTGCTGACCTCTGAAACCATTTCTGTTTAGAAATACTATACCAAGACTCAGTATTTTTAAAAAGAGGCTAGCCAGAGACAAGGTGAAGAAGGGAAGGTGATAAATGGATCAACTGCCATCTGCTTGTGAATGAAAAGGCAACATGCATCTAGAAAATAGGCACTGCCTTCAAGCACCCTTGTAGAAAGATGAAAAAAAAACCACCCAGAATGATCTCAGAGCAAACTCATCCTTTGGGAGCAAGGAGTCACCTTCAATGAAATATTGGAGAGGAAATGCAAGGAGTACCTATGGCACAGGTTGCATTCACAGTTCAAATCATTCATTGGTATAGACAGTAGCCACCTGTCCCAAGAAGCAAAACCCCTAATGCTGGGATAGGGAACCAGTGGCCTTCCAGCTGCTGTTGGACTACAACTCCCATCATTCCTGGCTGCTGGCTATGCTGGCTGGGACTGATGGGAGATGGAGTCCCACAGTATCTGGAGGGATACTGGTTTTCTATCTTGGCATTGTCCCAATCAGTAACTATTATTTAAAGAAACAGCAATCCCAAACCCTCCAAGTGTCCCTATTTTCCAGGGACATCCCTGATTTAGAGAAGCCATCCCAGTTTCTGATTTGATCCCAGAATGTCCTGCTTTTCCTTCGAATGTCCCTATTTGCATTGGGAAAATGTTGGAGGGTATAGAGTTATCTGACCCCCAAGCCATCTGAAGTTGTTGTTGTTGTTTTTTAAAAAAAGTTTAATGTTTTATTATGTTTTTATATATGTTGAAAGCTGCCCAGGGTGGCTGGGACAACCCAGTAAGATGTGTGAGCTATAAATGGAATAGGACATTCCTATTTTCATCGGAGAAATGTTGGCGGGTATGCAATCTTATTGCAGCAAAAGAAGTAAGTAAGTCTTAATGAAACAGTAACAAATTGGAGTATAGTATTCATAGATTTGTAGTGCTGGAAGAGACCTTATCATGTCTTTAGAATTAATAATAAATAAAAACATTGCTTTTATTTAATTATAAAAGTATGTCTGGTAGGTTCTCTACCGCATCTAGATTTGCACAGTTACTGAGATATTGTTAATGGCATTGGTAAACTGTATAGTACAGACTTTGTGGCAGTAGTCAAAAGGTGAATCTGCAGTGGTGAAAAAAGAGAGAAGTTGATTTTTCACCTTTAAAGTAATAGGTCTCTTTTCTGCAGTGGCTCCCTATTTGTTGAATGCTCTCCCCAGTGAGGTTTGCCTGGCGCCTTCATAATACCCCTTTAGGCGCCAGGCAAAAGTGTTCCTCTTTAACCTCTTTAACCAGGCCTTGGGTTGCCTGACATTCAGTGCCCTTTCAAAATGTACTCCCCATGACTGGTTGCTGTGGACAGAGTTGCAGAGACCCATAAAATGATGGTAGTCAGGAAAGCTGCCAGTGTTATTTTTCTAGGAAAAAGAGGTGCCAGAACTCACAGTGAACTCCTCCCTCATTCTCTTAGAATGACAAGGTCACCCATCTGAGAGGTGAACTGAGTTCCCCCAAGTTCCAGCTTGGGGGGGGGAGCCCTGAAAGCTGAATAAAATGCCTGGGAGGTGTGCTCTTGGGAACATACTAGGGTTTCCACATTTTAAAGAGCAAAAAAGAGGACACATTTGCCAACTTCTGCTTTTAACTATAGGGACGTGGGTGGCGCTGTGGTCTAAACTACAGAGCCTAGAGTTTTCCCCTCCCAGCTCCTGCCAACCTAGCAGTTCGAAAGCATACCAAAAAGTGCAAGTAGATAAATAGGTACCACTCCAGCAGGAAGGTAAACGGCATTTCCATGCACTGCTCTGGTTCACCAGAAGCGGCTTAGTCATGCTCGCCACATGACCTGGAAGCTGTACGCCAGCTCCCTCGGCCAATAAAGCGAGATGAGCGCCGCAACCCCAGAGTTGGTGACGACTGGACCTAATGGTCAGGGGTCCCTTTTTCTTTACCTTACTTTTAACTATGGACCACTACATACCCATGAAAAAGAGCGCATGTCCTGAAAAAAGAGGACATATGGCAACCAACATAACCATGTGGACTGCAACGTGCAGCCCTCGTGGGGAGGATGAGCAAGTTAACCAAGCAACCCATTTCAAAAAGATTCTGAATTGAACCAATCTATTCCAGAGGAAAGCTGCTTTTATTTCAACGGGAAAGGTAATCTGCCACCATTTTTTTCATTAGAACTGACACGTATGGATTGATCTCAGCAGACAGGCAGCACTTTTATGAAAGACTGACTATTGCTGCTCAGTTTTTTATGGGAGGTACCGGGACTACAACACTTTCCCTATTGCCTTCACCTTGTTTCTCAAAACTGTGCAACAATTCATTTCTGACCTGTCCCTTTTCTGCACTGGTGCAGGTAAGAACTCTCTTTGTAGAGTGACACTGCAGATCTACGCAGTCAAACAGTGACTTCAAAGAAATTGTCTCAATCCCCTGTGGCTACTTGGCAAAAAAGGAGAAAGTACTGTATCTGCAGTGCATGGCATTTTGCCTGTATTCGCTGATATAGCAAAAGCTGTGCATAGACAAGCTCAGGCTTTGGGCTTAGCTGTTGCGTACATTCAACTGCCTGCACCTGTCTAGAAAGAAATTCTTCTCAGGCTCCACCTCCGACTACGCAACATTTATCACAATCATATATATTTCTACCTTATTAAAAAGAGAGGAGGAGAGAGAATTTCACCTAGAATTCAAACACCAAGGGCTTTCAGATGACTCCCAGTGGAAAACTGACGGAGGCAACATTGGGAAAGGTAGAGAACAGAGGGGAGCCATAGCTTTATATCCTTTATTTCCATTTGACAATTTCAGTTTCTGTTCCTTTTTTTACCAGTTTTCAGTCCTCCAAATTTTCACATCAGTTTGTGAATTGCTTTTAAAAAAAAGTTGTTGTGGAAATTTATCAGCAATTCCGTGCAGATTTTTCTTATTATAAACATGTTTGTGTGTAATTTTTCTGATATGCACACTTTTGCAAGCAATTATCGCATATATAATGCATTTTTTATATGTGATTTCCACTAATATATGCATTTTATGCATACTCTTCCCAGGTATATGCATTTTTGACACATTATGTGGTTGGACAACTGCCTTGCAAAATTCAGAGAAGTGCAAATTTCAAAGGATTTGGCCTTTGTCCACCTATTGCTTATCTCCCCTTCTTAGGGGCTAATTTCCCCTGTTCCTTTGCCTCCCACCTTGTATGGAAAAATAGCTGATGAGAGCAGGAGATGGCTGGATGGAGTTTGCCAATAGTTCATCCTTTCTACTCCTTCCAGTTTCTTTGCCTCTTAGTGGGAAGCTTTCAGAATCCTTCACAGGGAGACAGACCTTACTTGGTAAGCAAGGTCTTGGATACAGGCACAATCCCTTCAATCTACAATTGCCTGCTTACTGGAGAACCACAGTGCGAAGTGACTAATTATCAATTAATCCTTTTAAATCATATTCCATGCAACTTACTACAGCTTTTTTCTTTTCTTTCATGGGTGGTAGCTGATTGAAAAGCATAACCACCACACACATCAGGGAACATTTTGCAGGTTGCTTCTGGCAAAAATGATATACTTGGCAGGATGTGACGAACAACACTGTTTATTATCTACTTCTGTACAGCTCCTGCCCTTCCTTCTCTTTGCAGCTGCTGTAACAAACAGCTGTGCAAGCCTTTGGGAGGGAGAGGTGTAAGAGGATATCAGAGGAAGGAGGGAAATAAAGAAAGAGGGATAGAGGCCATTCTTGCTCGTGGCACCCCTGACCATCATTTCAAGGCATCCCAGGGTGCCAAGGCACACTGGTTGAAAACCACTGCACTATATCTATCATCTACCTACCTACCTACCTACCTACCTACCTACCTACCTACCTATCTATCATCTATCTATCATCTATCTATCTATCTATCTATCTATCTATCTATCTATCATCTATCATCTATCTATCTATCTATCATCTATCTATGATCTATCTATCTATCTATCTATCTATCTATCTATCTATCTATCATCTATCTATCTATCATCTATCTATCTATCTATCTATCTATCTATCATCTATCTATCTAGATATGGAGAAGGTATTTATGTGTAAACAACATTAAAGAAGTCCCAATATTTGATCCTGGAGACCAATGGCCAAGCCTTGATCTTATCAGGGTATTCATAAACACACTCAATTTGACTGCCTTTCACTCTTTTCCTTCTAACCCTGGGAAGGGGCTGGATACTGTCCCTATGACTTTTTTTTCATTATATAACTATTGTGGATGAGACATGTGCTAGAAATCATTATTTGGAGACAGCACAGTGAAATCTACATTTATGTCTGAAGCCACAAAGTTCTTGTCAGTGCAAACTCCAGGGATTCCAAAGTTTGACTAGTGCTTGCCAGTGCAAATAGCATTCTCTAGAAAGCAAAGCCATACAACAGATCTAAAAATAAACAAAGCACATCTCCAGGTTTGTCCTTCTCCCCTACCTGCCACCAACTGAGACTATCGGCTTATTCTCTGAAACTTTTTCAAATGTCATAAAAATACAGCGGTTCTTAGTTTCTACTCCTATCACCTGATCTTGGTTAATTGTTAGATTAAATTTGCATACATTTGCTTATGCATCAAACAGCACAAGAGGCATTCCCTTCCTGTGTGTGAGGAAAAACAATTCCTTTAAATTTTATAAGTACTCAAGTAGGAATTCATCATCCAACAAATGATTAGAAAAGAAGAAATGGAGAGAACTGAAACTGTCAGATCAATCCATCGCTACCCTCATTGTCTATTGACAAACAATAAAATGAACAAAACCAATTTCCACTTTCATCACTTGCAAACCCAGCAACATCTCTGTCACACCAGCTATTGATGCAAAGCAAAAACAATATTAATAAAAATGCAAAAGGACTTACGTTGGCCCACCATGTTTTAGAAGCACGGACAACAGATGCCTGTTAAACTCTTTTGTGCAGTGGAATTCTCAAGTATGAATTGTATCTATGTGTCTTTATTTTATTTTTAAAGTACCTGGGGATGCTTTGGAAAACAGAGGAAGTGTAATATTACTACAGCCCTTGGGTGCTATCTGAAAATAGAGGCATTTTATGTGCCTTTTTATAGACCAAATATATTAACTCTGATAGCCAATAATATATATACACATTTGCCATAGCATCTGCCAAATGGCACATGGAACCCTTTTCAAGGGGGAAAAACCCTCTCTAAATTCAGTTTCAAACTAGCAGCCAAAATTCTTTTCTAAGCTATTGAAACTCAGCCATTTAAGATATTGGTTCTGCTCTCACAAAGCCCCAGATGTTTGCTGTTTTATGTTCATTTCACAAGTCATTCTACAGCATTACAAATAAGCAGTAAGATTACATGCCCCCCCCCCAACAATGCTGCTTAGTTAAAGTAATGGTGAAACTTTCTGCTATGTGTCAAAGCAGGGTCCTGAAGCTCTTGAATTTACTGGACTGCACTGAACACAAACTGCAGTTGAATTCAAATGAATGTATATATTATATATCCTTATATATCCTATTATATCCTCATAGATTAGGCTGGTGGCATATCTGCACTCCATCTTGAGTTGGTTCAAAAGCAACTTGTTGAGGAAGAATCTTTTAACAGATTTCTCAGCATTCTTACCATATCCACGTTGCTTTCTGCAGTAAAAAGGTAAAGGGTAAAGGGACGCCTGATCGTTAGGTCCAGTCATGGACAACTCTGGGGTTGTGGTGCTCATCTCGCTTTATTGGCTGAGGGAGCCGGTGTACAGCTTCTGGGTCATGTGGCCAGCATGACTAAGCCGCTTCTGGCAAACCAGAGCAGTGCACGGAAACACCGTTTACCTTCCTGCTGGAGCGGTACCTATTTATCTACTTGCACTTTGACGTGCTTTTGAACTGCTAGGTTGGCAGGAGCAGGGACCAAGCAACGGGAGCTCACCCCGTTGCTGGGATTCAAACCACCGACCTTCTTATTGGCAAGCCCTAGGCTCTGTGGTTTAACCCACAGTGCCACCCGCGTCCCTTCTGCAGTAAGGCATGATATAAATTGTAGCCTAGTTAGTTTAGGAATTGTAGCCTAGTTAGTTTATTATTTATACCTTGCCCATCTGGCTGGGCTTCCCCAGCCACTCTGGGCGGCTTCCAACAAAATAAAATACAGTAATCCATCAAACATTAAAAGCTTCCCTAAACAGGGCTGCCTTCAGATGTCTTCTAAAAGTCTGGTAGTTGTTGTCTTTGACATCTGGTGGGAGGGCGTTCCACAGGGCAGGCGCCACTACCGAGAAGGCCCTCTGCCTGGTTCCCTGTAACTTGGCTTCTCACAGTGAGGGAACCGCCAGAAGACCCTCAGCTCTGGACATCAGCTAAAAAGCTAAGCAGGAATTTCAGATACCCAATTCAAGCCTGGCGTTCTGCTCACTACACCACATTAGCTTCCATTGTTATTTATTTAATGAACATCAAAATTCTAGTGAATGGATTTGATTTGGGATAATTCCAGAAGAGGCATCTCTCTAAGAGAACAAACAACCCCACCAGCTCATCCAAAATCAAAAGAACAGCCCTCTACTGGGCATATGGCTGCTGTACTCCATTGAAGTCTGATAGTGAATGAAAAAGACGGTTACTACAGTTATGTATCAGAAATTAAGATCTTAGCCATGCCAGCTGGTTACCATTGGCTTCCTAGCTTGCCATTTTCTAAGAAGCGTTAAGCAGCAATCAAATTTTGTAAAGTTTGGTAGAGACACAGTACCTGTTAGAACCCAGTATCCCTGTACAGAAAGCTCAAAGCTTATCTTTATTTCTGAAATATTGAAGGGGAAAGCTGGAATGCAGGCCAGGTATACAAAGAAAAATGATAAATTACCATAGACAAAGAGCCTCCGCTATGGGAAGTGTGCTGCATAACATTTCCCTCCCCTCTCATACTTCTAAGAAGAAAGTAAGTAATCCAAAATGCCAATATGTGTACCGAACTATCCAGCTGCTCCGAGACTCAGTCTGCCCCCAGCTCATTTAGAGAAGTGTTCCTGGCAAGGATTCCTTGGCATTTTGGCACTTAGATATATTCCCTTGGAAGTGGCTGCAAGATGTGCTGCGAGGCTCTAATGGTTTACAATAATGTAAACTCATTGTCTGCGAGGGAGTAAATCCTGACAGGAATCTGGATTGAGGGGGAAACCACACCCACTGGCCAATGAGGAGAATCGTTCAATCCACCCCCTGTTAAAAATCAATGGTAATTCTCCCATAAGACTTTAATGGAGATGGATTGCGCCCAATATTTGCTTTCATGTTCCTCAGGCACATTTCCCAACTTTCCAGAGGAAACCCAAGCAGTGTATGCAAGCAAATTGCTACATACCATATATTTCTGCAATTTATTTTAAAGGTATGCTGAGCCACATATAATGACATCAATACATTCTCAATGGGATGTGTGTGTTTGTGTGTGTATAGATTCTCACTGTGCTTTAGATCAGCACTAGGAATCATCACGTACAAATATATTGAGTAAATAAATTTATTATTTCTTCCCTTACACTTTTCATGTATCCTATTAAAATCATTCACACAGAGGAGAAAACAAAGTTAATGGACAAGATGAATGTAGAAGGTTTTTGTTTTGCTTTTGTTTGTTTTTACTCCAAGGATTTCAATAGAGCTAACCAAATGAGGCTTTGAAATTACTGTCTCAGAATGCAGGTAGGTCATACATGCATTACAGATAGTGATACTAACAGCCAAATCTGATGGGCATGTTCATTACTTGATGCAAGTGATAACTTGCAGCTGTGAGTGTGTCATCACAGATCTAACACCACAGACAACATGTTATGCATGTGTGAATCAGCCTTAAGAAGTCATCTTTTTTTTAAAAAAAAAAATCATCGTTATACAGGTGCAGTAGTTTATTTTCTGTCAGTTATTCTATTGATTTTACTAGTTATTTGTATGCTCTTTCAATCTGTTTATTGACAATTTGGCAATACGTGTTTACTCATAAAAATTGCAAAGCACCTATTAACACCAGGCCAATGGTAAGACCACCACAAAACAGATGGACATAGCTCATTCATTTTCCTTCTTCCAAGTAGGTATGCCACATGATCTAACCTAAGCTAGATATTGTGGTAAATGTGTTTCCATCTCTGGAATCTGGCTATGGTAGACCTCATAGATAGATATCCCCAGCAAGCATGCCCAGTAGTTGGGGGTAACTGAAGTTGTGACCCATCAACAAATTGAAGGTCACAAGCAGGGCCGGATTTAGGTTTGATGAGGTCCTAAGCTACTGAAGGTAATGGGGCCCTTCATATGTCCAGCTGTCCTTTGTCAACAACAAATTGTCGCTGTTTTTTGTGTTGCATATATGATATATGGACCTAATAGGTATCTAAAGCCATTTGCACATAACAAAATATGTATTTTATCAAATAATTGTTGAACTGAAATACAATTAAGAAGAGGTACAAACCTCGTCTTACGCCCACCTCTGTTTTGCCCAACGCCCATGGCAAACCCAGAAGTAACTGGCGGGTTTGCTGCCAGTTGTGCATGCACAGAAGGAGCAATCACCATTCGCACATGCGCAGAAGCGGAGATCATCGCCTGCGCCTGCGCACAATGGCGCCTCTCCCAGCGACCTATTTTGACCTCTGGATGGACCTCTGGAACAGATTATGGTCACAGGTAGAGGTTCCACTGTATATTAATAGTGAACTACAATTAAGAAGTATATGGGGGGAGCAAGAGAGTGGGCCCCTAAGCTATAGGTTGTTTAGCTTATACGTAAATCTGGCACAAGCTCCCTATAGGGACTCAAATGACTAGGAAATGTATCTCATGTTGTGATGTCAGACCTTTCTCCACTTCTCATTCACATCATTGTTTGCCAGTTAGGGAAACAAAGAAGAGTAGTGCATTTCGATACAAGAAACATGAGATATTGCATGGCTGAGCTTTCCAAACTTTTCACATTGGTGACACACTTTTTAAGAGGTGCATCATTTCGTGGCACGGTTTTACTAGCGAACTGGCAGTTAAACTAACCCCTTTCAAAACCCAGGAGGAGCGCAGGGAGTGTTTGTGTCACACACCTACGCACTGCAACCAACACACTAATGTGTCACGACACACAGTTTGGAAAGCTCTGCAGTATGGCATAGTGGTTAGAGTGTTGGATTATAACCTGGGAGACCAGGGTTCAAATTCCCAATCAGCCATGGAGCTCACTAGGTGACCTTGGGCCAGTCACAATTTCTCAGACTGTTCTACTTCATGGCTATCTTGTGAGGATAAAATGAAAAGGGAGAGACCCGTGTATGCCATCCCTGAGCTCCTTTGAGGAAAAGTGGGATATAAATGTAATGATTAGTAAATAAATAAAAGCAGACAAGAAACACCAGGAGGTAAGTTCTTCAAGAAGTTACAGACAGAAAGGAGGGGGGAGATAGATGCTTACTGTAATGTAGACTACTGAGAAGTATGTAGCAGCCAAGAAATTTGATCACATCTGTTCAGTGCTATTATTATCATCCCTTTTCTGTATGCAAAAAGCAATGTCACCCTGACCTCTAAAGGTTTTGTGGAAAATCCAAAAATATCACCATAAACTTTGTGAAACACATCCCCTCTGGAAGAAAATAATGCGCATTAATCTCATTCTTTTGTACATACAACAGATGGTGTTGAATGATGCACCCAGGGGAAAGAAACCCTAACTGTAGGAATTTTCTACAGAAATATTTTCATCCATATTTTTTTTCCTGCATCCCTCAGTTATTTATTTATTTATTTATTTGCTTCACTCATCTCTGAATTATGCCATTTTCTCCAAAGTTCATACCAAGCACTTACTGTAGTTAACTCACTATTAATTCACAATGGGAAATGGTGGGTCTGAGGGCTTATTCCTGCCTTCTTTCCACACTCAATGACTGTGAATGGACGCTAATGAACAACAACACATCCCCTGCTTAAAAGAGAACTTAAAAATATGATAATTGCACCAATCGCTTTAACAACATTCTTCCTTGGAAATATATGCTCGGTGTAATGATTTGCATCTCATATAAACCTTGCTACCACCCAGTTACAGACATTAAGTTAAGAGATTGGGATTTCCCTAAATGAAGATGACTCATTTCCTCAATGCGTTCCATTCAGAGAAGGATATTTTATAGTCTACATGAAGCCAAATCTGAATTTGTCAGTGAGTGTATATTCATGAGGGAGCTGCAGCCAATCATGGCTCCCTGACTGCCGTATTTGTGTGATGCATATGTTTGTGGCATTCACAGTCAAAGTCAATGTACCCAAGGATCTTGGGGACAAGGCATGTGTTCACGATCCTGCCACCACCCACAATTTGAGCATTCTTGTCTCCAGGGAAATGCTGACTTCCGGAGGCGGCACGAACGGTAATGGCTGCCCTCTTCTAACTAGGAGAGGGAAGCTCCGCTGAAACGGGTCGTCCGCTACGGCAAAGCGGAGACCCACATCGGAAAACCACAGGCGGCAGAAGCCTGTGGTCTTGGGACCCGGCGGGCGCCAGGAGCTGCCCCCAAAATGTTGAAGGAACCCCGTAAGGGGCTCCGGATCGCGGAGGGGGTAGCGGCGCTGAGGGTCGTTCTGCAATCAACAGAGCGAAGCCGCGTAGCTGTTGCCGGTGAGCGCTGACCTTTCTTCCTGGAATTTGTGTTTCGGAAAGCAACAACCCGTGAGTAATAACGACTTTTAAAAAATCTAAAGACTTAAAAGTTACGGAATTTGGCTGAAAGCAGAGTGACAAAAAAAAGGAAGTCCGTCTTCCGCTGCTACTGAACTTCAAAGCAAAGAGCAGGAGGAGTGGAGGCAGAGAGTGAACTTTTAACCTAATGGATCTGAGCACCCATTGAACTTCTTTTGAAGCAGAATAGGACTGTAAGCATTGGATTTTATGTTTTTGATTTGGACTGTGATATCCTCTTCTATTGGAATTACAATTTAAGTCAGAAACCCAGGTGCTGGAACTGCCTGAGTAACTGTAGCAGTCAGTCTGCAGATCTGGATACTTTGAATATAAATTTGGAAACAATCTGAGGGGGTCTGGATTTGTTACTTTGAGGCACCATTTGAAATACCAGCAAGCACTGTTTGAGACATTGTGTTCTTTTAATACCAACTCTGCTAAAATCTATTATTTGAAGGTTCCTGGACATTAATTCTGATTTTATGAACTTTACTGGAATTGATCTCTTCCCGAAAGACATTTTAAGCCCCCCCTAGAGGTTTTGGAATTTACAGCAGTGGCATTGTTTTACTTTCTCTTTCCCGGCCTCCTGTTTGACTGTTACCATCTGGGCCGTCTCTTTCTCATGGGAATAACTCAGCTTGACCTTGACTTTTAGATAACTTTGGAATGAGTGGTGCAAGAAAAAAGGAGCCTAAAGAAAAGGAACCTAGAGTAAGAACTAGACAAACAACCTTAGCCTCAGCCTTACAGTCACGTAGATCGTCTGTGCCTATTTTGCTTTCTGAGGAAGAAGTTGTTTCCCTGCCACGGGCAGGGGAAGGAGAAACTGAGGAACTACAATTGGAAGATATGGCCTCAGGAACAACTGTTTCTATTTTAGAGAAAATCTATGAAAAATTGGAATCTTTGGACAAGAGAGTGGAATCTTTGAATAAAAAAGCTGATGAGCAAACATTTAAAATCGACCAAAACACAGAATGTTTAAATAGACTAACTGGACAAGTGGCACAGAATGCACAAGCAATTGGAGAATTGAAGGAGGCTACAGGTGAAAATCGGAAACTGGCAGAGGATACCAGCCAAAGACTTGGAAAGTTAGAGAAAGAGGTGAGACCACTCAGTAAACAAGTAGGTGAACATCAGACCTACCTTTCTATGATTGAATTGCGGAACAGGGAGACTAACTTAAGGATAAGGTCGGTACCAGAAGTGGAAGAAGACAAGCTAGCTGAGTTTTTGACTAAAATATTTTCCAAGTTCTGGAACTTAGAGGAAAAAGACTTTAAAATCGTATCAGCTTCCAGGCTTGGAAGACTTATAAAGAAAGACAAACCCAGAGACTGTTTGATAACATTGAGATCAAAGGAGGAAAGGGACAAGATCTTGGGCCTGCACTACGGAAAGTCACTGGACATCTTGGACAAAAGAATTGAAATTTACAAGGACATCCCTAAACAACTCTTGGATCTTAGATCTGAGTACTTGGAACTAACAAGACTGTTGAGGAGCAACTCAGTCATCTTCAGGTGGGACTTTCCTCAAGGATTATCTTTTACTTTTAGAGGGAAGAAGATTAAAATTAGAACATTGGAAGATAGAGATAAATTTCTGAACGTGTACGGAGAGGACCTTCAAAAAGGACTCGGATTACCCTCGGGGCCTGGAGCACCAGAGGCACCGGCACCCTTGGATTCTGAAGACCCAGTGAACAAGGTACCACCCCCAGAAAAATAACCAGATTTATTCAGGATGTCTCTGCAACTTTTGAGTTGGAATATAAATGGCTGTAACATTCCGGAAAAAAGGAGGAAAATTTTTCATATATTAAAAAAGGAACAATTGGACATTATTTACTTACAAGAAACACATGTGACTAGGCTCCATAGAAAAGTGTTAATAAACAAAAGACTTGGTCGGGAATTTATATCTTCAGGTACAGTAAAGAAGAGAGGCGTGGTGATATATGCAAAAGAGAGTCTGTCACCTAAATTTTTATTCAAAGATGAACATGGAAGAATTTTGGCAATCGAAATACAACATCAAGGAGAGAAGATTTTGTTATTAGGAATTTATGCACCAAATGAAGGGAAATCGGAATTTTATAAGAAGTTGCACGAGACTATGCTGGAGTATCTGGACTATGACAACATGATTATGATGGGAGATATGAATGGGGTCGTATCAACTAACATGGATAAGTCACAAAGCCAAAATGTTACCAAAGATGGCAGACTACCAAAGACCTTTTTTGTGTTTTTTTTAATAATATTTTATTTGGATTTTTCAAACTTAAATGCAAAAATAAAAAACAGTATAACATATATCATAACATCTTTTCATAACATCTTTGGACTTCCTCGCGCCTCCCGCTCCCATTTGCATCATTGCCAATTCTTGCCAGCAATTTATCATCTTGTTTACACTCTTATGTCAAATTCATTTAAATATAATCTATAAATTCTCCAAAAGGTTTATAATTTTTCCTCAAATTTACTTATCATCTTAATTCTCACTAATTTAGTGGTGCACAATTATTTATGATCTAGCATCCTTTCTTAGCATTCAACCAGATTACAGTATTTTTTTTAGTAAATCTTGAATTTCTTCCAGTCTTCTTCGACTCTCTCCTCTCCCAGGTCTCGGATTCTGCCAGTCATCTCGGCTAGTTCCATATAGTCCATCAGTTGCATCTGCCACTCTTCCAGTGTGGGTAGTTCTTGAGTCTTCCAATTTTTAGCGATGAGTATCCTTGCTGCCGTTGTTGCATACATGAAAAATGTTCGGTCCTTCTTTAACACCTTCTGGCCGACAATGCCCAGAAGGAAGGCCTCTGGTTTCTTGGTGAAGGTATACTTAAATACCTTTTTCAGCTCATTATATATCATTTCCCAGAAGGCCTTCACTTTAGGGCAAGTCCACCAGAGGTGAAAGAATGTTCCCTCATTTTCTTTACATTTCCAACATTTATTATCAGACAAATGGTATATCTTAGCAAGTTTAACTGGGGTCATGTACCATCTATATATCATTTTCATTACATTTTCCTTCAAAGCATTACATGCAGTGAAGTTCATCCCAGTGGTCCACAACCTTTCCCAGTCCTCAAACATGATATTATACCCAATGTCCTGTGCCCACTTTATCATAGCTGATTTAACCATTTTGTCTTGTGTATTCCATTTTAACAGCAAGTTATACATTCTTGAAAGTACCTTAATCTTTGGTTCTAACAGTTCTGTTTCCAATTTCGATTTCTCCACCTGGAACCCTAACTTTTTATCATTTTTAAAGACTTCTTTAATCTGAGCGTAGTGTAACCAGTCTCGCACTTTATCCTTTAATTTATCCAAACTCTGCAATTTCCAATTGTCTCCATCTTTTTTACCAAAGACCTTTTTTGAAATGACAGACAATATGGACTGGATTGACACCTGAAGAATGAAGAACCCCTTGGGAAAAGAAGGAACATTCTTCTCTGAAGCCCAGCTGACCTGGACAAGAATCGACCAAATATGGATAACTAGAGGTCTGGCACCTAAGGTCAGGAAAGTGGAAATCTGCCCAAAGACCTGCTCCGACTATAATGCACTGAAAATGGACATGACATTATTACCAACCGGTTCCTTTAGATGGAAGATGAATGACAATTTGTTTAGAGATCAGAAGATCATTAAGAAGGCCCAAAAAGTTCTGAAGGACTACTTTGAGATTAACATGAACACTACGGTGGAAAAAAGAATCATTTGGGACGCAAGCAAAGCCGTGATGAGGGGGTTCTTGATACAACAGAATGCTGTAAAGAAAAGAACACAAAATGAGAGGAAAGATAAGATCTTGGAGAAAATTAAAGTTAGAGAAGAAGTTAAGATTAAATCCGAAGTCACAGCCGATTCTGAGAGAAATTAAACTCCATCAGGCACAATATTCTAAACTGATAAATCAGGAAATAGAGTGGAAGATTAAATTAATGAAACAAAAAACGTTCGAATCGGCAAACAAATGTGGGAAACTGCTGGCTTGGCAGTTGAAGAAGAGACAAAAGTTAAATATAGTCACAAACCTGGAAATTGAAGGAAGAAACATTCAGAACCCCGTGGAGATTAGAAAGTGTTTTCAGAAATATTTCAAAAAATTATACACTCAAGGGCCGCAGGATGAGGTTGAGATTAAACAATTTTTGGAAAAAAAAGGACTTAAAAAACTGTCACAAGAAAATAGATCACTCCTGAACAGTAAAATAACACGACAAGAGATCGAACAAGCCATTCAGAACATGAAATTGGGCAAATCTCCAGGGCCAGATGGCCTGACCTCCAAGTATTATAAGACACTAAGAGACTATTTGATACAACCATTGATGGAGGTCAGTAATGAAATTATGGAGGGAAAGAAGGCGCCGGAATCGTGGAAAGAAGCTTTCATCACATTGATACCAAAATCAGAAACTGAAAAGACACAACTCAAGAACTATCGTCCCATCTCCCTTTTAAATGCGGATTACAAAATATTTGCTGACGTTTTGGCAAACAGACTCAAAAGAGTTTTAAATGAAGTAATACATAAAGATCAGGCAGGCTTTCTCCCAGGTAGACACATGTTTGCTAACACAAGGAACATTATTAACATTTTAGAACTTTTGCAAACAGACATAAATACAAAAGCAGTGTTAATTTTTATAGATGCGGAGAAGGCCTTTGATAATATCTCTTGGAAATTTATGAAGGGAAATTTAAAAGAAATGGGAGTGGGACGGGGTTTTGAGAATGGGATTGATGCAATATATTCAGAACAAAAGGCAAAACTGATAGTTAATAATGTGGTTACAGAAGAGTTTAAAATTGAAAAAGGAACACGACAAGGCTGCCCGATTTCCCCTCTGTTATTTATTTCGGTTCTGGAGGTGCTCTTGAATATGATCAGAGGGGACCGGTTGGTGCAAGGGATTCAGGTCGGAGCGAAACAATATAAACTCAAAGCTTTTGCAGATGACCTAGTTTTGACTCTGCAGGAGCCAGAATCTAGTACGAAAAGAGTATTACAACTGATTCAAGATTTTGGTCGGGTGGCGGGATTTAAACTAAATAAACAGAAAACTAAGGTGTTGGGGAAAAACTTGACAGACACAGAGTCAGAACGGTTTCAGAGAGAAACAGAACTAACTGTGGTTAATAAAGTAAAATACCTAGGGGTAAATATAACAGCAAAAAATCTGAGTCTATTTAAGGAGAACTATGAAAAATGTTGGTCTGAAATTAAGAGAGACTTGGACAGTTGGACAAAATTGAAGCTTTCTTTGTTAGGCCGAATTGCGGCTATTAAGATGAATGTATTGCCAAAAATGTTGTTTTTGTTTCAAACATTACAGATTGTGGACAAGACGGAGTGCTTCCGGAAGTGGCAGAAAGATATCTCTAAATTTGTCTGGCAGGGCAAAAAGCCCAGAATTAAGTTTAAGATATTAACTGATGTGAAAGAAAGAGGGGGCTTAGCCCTGCCAGACTTAAAGTTGTACTATGAAGCCGCAGCTTTCTGCTGGCTAAAAGACTGGCTACTTCTCGAAGACACTGATGTGTTGGACTTGGAAGGTTTTAACAATGCTTTTGGTTGGCATGCATACTTATGGTATGACAAAGTTAAGATCAATAAGGCCTTTAAGAACCATATTGTCAGGAAAGCAGTATTTAATGTCTGGACAAAATACAAAGACTTATTGGAAAACAAAACTCCGAGGTGGCTTTCCCCTCTGGAAGCTAAGGCCCGAAAAAGACCCAATATGGAGGCCAAATGGCCAAAATATTGGGAAATATTAGAAAAAGATGGAGACAATTGGAAATTGCAGAGTTTGGAGAAAATGAAGGATAAAGTGCGAGACTGGTTACATTACGCCCAGATTAAAGAAGTTTTTAAAAATGACAAAAAATTAGGGTTCCAGGTGGAGAAATCAAAGTTGGAAACAGAATTGTTAGAACCAAAGACTAAGGTATTATCAAGAATGTATAACTTGCTGTTAAAATGGAACACACAAGACGAAATGGTTAAATCGGTTATGATAAAGTGGGCACAGGACATTGGGCATAACATTATGTTTGAGGACTGGGAAAGGTTGTGGACCACTGGGCTGAACTTCACTGCATGTAATGCTTTGAAGGAAAATGTAATGAAAATGATATACAGATGGTACATGACCCCAATTAAACTTGCCAAAATATACCATTCGTCTGATAACAAATGTTGGAAATGTAAAGGAAATGAAGGAACATTCTTTCACCTCTGGTGGACTTGCCCTAAAGTGAAGGCCTTCTGGGAAATGATATATAATGAGTTGAAAAAGGTATTTAAGTATACCTTCACTAAGAAACCAGAGGCCTTCCTCCTGGGTATTGTCGGCCAGAAGGTGTTAAAGAAGGACCGAACATTTTTTATGTATGCAACAACGGCAGCAAGGATACTCATCGCCAAGAACTGGAAAACTCAAGATCTACCCACACTGGAAGAGTGGCAGATGCAGCTGATAGACTATATGCAACTGGCGGAGATGACTGGCAGAATCCGAGACCTGGGAGAAGAAAAGATTGAAGAAGATTGGAAGAAATTTAAGACTTATTTACAAAAATATTGTAATTTGGTTGAACGTTAAGAAGGATGCTTGATCATAAATAACTGGCCACCACTAAATTAGACTGGAATTTGATGATAAGTCAGATTAAGGAAAACATAAACCTTTTGGAGAATTGTTAGATTACATTTAAATGATTGGATATAAGATTGCAAACAAGTTGATAATTTGCTTGAAAAACTTTTCAACGATGTAAGTGGGAGCAGAAAACGTGAGGAAGTCCAAAGAAGTTATGAAATTATGTTACGATATAACCAATGCTGTTTATTATCTGTGCATTTCTTTTATAAAAAAACCTTAATAAATACTTATTTTTTAAAAAAAGGAAATGCTTAGAATTTCTTTGAATTCTATTCTTATTCAATTATGAATACATTTCATATACATTTCAAGGTTAATAATAATAATAATAATAATAATAATAATAATGTTTTAAACAATACAAATAAACATGCAAGACAGAAATCTGTTCTTTTTTTCCAGCTGGAAAAACTTGTAAAAGAAGAATGTCCTGAACTGGACCCAGAAATTACAAGCAGTAGGCACTTGTCATATATAAACAGGGATGCTACTCCACAGAACAAGGACAGCTACACTAAAAGCCCTGCTTCACATTGCTGTGGAATGGGTTTCTGATACAGTGGTACCTCAGGTTACAGACGCTTCAGGTTACAGATGTTTCAGGTTACAGACTCTGCTAACCCAAAAATAGTACCTCGGGTTAAGAACTTTGCTTCAGGATGAGAACAGAAATCTCGCGGTGGCGGTGCGGCGGCAGCAGGAGGCCCCATTAGCTAAAGGGGTACCTCAGGTTAAGAACAGTTTCAGGTTAAGAACGGACCTCCAGAATGAATTAAGTTCTTAACCCGAGGTACCACTGTACTGTGAGAACTTCAAGGACAGACTCTCTCACAGAATGTAGTGATCTACTAGAGATATATGGTGAAAGTTGGCCTTTCAAGTAACCTGGCCCTGAGCTGTGCAGGGCCTTATATCTCAGTATCAAAAACTTAGCCCGGTTACAGACTGGCAGCCAGTACAGATCCCACAGTAGTTGCCCCCATAAGCCACATAGAGTGTGTTGCCATAATCCAACCTTGTTTATGGATAACTGTGGTCAAGCTATTCTGATTCAGGAATGGCTGTAGCTGTCTTACCAGCCAAATCTGGGAAAAGGCACTCCTAGTAACAGAACTAGATCTAGGAGCACCTCCCGACTACACACTTATTCCTTAAGGGAGAGCGCAACCCCATTTGGGGCAGGCAGCTGATCAACTTCCCAGATACTAGGACCACTCATCCATAGGACCTCCATCATGCCAGGATGTAGACTCAGTTTATTAGCCTTCAACCAGTCCACCTCTGCATCGAGACACTGATTCAGGACCTGCACAACCACTTCCAATTCAGAAGTACATTCATTAGCGTACTGATGGCACCTTGCTCCAAATGGCTTTAAATAGATGTTAAATAGCACTGAGAACAATGTAGTATCCTGCTGAACCCCAAAGCACAAGAGCTGGAATTCCAAGAAATACTCACCCAACCTACTGAAACAGTCTCTTGAAACGGGACCAGAATCATTACAGAACAGTGGCCCTGATGCACCTCTACCAGAGATGGTCCGTGAGAATACTATTGTCAATGTGCATCAAAAGCAGATGAGAGATTGAGAGGAAGCAGGACAGTTGCACTCCTTATGTCACCCTTCTGATAAAGAAATGGAGACCAAGGTGATTTCAGTTACAAAGCCAGGTCTAAGCCCAGATGTTGAACTCTAGATTTTGTTAGTGTTGGTCTTACCTGAGGCTTCTTTAGTACAAAAGTTGTGGGAGTTTTGTTATAAAGGATATAAAAATAAAATGAAAACTCTGTTAATCATAATGATCATCAGTGTCAACCTTAAGATTGTCTGAAACAGATGTTTGGAAATTGACGCTAGGAACCAATTTACTTCATTCAGTCTTTGTGGATTAAGCATTTCCTTTAAAATTAATTTATTACATCCTAAAAGTGGAATGTCCTCCCTAAACTATCATACTGCCGGCTTTTATGAAATGGTTTACTTGATCTTGTAAGTAAATTGCACCATTCTATATTCTCAGCGGACTGTGCCTTTGAAGTTTATTTTTATTATATTTAATGTGAAGTGATAACATATTAGTGTGGCTGTTTATGTGCCAATTGGTTTTTATTTAATTCTCCTACACTTGTAATCAGTTATCTAGGCCTGATAATTTTCAGTATCAATTTAATATAAAATTAGGAAATCACATTAGTTAGTATTATATTTGAAAGCTCCTTTCTGAGGGTGCTGACACAGAAGATGAGAAATTATAATCTCTTGTCACCTGAGAAAGTTAGTTCAGGCAAAGGGATCTGCCTAACAACTTCTACTGGGGAAACAGATGCAAATAATTCATTCAGCCTCTCTGCAATCTCCTTTTCCTTCTTTAACATATTTTTGTCAATAGAATAGAACAGAATATTGGAGTTGGAAAGGACCCAAGGGATGCAGGAATTTCAGCTAAAGTATCCATGACAGATGGCCTTCATTGTTGTCCAAAATTTCAACCAGTGCTTTTTCTCAGCCAGAGTGCACCAGAGAGCGGTTCTGGCACCTCTTAGGTGGTTGCCATTTTGGCCTGCCCCCCCCCCCTTCTGCAAAGAAAAAAAAAGAAATATTTGAGGGTACCCCAAATGGCTTTAATATATATATATTAATGAAAATTACCTTTGATCTTAGTTATAGAGCTCTGATGAGTCCCATTAAGAGAGTGAGTCTTTCTTCTCTTCCATTAGTGCCAATGAGACTTTTTTTTTTGATAGAACATCTAAGAAAAGAAACAGTTAAGTCTACAAAAGAAAGGAAATGATGTAATAGAGGGCTCTTTGTTACAGCAGTGGCCCAGAACAAAACTGGAAATGCTTAATGGACTGAAAAACATACCCTGAGGGATGCTGAAATGTGAGCTTCTGTACTGCATGAAATGCTAAATGTTCTCTTTTCTTGCAAGCAGAGAACTTGCTGTGGTATTTTGACAATGACGTTCTGCTAACCGTATTTACACACTTTCCAGGCAAGCACTTATTGATACGCATAAAGGTGGAAAAGAAATATTTCCCTGCTCAAAGTCCCAAACCCTTTGTTCTCTCTCTCTCTCTCTCTCTCTCTCTCTCTCTCTCTCTCTCTCTTTCTTTCAAAGGAAAAGAACAACACCTGCAGCAGGAATTTCGAACTGGAAATAATGTGACCCTGAGATGTCAAAGGAACATTTTTATTTTATTTTTAAGAGAGAAAGAGAGAAGAAGAAGAGTTTGAATTTGATATCCCGCTTTATCACTACCCGAAGGAGTCTCAAAGCGGCTAACATTCTCCTTTCCCTTCCTCCCCCACAACAAACACTCTGTGAGGTGAGTGGGGCTGAGAGACTTCAAAAAAGTGTGACTAGCCCAAGGTCACCCAGCAGCTGCATGTGGAGGAGCAGGGAAGCGAACCCGGTTCACCAGATTATGAGTCTATCACTCTTAACCACTACACCACAGAGAATGTCAAAACAGCCTCCTATAACTTGAGGATCTGAAGCAGTAGCCAAGCTAATCCAGTGTGGGCAAACAGAAACTGTGCAGACAGCAAGGGAATGCCAGTCTGCTTACCACCCTTAGCACAGCTCTGGCTCCGACCCATCACCATTAAGTGAGTTATGAGAGCATATGAATTCCAGCTCCCTGTATAGGGGAAGAGTGGATCTGCAGGATCTGACTTGTGCATGCTACCCCCATTGTCTAGCATTCAGTGGGGCACATATACCAGGCCCCCTAAGCATCAAACCAGGCAGCTTCCCAAGCTAGTTGGCAGCAGGGGGTGGTTGATGAAATGCCATTTATCTAAGAGTGCCTCGGGATAGGCAAAAAAGAAATCTGCCAGTTTCTTGATTTCTCATTTTTCCAATCTTATGCTCAGCTCTCCACATAAGTATGCTTTAAAAAAGGTAAAGGACCCCTGACAGTTAAGTCCAGTTGCAGACAACTCTGGGGTTGTGGCACTTATCTCGCTTTACAGGCCGAGGGAGCCGGCGTTTGTCCACAGACAGTTTTTCTGGGTCATGTGGCCAGCATGACTAAGCCGCTTCTGGTGCAACGGAACACCGAAACCAGATCAGTGCAGGGAAACGCCATTTACCTTCCCGCCGGAGTGGTACCTATTTATCTACTTGCACTTTTGGGTGTGCTTCGAACTGCTAGGTTGGCAGGAGCTAGGACCGAGCAACAGGAGCTCACCCTGTCACGGGGATTCGAACTGCTGACCTTCTGATCAGCAAGCCTGAGAGGCTCAGTGGTTTAGACCACAGCACTACATGCATCCCTAGTTTGCTTTAAAAAATCCCCCAAACTGACCTCATGCAAATTCATCAGTTTTCTAGTTTGCATTCATCTGGAGAGAGGAGAAATGCTTGAACTGATGGGATGTGATAGCTGAATACCACCCTATGTTTTAGTAGATCCATGTTTTCTCCACAGCTGCTTTGGTCAGAATACTAAACTGCCTTTTGACTTGTCAGATGGCTCTCGGTCCAAACTCTGCCAGTAATATTCGTCACTACATAATCTATAGTTAGCATATTTTCCTAAAGAGTATAAGGGAAGCAACTGCTATTATTACTTATATTATTTAGAGCATAATCTGCCAAGAAGTTTGCTTCTGCAATGAAATGAGCAGGAGGTAGGAATGGAGCTCAGGATAGAATTTCAGTTTCTGTGAGTTCAGATGCAAACTGACTTGATCTGTAGCTCCTGGATTAATATGTAGATCATAGTTATCCTCTGAATTTTTGTCAAAAACAGGTCCCCAAAAAGCATTAAAAATGCATGTTTTAGGATTAAATATATTTAGAAACAAGCTCATTGAGATAAAATACATATTTAAGTAGGCATTTTATGGTTAAATATGTATTTAAATAAAAATTTCATGCACATTTTGCAGATTAATAGGGGAAAGGGACGGAACAGAACTCTCATTTCAGACAAAACTGACAGATAGGGAATATACTGATCCATCCATCTCTAGGTGGAACTAGATGTTATGAGAAAACACAGGAATGTTTTTCCCTCTTGAGGCAAATGGCGGTAATAGAGGTGCTGGCAGGAGAGAATCAGGGAGACAGTGGTGGAGCTTCATGCTCTGGCACCGGGGGTGGAGAGCAGGCAGGGGTGTGGTGCATGTCCCGAGGGCATGGCATGGCGCCTGCGGGGGTGTGGTGCCCAGCGTGGGGAGAGCAGTCACAATGGCACCCCACCAGGATCGTGGTGCCAAGGGCGGTGCAGTCCCCGCGCCCCCTCTTCCTCCACCAGTGCAGGGAGAGAGGTCTTAAGCCTTCCATTTCACAGCCCCAGTGATTCTCCATGGCAAACAGCTTCCCAGAACTGTTTTGTATATGCTCACTATGCTTCAACCATGTTAAAAAGACAGAAATACATCCCCACCCCAATCAACGATTCCTTGCATGTACATCTCTCCACAGTATTCACATTACAGTGGTACCTCGGTTTACGAACTTAATCCATTCCGGAAGTCCGTTCTTAAACCAAAACCATTATTAAACCGAGGAACATTTTCCCTAATGAGGCCTCCTGCTGCCGGTGCCCTTCCACCGTTTGGATTCAGTTCTTAGACCAAGGTAAAGTTTGCAAACCGGGACACTACTTCCGGTTTTGCGGAGTTCATAAACCGAATCGTTCGTAAACAGAACTGTTCTTAAACCGAGGTACCACTGTACATTGCCAAACTGGGAACACCCATGCACTGAGATCACGCATC
Organism: Podarcis erhardii; assembly: GCF_964252035.2. Lineage (NCBI taxonomy): Eukaryota > Metazoa > Chordata > Lepidosauria > Squamata > Lacertidae > Podarcis > Podarcis erhardii. The sequence continues at coordinate 21,662,182 of NC_138515.1, read as the reverse complement.
ATTTCCTCCAGTGGCAAGATATGAAATAGTGTATTCCTCACTCAGAGCTCCTTCTCTCATCCATAGACAAAGCTTTATGCTTCGACAGTTAGGAACAAAGATCAAATCCAAGATGCAGCCTTCTGCTCCTAATGCAACAGGTCTATGTGATTCAGCCCCATGATTTCTGTGTTATGATAGGACAAGCTTTGCCTTTCAATGGGCGGCTGAGGTCAGATTGTAGCCTTAGCTTAAATAAACGGTCTTGGTGGAAATGTCTTCAATAAATACAATTGCTGTTGGCAAGGGTAATCTTTTGTGCACGCCTCTACCCATTAGCCTGCCAGTGACCTGGTGGTATTCAAAGCTTTGCAGATAATTAGGCTCAGAGAGAGACCTAAATTGTTCTAATTGGATAGCTCAAATGCTCTTCAGTGCACATTCAGGATCTCTATTATTGGCACATAGTACTTTTCTTCGGAGAAGAATAAAGTGGCTGCAATGCCCAAAGGAAGTCATCAAAGGGGAGGCTAATCCTACATAAGTCCTGAGGTGCAATCCTACCATTATGGTAAGGTCCCGTACAGTGGCGTAGCGTGGGGGGTGCAGGGGGGGCCGGCCACACCGGGCACAACATCTGGGGTTAGGGCAAATCCACGGGTTAGGGGGCGCAAATCCACGGGTTAGGGGGCGCAAATTACTTGCCTTGCCCCGGGTGCTGACAACCCACGCTACGCCACTGGTCCCGTAGACCCAAGGAGGATGGGGTTCCTGCACCTTTAATAGGGTGGGGATTTCAGCATCTGTCAACACATGCCTTATCTGCTGAAGCCACCTCTCCTGTGCACCTTTTAAAGGTGTGAGAGCCCTGTCCACTTTGGCATATGGCCATACTATGCTGTGTGCTCAGAGAGAGCAGAACAATGGTTCCCAGAGAGCACTACTGTAGTCCCTCTCTTTGTGCAATGTGCTCCTTTTCCATCGCAACTCATTTTTATGTCATTGCAGCAGGAGCTGCCTTATACAGTCACATAATTGGTTCTCTTTGCTCAGTGCTGTCTACAGCAGGAGTGCCCAACATAAGGTAAAAAAGGTGAAGGTAAAGGACCCCTGGACGGTTAAGTCCAGTCAAAGGTGACTATGGGGTTGCGGCGCTCACCTTGCTTTCAGGCCGAGGGAGCTGGTGTTTGTCCACAGTTTGTTCTGGGTCATGTGGCCAGCATGACTAAACCACTTTTGGTGCAACAGGACACTGTGATGGAAACCAGAGCGCACAGAAATGCCGTTTACCTTCCCGCCACAATGGTACCTATTTATCTACTTGCACTGGTGTGCTTTTGGACTGCTAGGGTGGCAGGAGCTGGGACAGAGCAATGAGAGCTGACCCCGTCATGGGGATTCGAACTGCTCACTTTCTGATCAGTAAGCCCAAGAGGCTCAGTGGTTTAGACCATAGCACCATCCACATCCCTCTAGTGCCCAACATACCCCTCCCCTCAGATGATGCTGGACTACAACTCCCATTCTCTTTGACTTGATGGTTGAAGCTGATGGGAGTTGCATCCCCAAAACATCTGGAGGGCCTACAATTAGCCTCTGATCTACAATGACCAGCAGTGGCTCTCTAGGATATAGGTCTTTCCCACTCTTACATTCCCCTCACAGAGCTACAATTCAGAGTGGTTTAACCATCAAACTCTCTTCAGTGGGAACTGTGGGAACTGTAGCTCTGGGAGGGAAATGGGAGTCTCCTAACAACTATCAGTACTTTTAACCAAATTATGGCTCCCATAATTTTTGGGAGAAGAATTTACTTTAACATGAATGTTTAAATGTGATTGTGGCCACACACCAGTTCTTCAGAGCTGCTGTTTGCATTTCAGGGAATGCCTCTGTTGGCACCATGAGAGAGAGAGTTTTGTGCTAAAGGTAGAGCAATACAATAGTTTTTCAATGAGTTAAAGGTGGGCTTGAGTTTGAAAGAGGCATTGCTGTTTACCTATTATAGGCACTCATTCTTGCTTTCAGTTGTGGCAAACAGGTTCTGTTGGTTATTGTATTTTTGGAGATGGGAGTAGAAACCTACAGAACCTGTTGAGGCCAGAAAGTGTGGAGACACTTGGGGAAATGAAGGTTCTCTAAATAGTCTTTAAAGTACCTTCTTATTCTCCAGCCTAGGATGCAAATATATTCCCTGAGGTTGAATGCCCCATTCAGAAAGACAAACTGCCAATTAAAGCAGCTTTTCAAATGTTGGGAATGCCTCATTTGTGGCAGTAACTTTTGCCATAATCTCAGTTAAAAGAATAGGAATAAAAAACAGAAGCTGTGTTTGAAAGTTACATAACCTTCTTTAAAATGAAGCTTTCATAGTAGCTAAAGAATGAAAGATTAGTTGTGCTAATAAGCCTGTAAAATGCTACCAAGCAGCAGAAAACCTACTAAAAAACCACCCCCATAAAGAAAACCTGCAATCTATTAAGGGCAAGACAAAGAGAGAGAGAGAGAGAGAGAGAAGGAAAAAACCCACTCCAGACAATTTCTCTTGGCAGAAGAATTTAGGAGACAGAAGCAATACTAGTAGCCTTCTAAATTGGTTTTCCTGAGGAAGAAATTATTACTAGAAAACGGCTGAACAACCCTTGCAAGTTCTTGCTCCAATCCAAAGTAAATAGCATTGGGCAGGAATGGTCTTATATCCATATAGAGTCTCATTGCTCAAGCTATTGGCAAAGTACAGACCCTTAAACAACAAAGGATTCTTCTGTGTTTTTAATTTGAGGCCTTGAAATATGCAGGATCTCAAATGGAAGATGGCAGGACATGAATTCACTGGAGGAGATGATCAAACACATACATTGCTTCTTCAGCTAAAGGAATGCTGGATAACTGAGCGCTTTCTCTTAGTTTCTGCACATTTGCCTCTTCTAAGGATACTCTCTGCACTTTCAGTTTGGTTGGCCCCTTTTACATATACCCAAACAAGATGAAGGACATCACCAGGGAAGATTGAGGGGGTGAGGAGCAGGGGACAAAATTTGCATAAATTTTGCATATTCAAATTTGGAAATAATTACTATAATTTAAATAAAATGTATCTCACCATAGATAGAACCTGGGCAAAAGACTGAGCAGCTACACCAGGTCACAGATTTCCCTATGTCAGTAACCCCCCACTTCTTAAACGAGGCAAAGGCAAACTCGGCCCTCCAGATATTTTTGAGACTACAATTCCCATCATCCCTGACCACTGGTCCTGTTAGCTAGGGGTGATGGGAGTTGTAGTTCCAAAACATCTGGAGGGCCGAGTTTACCTAGGCCTGTCTTAAACTGAATCAGACCATTGGGTCAACCTGTCTGCAGAGACTAGCATCAACTTTCTCAGATTTCAGACTGGGAACTGTCACAGTCCTTCCTAGAAAATAATATAAGGGACCCCATGGATCATCTAGTTCAACACCCTGCAATGCAGGAATATGCACCCCAAAGGGGATCAAACCTTGGTGTTATCGGCACCACTCTTTAACCAGCTAAGCCAGGGATCGAGTCTAGGATCTTCTGCATCCAAAGCAGATGGTCTAAATTTGAGTGCCTGTCTGTGCCCTACATAGTGAGATGTGCTGTATTTCTATTTCAATATGCACCTAAGCATATTGTGTCTTTTCTCCTGGCAGATCAAGAGGAGCAGATGACAGCAAAGGTCGCAAGGTTTCTAGCTGGGGCAATCAGAATAAGCTCCACAATTTGACTGCTGATTCAGGACTATGAACTGTGATTTATATAATCAACTTTGCATTTTGTTCTGTGTTTACCGCAGTGTTCTTTTGTTGCTATGGCTGATGCAAATAAAGTTTCATTCATTCATTCATTCATTCATTCATTCATTCATTCAAGGATACAAATCAAGATAGGGAAATTGTGTATGTGTTTTTGTGTGTGTGTGTGTGTTTTGTCTTATTTTTTGGGTGATGCCTTTCCTCTTGTTTGGCCATGGCTAAAGTGGCCACCCAGAATGCAGGCCAACCCAGGAAAAAGCCTTGGAAGACGCTGTAGCCTTGAATCTTGGGGTATTGGGCGACAACCCCAAGAAGCTGGCTGTTATAAGTGCCTGCCAAGGAAACAGAAAGTGACCCATTGTCACTGTGGCCTCATGTGGAGTATATCAGATATCCCACCCCCTAAATAGGGCAAGTTCATGTGTGTAGGGAAGACATGCCGCCATTGCCTAACTCTGGCCTTGGTAGCAACTTGAAGGGAAATTATAACCATCTAAGTCCTCCTAATTGCAGAGCCAGCTGCAATCTGGTTACAAAAAAAGAGAGTTAATTTGGATTGACCAGATGTGCACATATGGCACCGTTATAGTAAAGAGACATTGACTACCACTCTGAAAGGGATGCAGTGTAAATGTGCCATTGACCTGGGTCTTAGCAGCAACTGATGCTCTGCTGGATGCTATTATATTAGTAAAGAAAAAGCTTGCTAGCATTTTTTTTTTATTCCTTAAAAAAGGGTGGGAAATCTGCTAGCGATGCAGAAATTTCTTTCCTTGACCACATATATGATTTATAGCTCTAATAAAATCAATGCCATTGAGGTACGCATGCTTCCAAAGAGATGAATGCCAAGATCTAGCTCGGGTCAGCTTGAAATCTAACCCCCAGCAGAAATAAAGTGATTAGGGTATGATTAATCCTCTTGGTTAACAAGACAGCATCTAACCTACATGCAGATATTTAAAGATCATCTTGTTTGCAGACTCCCATGCTTGCTCTTTATCATGTTAGTGTTTCATTGGTGATAGAAAGTACAAATGCCCAGTGAATTCCGATGCACTAGTAATGCAGTGTAGAGAGGCCTCACTCCAGGTGGTACATCATGACTAATTTTGCATCCTCCTCTTCAAAAAGATGTACAGGTTTCTAACCCTGACCACTGTCAGAAGCAGTTGTTGGGAGCCTCTGCTGGTGGTGGGGGGTGTTTGTAGTTGGTCACTGTGTGAACAGGATGCTAGACTAGATGGGCCACTGGCGTGTTCCTGCAGGGCTATTCTTGTGCGCATTGAGAAACCTTAGGCTCTCCAGGCCTCTCAATGAGACTGGCCACACCCTTCACTGGCCCTGCATAGGTATCTTCCATATGTACATGGTGACACCCATTCTTTTTGTCTGCACAATTCCCCAGGAGGGGGCTGCATGTTAACATATGTCAAGAATGAGCCAGCTCACAGTCAAGCTTTGCAGCCAACTGCAGAAAGCAGCCAAGAACAGGAAGGCTTTGATGTTAGTCAGACAGGGGAGAGCTGGCAGCTGCACACTTTGGCTCTTCCTGACCTTGATGGGCCAGCTGATAAGGCAGTAGCTGAGAGCAAGCTAGAACACAGCCAAAGCTCTCTGGAAGCTGAAATAGGTGTGAACAGACACAGAGAGAATCTCTCAGAAACAGAAGGGGCTGGAGATGATCTAATAAGTCCGAGGAGTTGGTGAATGGGAGGGTTGCTAGACAGGAAACAAAACAAGAGGCGTAAGGTGAGAAAGTTCAATATATTCTGTAGACACCGGAAGAAGTCTTCAGAAGGGTCATCTTGAGTGATAATGCCAGTGGCTGCGTTAGAGCTGTCCAGAGCTATCTGCTCTAAGCAGCAAGAAAGAAAGAAAGAAAGAAAGAAAGAAAGAAAGAAAGAAAGAAAGAGTAAGAAAAAAAATGAAAGATGGACCTTGCCTGACCACTTCATAAGTGCAGTTCTATGAATGAAGCAGTTAATTGATTACAATGCTTCAACTGCTGATCTGTAGTCTGGTGCGTGCTTATGTCTGAAGCTGGATGGAGGAAGGATGAGTAAGTTTGCTCCAAAATTTGGAGTAAACTAAAACCAGAATATCTATCTATCTGTCTAAACAGTTTTTGGATATATAATTGTTGATGGCAACCTTTTGTGATTGGTTTAAGAAATTTTATATAAGCCACCTTAAAATATTATTGGTTATAAGCAACCTTGCATTCCTCCAGCTGGTAGAGGACAATAACAGTTAAGTGGTAGTGGTAGGAAATTCAGGACTGACAAATGGAAGTACTTCACATGATGCATAGTTAAACTATGAAATTAGCTAGCACAATACGAAGGGAGGACCAGCAATTTGGACAGCTTTGAAAATACATTATTTTTAGAGCACACCAATGGCTACTGGTCATGATGCCTATGTGAACACTGGTTTCAAAGAAGCAGGAGAAACTGTTGCACTCAAGTCATGCTTGTGGGCTTCCCATAGGCATCTGGTTCACCACTGTGAGAACACAATTCTGCATTAGATGGAGCATTGGTCTGATCCAGCAGGGCTCATCTTGTGTTCTAATGTCTTTCAGGTGTTCTGATCCAAGCACAACCCTCCAAATTCACCTTGGATTTTGCTCTAGGTGAGAGTTGATGAGAACTTTAGTAGGACAGACAAAAAAATTAGATAGTTATTTCAGGCCAACATATGCAGATGTCCACAGTCAACAAGCTTTGGCCAGTGCTGTACAATTGTTCACACTTGTCATAAAATTGGGAGCTTTCCTGAGCTGGTAATTACTTTGTGTGATTTCTTGTAGAAGATGCTTCCACTAAATAATGATGCACTTCAGGACACATTTTATGTATTTAAATCGTATTTATATTCTGCTTTCGCATTGAAGCAGGAAGATCAAAAGCATATTACACTCTAATCAAGCAAATTACACTCTACGAACCAGACACATAGAATGGAAACAGAACCAATGACACCACATAAGCGTTAAGACTTATCTTCTTCAATATTTGTTGAGTCAGACAGTTACATGATTATTTCAGAATGGCTTTAACAATGCATAAGCTTCAGTTGGCACAATTCTCTCTCTCCTCCCACTTGCTATATACAAGGGGTGGGCAATCTTTTTTCAGCCCAAGGACCTAATTCCCTTGGGAGTAATCAGTCAGGGCTGCATGCTGGTGACGGGTGGAGCCAGAGGCAAACAATGCTCTGGATTAACTGAACTATCCACACTGCTTCAATTTTTGCCATTGCTATTTCAAATTAGGATTGCCATTCCTATGCATGTCTGCTCAGAAAGGAGGGGAGGAGCAACAGAGCTAAGTATTTTGTGTTTTTTACTTTTCTGTTGTATTTTGTTAAAAACTTTAATAAATATCTATTTTTTTAAAAAAAGAGAGCTAAGTATGGAGGGCCATGGGGACCAAGCCCCCCCCAAAGTTCCAAAACAGGGGGTCAGTATCTCCAAAAAGTTCCTCTCTGAAACCCTGGAGAACATTACCAGGCAATGTGGACAATAGTCACCTAGGTGGACCAATGGTCTGACTCAATACAAGGCAGCTTTCTGTGCTTCTGTCTTTAAAAAAAGAAAGACAGTTCTGACTTCTATAACCTTTCTGTTCTGCTGCCTTAGTCATATGTAACCCAACCTGAATTCACATTGCTCAAGGCATAATTTAGGGTGACATGCAGCAATAGTGGCACCTCCACCAGTGTAGGTGAGGCTAATAAGAGACCTTTGCTGGACTTGCTTTTTTCCTTTCTGAGATTTGGGTGGGTTTGTTCTGGTCTCTCAGGCCATTCCTGCTTCCCTTATGTCCAGATGACTTTGCAAAAGAGAGAGAGAGAGAGAGAGAGATGCTAATTGCACACAGTTGACAGTTCCTTTTATGAGCTTTGATCGAGCATCATCTCTCACTATCAAAAGGGATGCTTTTCTTCCCCCTCATCCATTGTTGATTTAATCTCTGTGCTTCAAAAAGGTGAGACTGTTTTGCTTCTGCCAGGAATGTGAAATGCTAGCTTTGCTTCTTGGATTTCCCCCAAATGATGAAAACCCATCCTTTCTCCCTCTTTGCCCCAGCATTTCTTAATACCTTCCTGCGCAGTGAGCACTTTGCCATCTGCTGCCTTGATGACATGGCAGTAGGGAGTGAGCGGTTGGGGTGATGTTTTCTGAACCATGATGAAAACGTGTGTCTGCATTCCCCTGCCTTGCTGTGCCATTTTAATGCTGCATTCTTCCTGCTGATGTTTTATGGTCTGTCTTCAATCACCAGCCGTGGTATCTTTCGGTCTAGACACGCTGCTCCTCTTATTGCCCTTTATCCACTTATCTTCTAGGCATCACTAGGTCTGCCTTTTTCATCAGCAAGAAGAAGCCATTTCATTGACATTGCTCCTATTTGTTGGCTTATATCATCTACAAAGGAGTCCTTTAAAAAAATCATTTAACATCTATTCATTGTTCTGCTGTTTACCACATTTTTAAGCATTCACTTGTGTTTGTAACTTTCCCATCCTTCAAGGTGCTTTGATACTTGTGCACGTAACTATTCCATTTTATCATTACAGTTGAAATTAGCAACAGCCTTTAATTAACACCCATTGTATCAAAGGGAAATGGCTAATGTATCTAGGCAGGGCTTTTTTCTTAAATCTTTAGGGGTACTCTCATTTTCCTACTCATATTGAAACACTGCGCCTCAATGAGGTCAAATTTAGAAATACAAAACATTCAGGGGTATACGTCCTCCTGTGTCCCCCAAGAAAAAAAGCACTGTATCTAGGAATAGAAAGCTAAGTGGCTTGTCCTAAGTTGTCTGTTTTTAGTTTCGTGTTTCCTTCTGTTGTATCCACAAATACCTGATGATGTTAAGGAAAATTATCCAGTTTAAAGTTTACAGCTGTGTCTGTCTTCAGTGTGAGGAGATTACTCTGTGACACCTAGGACAATTCTATGAGGCTGGTTAGCTAGAGAAAGAGAATTTCATGGAAGCTTTATGCTACCTGGGAAATACAGAAAATAACAACAACAACAACAACAACAACAACAACAACAACAACAATAATAGAGGTGGAAGGTAGAGTTGGTCATCTAGACCAGGCATCTCCAAACTTGGCCCTCCCATCATCCCTAGCTGACAGGACCAGTGGTCAGGGATGATGGGAATTGTAGTCCCAAAACTTCTGGAGGGCAGAGTTTGGGGATGCCTGATCTAGACCAACACTCTGCCAATGCAGGAAAGGCACCTTCCCTGACAGGTGTATATCTAGCCTCTGCTTAGAAACCTCTACCAAATAAGAGCCTGCCATCTTTTGAGATGGTCTGTATCTCGGATGAACAACTAGCACTGTCAGGTCATCCTTCCTACTGTGTAGTCTACACCTGTCCTCTTGTAGTATGAACCCATTGGTTCAGACACCACCCTCTGGAGCACCAGAAAGCAACTTTGTTCCATCACCTATGTGTCAGACATCTTCACATATTTGAAGTTGGTTATCATATTGCTACTTTAATAAACACGTTTTCACATTGTTATGCAAGTTGGTCCATGGATGTGTTGTATTTGCCACTCACCAACACTTGAGGTCCAGTTGGAAGTTCTGGGCTCGTGAATAAAGTTTTTACTCACTGAGCAAGGCTTATAAAACTTAAAACTTCTCTTGTTACTGGGTTTTATTTTAAGCCAAATTTGAAGATATGCAAAAGGAAACTCTGAATAATTTCATAGGATTGGGTTTTTTATAAAAAATAAAATAGAGAAAACATCTTACAGAACTTCTGCACATTCCTAGTTCTCCTTTCACACATTGCCAGAAATGATAGAAATTGGAATTGTGAGTATGTTTGTATCTCTGCTTCTCAGTTCTTTTAAATCTCATCACTTTATCATCACCAGCAACCAGATGGTTCATGCCACCTGTATGGGGTATCACAGGTTCATGTATGTGGGTTAATCACTATTGGATTTTCACTTTATATCTCATATAATATTTTTCACTGAGTTAGTTCACCCATTCAGTTGCCATCACATGATGCTACCCTGTTTCAAGCCCAGGAAAAAAGTTCAAAGAGCAAGGCAGAAAAGCAGGCTAGCTGTTTCAGCACCACGGAGAGTTCTAAGTGCTCAACTGACGTCCACAAAAGCTAGAGGTGGACTGCAGCTTTTTGAGCTTCTGCTTCCAGTCTACCTCTCTTAGACTCTAACTCCTTTGGGAGAATTACACAGACAGGCACTTTTGCACTGCCTGGCCTCCCTCCTGTTGACCTCCCTGCATTGTTGTACCAAGTGGCACTCCATTCCTCAGGTCCAGGGGAAGGCACCTCTGAGGGTCCTAGATCTTCCTCCATGGACCTGGTGTTCTGGAGGCTGGTTCAGGAGGCTTCTGCCCACTCGCCTTGGAATTAGTGACACACTCATTCAGATACCGCATCTGTCTCGTAAAGTGGTGATTGCTCCTACACTCTGAGGTCATGACAGCTACATCATCAATTGATAAAAGAAATCAGCTGATATGCCTGCTTGCGTGAATTGGTTCTAAATGTGCCAGAGGACCACAAAACAATTAATACCATTTGGTTTCATAAGTAACTTCGGGAAAGTTTGCTTTTTCATTGGCATGATTCTCAGTGGAATTACATTAGTGGAGAAGCATATCCTATAACTTGAAGTATTTGGCTCTTTGGGTGAACAAAGACACACAAACATATGTGCATGCACTCACGCACACAAATATTTGACAGTACTATTGGAAGCTAAGAGAGTTAAGGCTGATGACAGTTTCTATTAACTAGCTATGGCACCTGCCCAGTTCCTCACAGAAGCTCATTCCATCCTGCTGAAATACATCTTGCTTAGATTGAAGATTTCTTTGAATAGTGAGTACATCTCACACCCTACATTACTGTGGTCTCACTTTTCAGAAGATGATCTCACCAATTCTTTCCCATTCAGAAACGGAGTGGTCTTGTGGATGAACTTCTGAATAGTTTTCTCTCCTTTTTATTTCTTCTTCTTCTTTTTTTGTCACTGATCAGTCATTGTGCTTTGCAATGGTGATAAGAAGGAATGAAAAAGCACTCAAGACCTGGGAAAATTTGAACAGTGTCACAAGGAAAGGAAAGTAGCGACCTTGGCAATATCCCGACTGAAGACGTGGGCTAGATCCAACCTTGTACATCAATTAAAGTGGTTCCTTTTTCAAATGAATGAATGAATATTTTTGAAGCATTCATTTTGTGTGTAGATCAGGAAATCTCTAATCTTCCAGGTATCTCTGGGCTATTCAAAGAAGGCACACTTGCTCTACCTCCCCCCCCCCCAATGAAACCATGCTGACTGTAGAAATACCCAGGGCTCAAGAGGGGCTTGGGTGTGATCTTTTGTTTTGATGGATAGGTCTAACTATTAATTGCAGTTAATTATTTACCCTTGGCACTCCAATCATGAGAAGGATTAAAACTGTTTGTTTTCCATGGGTAGCTATGCTTCCCTTATGCAAGTCAATGAAGAGATTTCTGTTGTATCCCAAAATAATCCATGGGGGTGATAGAAGCCAACTCACACCTGTGACCATTGGGGTAACAGAGTCTCTGCTGCTGGACATTGACATTTCCCCCACCCCAGTCTCATATTCAAGTCAATCTCTCTCTCTCTCTCTCTCTCTCTCTCTCTCTCTCTCTCTCTGTGTGTGTGTGTGTGTCAGACTCGAGGGATTTTCTCATTTCCCAGCAGCTTCAAGGATCAAAGAAAAAGCAAGAAAGTTCGTATTCAGCAAACATGGAGCCCAGCAAACAGCTCCATCTAAACGCCATTGTGACAATGCTCACCCTTTCCTTCCCCAGCAGCAGCCTGTCGTTGGGCTTTTTTCTCTTGAATTCTGAGTGAGCGTCAAGTGCGAGGGGAAGGAGGGGCTTCTATACTCTCCAATGAACTTTATGTCGGCAGCACTCCAACTCCCCCTCCCTCCCCCACAATCCCTCCCCCACAGCTTCCTGTAGAACCATCCTGTCTCCCTCCTCTCTGGTGTCCATAGGGGAAGTGGAACTGACTCCCCCCCCACTCCCCCTCTTCCTCTGATTGAAGCAGAGGAAAAGCATGGGCTGATCCCCAAGCCACTTCTGCAGTCCATTCCCTGACACTCTGTACAAAGGAGCAGTTTCCACAACAATCCATGGGGAGGCAGCTTCTCAAAGTAAAAGGACCCTTGCTAGGGGTTGGAAATTTCCCATTCATCACCTTCCTACCCATCTGATTCCTATTGTACCCCCTCCAAAAGAGTAGAATCTTCCTTTGCGGGGGAGCCACTAGAGCTATCATTCTGTATTTTAGCAAGCTTCAGAAATGGTAGCCATGCCAGCAGATTGCATCAAATTCTGGCCAAAAAATGGAAAGAAGAAGAAAAAGCATTTCTCTCTCTTTTTTTTTTTTTTAAAAAAGAAGCAAATGAACTTTAAAGATGTGTTGCATGGAAACCTCTGGATGTATTCACTTACAATTTGGTAGGCTTAACCCACTCTGGTGGGGCTGCTTTGCCTACAAAATTTCATCCATTTCTCTCTCTGTGTGTGGGGAAATGTTGTCATTGTTAGATGCCCCATGATAACGAAGAAGGGGGGAACAGATCTTCATTTTAAACAGGGTGGCGCTGTGGGTTAAACCACAGAGCCTAGGACTTGCCGATCAGAAGGTCGGTGGTTCGAATCCCGTGATGGCTTGAGCTCCCGCTGCTCGGTCCCTGCTCCTGCCAACCTAGCAGTTTGAAAGCATGTCAAAGTGCAAGTAGATAAATAGGTATGTTTATCTGATGGTGTTTCCTGCTTGGCAGGGGGTTGGACTCGATGGCCCTTGTGGTCTCTTCCAACTCTATGATTCTATGATTCTAGGTACCGCTCTGGTGGGAAGGTAAATGGCATTTCCATGCACTGCTCTGGTTCGCCAGAAGCATCTTAGTCATGCTGGCCACATGACTCGGAAGCTGTGCGCCAGCTCCCTTGGCCAATAAAGCAAGATGAGCGCCACAAGCCTAGAGTCGGTCACGACTGGACCTAATGGTCAGGGGTCCCCTTACCTTTAATTTGGTCCAGAATAATGAGCTGAATTGGAAAGACAAAAAAGAAAAAGACAAAAAAGTTCAGGCTGCTTCCCAAAGCTACACATTGAAGTTGTACACTAGTACATACCCCTAGAAAAAGCTGGAGCCTGCCGTGTACACGAGCTTCTGCACTGTGTATATATTGGTTGCCAACCTGGCCAACCTAGAGGTATCATGCTGCTGGCCAACCAGAGACATCCATGTTGCACATCTCATTCCTTTGGGCTTGTAGAAGACATTGGAGGGCATGTTGTGTCAGAACAGCATGGACAGAACTGTAAACAAAAGAAACGGACATTGAGGAGCTTGCAGTAACAAGGTAGCAAGGGATGAATGTGCAGAAATGTTGGTATGTATGTTTAGGCTTTCTTTCATTGTGGATGAGACAGAGAAAAGAACATTCAATTCCCATTCAGTCCTCCATCCTCAGTTTTGTATCATTCAGATTGCAAACAGGGCATACTTGTGGGGAGATTAATCCTCTCCAATATCAAACACTTTTTTACACAAGGAAATTTAACACATTAGAAAGGACTTTTTTGTCACTGGCAATGATGCTGTTATTGTTGTTTTTTTTAAAAAAATATATATCACAAATTGTTGTTGTTGAGTCGTTTAGTCGTGTCCGACTCTTCGTGACCCCATGGACCAGAGCACGCCAGGCACTTCTGTCTTCTGCTGCCTCCCACAGGTTGGTCAAACTCATGCTGGCAGCTTCAAGAACACTGTCCAACCATCTCGTCCTCTGTTGTCCCCTTCTCCTTGTCTCCTCCATCTTTCCTAACATCAGGGTCATTTCCAGGGAGTCTTCTCTTCTCATGAGGTGGCCAAAGTATTGGAGCCTCAGCTTCAGGATCTGTCCTTCCAGTAAGCACTCAGGGCTGATTTCCTTAAGAATGGATAGGTTTGATCTTCTTGCCATCCATGGGACTCTCAAGAGTCTCCTCCAGCACCATAATTAAAAAGCATCAATTCTTCGGCGATCAGCCTTCTTCATGGTCCAGCTCTCACTTCCAGACATCACTACTGGGAAAACCATAGCTTTAATTATACGGACCTTTGTTGGCAAGGTGATGTCTCTGCTTTTTAAGATGCTGTCTAGGTTTGTCATTGCTTTTTTTCCCAAGAAGCAGGCATCTTTTAATTTTGTGGCTGCTTTCTAACACATTAGAAAGGACTTTTTTGTCACTGGCAATGATGCTGTTATTGTTGTTTTTAATATATATATATATATATATCACAAATTATATCCTTACAAAAATGAAATAATCCATTTGGTTTGGGGTGGTGTCAGAAACATGTGCATGCATATTGCAGGGTTTTGTTGTTTTCAATTGCTGTTCTACTGTTCCACATAGAGAATTATTTCACCTTGATTCCACTGGCCTGCAGAATGAATGAAATGTTTTGGCTGAACACACTCATCAATATTTCAGATATTTTAAAAGTTTCTTAATGGGCTGTCCCCCGCAGTGTTAGGATGAAGTTAGGCACTGTAATTTATCATGATAAATTAATTATTGAAACGCCATGGCATCCTTACTAATGTTATGAATTCTTATGAGGAATGGGTGATGATCTTTCTAAATGTCCCTGGAACATTCTTGGTATTTGTAAGCAATGACAGACATCGTCCTCAGGCCCCCAATGAACAATATAAATGTCAATGGCAGTGTATCTAAATTTGGTTGCCATAGAAATAAGCACTCCCCATTGTTAAATGCTAGCGATAGTACTCTAAACTTTCCTAGGCCCATTCCTCTTGGAGAAAAATGTGTAGATAAATCGGGTGCATATTCACACATAGCCTCAAATATAATTCGGACACAGAGGGATGCAAGTGGTTAAGCCTAGCAGAGGGGAAAGAGAGGGAGACCATAATGAGCTGCAACGGCCGCCCACCTCCAAGCAGGGTAAGTGGCTGTTGAACTCATTATTATGGCTTGTATAGCGACTGCTTCGTTGCTGATTACTTCAGTTGGGGTAGAGTGAGTCCAGATAAAGAAGTGAATTGGAAATAAATCTGCTCTCCATTTGCTGGAAGCTTGGAAAGAAGAGAATGTTCAGTATCCTGCTTTATAATTTAAGAATGGGACTTTTATAGCCGGAGATCCCTGTCCATAGCTAGTTTGATTTAATTAATTATACAGCCTGATTCTCTTTCCCATAATCTGCTTGGCAAGCGATTGCCCTCTAGCTCTCTCTAGTGGATCATTAGACTGCACAATAACTTACCACTAAGGTTGCTTAAGTGAGATTGCCTTTGGTGTATTACGTGAGATGGAATACATGAGAATAGAAAGTCTGCTCTGTGTCTTAGCAAACACAGCCACTCTAAATGTATTTTAATTTTAAAGGAGCAGTATATTATGGAAACTGTAAATGTTTTAGGATAGAAAACCCAATGGCATTCTGTCAAATATCTGTCAAGAGCATGCGATAGACTTCTGGAAGCTGAGGATTGAAGGGCAGATCCTCTTCAAATGCTATGTTTGGAGAGATAAAGAAGATGATATCATACCTGCACATACAGGTAAGTCTACTGCCAAAATTGGAAACTTGTGGGTCTGACACACAGTACTAGTTCAAAAATATTCTTTTTTCCCTATTTCTGACCTTCCATTCACCACAAGGTCCCAAGACAGGTTATGGCACTTAAAAAATGCAATATTAAAATCAATCTAAAACAAATTACAGTCAAAAGAATAGAGTGGGTCCATATATCTACATCTATAGCTGTGGGTGTGCGAAAGGTCAGGGTAAAGAGGTTTATCTCCAGCATGTGATGGAAACTATATAATGAGGATGCTAGATGAATCTCTGTGAGGATGGAATTTCAAAACTTAATGGCTGCCACAAAGAATGTCCTCTCCCAAGCCACCAACCCCTGAACTTCTGAGGGCGATGGACCCAGCAAGAGGCCCCCTCTGTCAATCTTAATACCTAAGCGGGTCTGTAGAGAAGGAGGCAGTCTTTCAGATATTTGGGGCCTAAAGCTTTAAACTTTAGTGTGAGTACCTTGAATAGGGTCATAAAATATATTGGCAATCGCTTGATGACTGTAAGTGGTGTGTTTCATGTATATATGAGCCATTCGATTCACAGAACTTTCATGTGTTTCAGACACAAATTTCCAGGTGCAACAATTCACATATTCTGCTCCTTTATTATATTTATATCCCACCTTTGTTCCAATGAGCTCAGTGTGAAATACATAGTTTCCTCCTCCCAATGACTAGCTTCGCTGTGAGTCCTGGAAGACCTGTTCACAGCACTGAAGGCCTTTTCCCACCTGGCCTGGGAGGGAGGGGCCCTGACTGACCCAAGCTATGAAAGTTGAGACTGCTGAACATATTCTTAGGCTTGGGTGTTTGTGGGGTTCCATTGGGGTGTTGTTGCTTTTGTTCTTTTGTATCTTTATTTTAGATGTTCTTGTGATTTATGTGGAGATTATTCAGCTTGGCTGTGCATTTTTTAAAGTTCTATTTATTGCTTATGACTAATTTTGTTATGTTGTAGTCATGCATTCTTTTCATGTTGCAAGCCGCCTTGAGCATGGTTTGAATTGTGGAAAGGCAGCATGCACATAAAACCATACCCTACAATATATATGAAAACAAAAAACAACATTAAGCATTAAAAAAAACTTCCCTATACAGGGCTGCCTTCAGATGTCTTCTAAAGGTTATCTTTTTGGCTCAGGGTTGCATAACGCCAACATTTATCTGATGAAAATAGGGGCATCATAAGGAAAAGTGGGACATTCCAGGATCAAGTAAGAAATCTGAGTGGCTTCTGAAAACCTAGGACTGTCCCTGGAAGATAGGGACACTTGGAGGGTCTGATGCCACTATAGTATCTCATATATCTTAGTTTGGACTGTCAATGTAAGTACAATGAATTGTGCCAGTGCAGACATCTAAAAACTTCACAGTTTGCAGATGTAGTATTATTACCACCTAGTTGATCTGCAGTCCTGGACAAAAGATATGCCCAGTCTGTCAATCAGATGCAGAGTTCATGAGCAGGAAGACATTTGGCTCCAGCTCCCTCTTCAGACAGACTCTCAAGTGCCAATTTACTGAACTGTGAAAGAATTTGGCCGGCATTAAGCACATCCAGCTCTAAGGAATCTTGCCCTCCAGCTGCTGTACTGCTGGGCTTTGGGTTTCTAGAAGCTCAGAGTGAAGGAGGTGGCTCAACTGACAATGGGTCTGGCTTATTTTGGCCCAGGAAGCCGCAGCAGAGGCTCAAGGAAGCAGTGATTAAAGACACTCTTCTAAACAAACCTAAAAGGAAGCAATTCTCATTGAAAAGAATGGAACTCCCTTTTGAGTAAGTATATCTCTGTCCTGCTAAATCACTAAGCTCAGTAGACTGCCATGGACAAACCCCAATGTTAGCGATACACATTTACCCATTCTACATTTCAGCGCCAATTAAACAATTATACTTAACAGACTTTCCCCCTTCTGCTTTCCCTACGTGGTCCCATGCCCCCATGCCCCTCTGTGGGAGTCAGAAGAGCATGTAGAGAAGGAGGAGTGCTTGCACAGATGGAACATTTGGCATAGTGTGATGCTAAATACCAGCTATTGCCTGCAGTAAATTCTGATTACTCCTGACAGCCCTAAATGCTAGCAGAATAGGAGCCAACTCCTGGGGGCAGTGGGGTTTTTAGCCCCCCAATAAAATATTTGAGTGGGTCCACACACACCCAAGTTGATGGACATTGTCATTCAAATGGTGTGCATGCACTATGTCATGTGACCAGTTATGTGGGATGGGGCTTACCTGCCCCCCAACATATTTTATTCAAGTTGGCAGCCCTGAAAAGCAAGAAGGCTTGGGGTTGGGAAGATCATAGAATTGTTGAGTTGGAAGAGACCTCAAAGGTCCCTCTAGTCCAATCCCATTGACCTCAGTAATGGATCACTTTGAGGGCAAAACTTCAAAACAGGCTCAGATTTTGAATCAACACTGGGGTGGAGGCACCTCCTCCATCACTAAAATGTACACATTTTAGGTGACAAATAATATAATATAATATAATATAATATAATATAATATAATATAATATAATATAATATAATATAATATAATATTATATTATATTATATTATATTATATTATATTATATTATATTATATTATATTATATTATATTATATTATATTATATTTGGCTTGGTCATCTAATTGTCTATTTAATATTCTGCACATATTTTATATGACAAAAGATGTGTAGAATGTTAAATAGACAATACGATGCTCAAACCAAATGGATTATACTGTGACTGTATCCAGTTCTTGCCGTTATTAAAGGCAGAAAAAGGATAAGAAAATTTAAAATTAAACAATGAACTTTGTCTGCTCAAAGACATGAGTTTTAATAAAGCTTGGTGTATAAAATATTAAGACCCATTTTTAATGTCATGCTTTAGTATGTTATTAGCATTAACCAAAGACAGGGTTGTGCAACAAAAAATGTCTTTAGAAAGAAAATATAAAGTGAATGTCACAACAACTGTCAAATCTTTCAAAGGTTGCCAAAGTAAAATTGGGAGCCAGTGTTATGTTACAAATGTTGGTGTATTTATATTAAACCAAAAATAAAATAAGATACTATGGCATGACCGAGTCCCTGATGGCAGAGCCCCCATTTGTGGATTCAAGAGACACTTTTGTGCATACACAGGCAATGTGCACAGGGAATGATAGATCTATGTGCAACACTCTCCAAACTGGAATCACACTCCTTGGGTTGTTTTCCTTGACTTAGCCTTTGCCCCCTAGGTTGTCTCCAAAAGAAGGTCACTACAGACCATCTAACAGGGTCCCACCATTCTGGCCTTGACAACCGACCAGAGAACTCCTTGCATATGATACGAGTTATGTGTGCACTCTAAAAAGCTGGTGGAAGCCTTCATTGGAGTCTATTACCAGGGGGGAAATGCTCATGGGAAATCTGCTTTGTATTGTCCCAATGGTAACATTCAAAATGTTGCAAAATTGCCACATTTTCAGAAAAAATGACTAAATGTCAATCTTTCAAAATAATCATACCCAAATTATAACAAAATGCCCAGTTTCCAACCCCAATGACTCAGTGTTTTGTTTGTTTTGTTTTTGCAAAATTGGACTACACTGTTTTCTTTTTCCAAATAAATTTAAAAAATTGTCCAGTAGAACCTTAGAAACCAACTAAGTTTGTTCTGGGTATAATCTTTCATGTCCATGCACACTTCTTCAGATACACTGAAACGGAAGTCACCAGACCCTTATATATAGTGAGAGGGTGGGGTCGGGTTTTTCTCAGAAGGGTAGTAGGAGATGGGTGATTGACTCAGTGGGTATGGTAAACCTGTTGACGACTGTTGACAATTGTAATTACTGGTAGTCCTACAGGAAAAAGCTAGGGATAGTATGCAGATGGCCAAATAAACTTTTTAAAAAATCCTCATTGGCTGGCTATCTGCTTGGCCAGTCAAAAGCAGGTAAGGGGGTGGTTTAGTGCTTCTTCTCCCCACAGGCATTTTCTTGGAGCAGTCCTGGTTTGCTTCCAGCGGGAGAGGTTGTTTGCTGAGGCTCCCATTTTGACCACTGCTTGTACCTGCCTCCAGTGCTGGGCCAGGTGGCAGCCTGGGCCTGACTCCGCAAAGCACGGGGTGCAATCCACCCCAGCACCTAGCAGATTGGGGCCTTCAGATGTTGCAGGGCCTGGCTCTGCAAGGCGTGGGGCAAAATCCACCCCAGCGCCCAGCCGAGCAAGGCCATCTGGTGCTGCTGACTTGCATCTAGTAAATAACTGTCTACTCAGAAGAAAGCCACATTGAGTTCAGTGGGCCTTACTCTGAGGTACAGGTGTGTGGGACTATAGTGCTTTATTTAGGCAGCCAGGGCTCCTCCGGATGACAAGATCTTTTTGCAACAGGTCAGTGAGAACCACTTGGTTTTAAAAATTATCCTGTATATACAGAACTCCCTGTGTTCCTTTTGCAGACCCTCCAAGTGTCCCTATTTTCCAGGGATAGTCCTGGATTTACAGAAGTCATCCCAGTTTCTGATTTGATCCTGGAATGTTTGTCTTTTCCTTAGAATGTCCCTATTTTCACCAGAGAAATGTTGGAGGGTATGGAATTATCCAACACCCGAGCCATCTGAAGGCAGCCCTGTATAGGGAAGTTTTTTTTAAAAAAATGTTTGATGTTTTATTATGCTTTTATATATATTGGAAGATGCCCAGATGTATATCATACAGAACTCTGTACAAATGACACTCTGTATGAAGGCAGACGAATAGTGGGGAACCATTTCAGCAAATTGTCCCAGAGGCTGAAGAAATGCAACAACAAAATAATGGTAATAATTTTATTATTTATACCCCTCCCATCTTGGGGATGGGCCATACCATTAGCACTGGCAGCAGCAGCAACAAGGCTCCCCGCTTTTTCTGTTTTTGGGCTGCCACTGTGAGACCATTTTGCACCTGCTATAATGTGCCACACCTAGCATCATTCTGAGTCATTGTGGGGAAAAGAATCATAACTCACACAAAACTTGGTGAAGAATATTTGGAGGAAAAAAATTGCAAAGTGGTCTTTTTTCTCAATGGATGAGAAAAAGAAACAAATTCAACTGTTTTCTTGGGGGGGGGGGATGTCTCTGAGGCTCTTGATTCATTTTGAAATTTTGCTGTAGGTGAAGTTGGCAGCAAATAATTTGAACGGGCTTTTGTTAAATTTACCAATTGTCCAATATTTCCCAAGGAATACTAGATATGCTCATAACATTGCCAGTTCGCAGTGGCTCTCATTTAATGTTATGATCTGTACATCTACAGCCTATTATATTTTAGTGTTTTTGTTCTGACTGAATGATGTGCTAGCTGTTTCTAGGGGGGGATATTCAGCAAACACTTCTTGATACTTCTAATGAATAGGAGAGGACATATGAATACAAGTGAACTGATACAAGCAACGAGGCTGGCAACAATCACTGTATTCTGTTCTGTATTATATCAAAAGGGTACTGCTTGTATGTTCCAAATGTTTTACATTGCTTGTCTCAGTTTTTTTCTGGATTGTCGTTGTAATAAAACCAGGCAAGAGACCTTGTGAGGTAAGTCTGACTTTTTTTGTCCTTGATGCTTGGATATCAGATCAGCTGTGATGTGCTCCTTATTAAATTTAGACTTCTTAAGGCACTACCTGCTTTGTAAGACAGTTGTGAGGAGCTTTTTTTGGAGTGGCAGAAAGCTGTTGTACAAACACAGCCTGCTACTTTCTTGAAGTCTCTCCAATTGCTTCACATGCATTTGCTGTTCCATGATGCGCTGGAAGCAAAGGATAGCTTTTAATACTACTGCTGGACCTATACAGTTTTTAGTATAAGCTGCAAGCAGAAATGGCAATGGGTTTGCAAACAAGGCAAGCAGAGAACCAATCCAGATACACTATACAGCTGTGTATATCTTTCCCTTCCCCCCAGCCCCCCCCCAAAGAGCCTTGGGAAGCCAAGAGCTACAATCCATTTTTATGTATCTGCAAAGAATTGATGGTATTTTCTCCTGAGGATGGAAAAGAAGCTCAAGGTAATTTTGAGCAGCCCAAGAAGGAAAAAATTAAACAACCCTTCCTTCTCCTTATATTTCTATCCTTCCCAGGGTACTTTAAAACAAATGTGCTGAAGGTAAATGGAACTGTAGATCAAGCCTTGTCTCCCACATTTACTACAGGTCATTCCATCTAAAGAAGTAGGATGGTACAACAGGTCCACACCATTGGTAGGTCTGAGAGAGCTGCTTCATTGGACCACTCTCCTCCTTGTGTCACTCCCACTCAAAATGATCTTCAGAATAACCCTATAACTATAAAAAGTGGTGCATGAGTTTGCATGTTTTGCCTTTCAGTCGTACCTTGGTTTTCGAACAGCTTAGTTCTCAAACGTTTTGGCTCCCGAATGCTTCAAACCCAGAAGTGGCTATTCTGGTTAGCAAACTATTTTTGGAAGCTGAATATCCGACGGGGCTTTCGTGGCTTCCGATTGGCTGCAGAAGCTTCCTGCAGATTTCCTCTCTACTGCTACAGACCATCTCAGAAAGGTTGTCACATCACCATCTGTGTCTATGTGGAGGAGATGGAAACATCTGCTGCAGCCACTTTCCATTGGTAACCCATGAGAAGCCCTTGCAAGTGTGATAGTCAAGGGTGAGGATGCCACATTGTTGCAACAAGAAATACCAACACAAGAAGAGTGGCGGATGAATATGATGGACTTTGCAGAATTGGCAAAGTTGACCGGGAAGATCTGAAACCAACATGATCAAGCATTTCAAAAAGACTGGACTAAATTTATACAGCATCTGAAGGACAACTGTAAAGAATCAACAGCACTAGCAGGGTTGTAAGAAGACTTGTAATGATAATTGATTTTACCTTTTTATATCTGTTTAAAAGTTGTGATCTTTTGAATGAATGAAATGTAAATTGGAAAATGTACAAATTCTAGGAGGTGGGAGGGAGGAAAGTCAATGGGCTCTTATGAGCAAAAGAAGCAAAGTGGATTATGCGGATGTGATTAAATATTATAAAATGGAATCTTAATAAAATATTTTTTAAAAAGAGGATGCTACATTGATCCCCAGTTGTAGGACAAAGGAACAGCATCAGCTTCTAGCATACTGGGACAGTTGTTATAGCCCATGAACTCTGAATCCCACTAGGGCTGATGTCTACTCTGCCCTCATTGGGGGCCCTGCCCAGGGCTGCTAATAGCAGCTGCCAGTTACTTACTTCGTCGTCATGATATGGCTCCCCAGCAGAAAGTACTTTCAGATGGAAGCTGAGCCACAGATTAGCACCACCTTCAATCCCCCAGAATGTAGTGCACAATGTGTGGGAAATCCAAGATGGTGGCCACCTACTGTAGATCTGTGCTGGTCTGATTCCATACAGAATTGCCCCTGCCACCCATCAGATAAGCATTGGGGTGGGGACTGGGGATAGTAGCGCCAGTGCTAGATATGAGGGTTAAGAGGACAGTGGGTATGCACTGGATGTGGGCTCAGGCCAGTCTTGGAGGGGAAGTGAGGGAACTGGAAGGACAATGCAGATGATTTGCTAAAGGTGATGGGTGAGGAGAGATAATTTTTTCCCCAGCTTCCTCAGTCAGAAGGGTGTGTGTGAGTTGATGGTGAGAGCTGGCCTGGAGGTGAATAGGGCTGGCAGCCACAGAAGTTTTAAGCTTACAAAAACTCCCCTTGTTTCCAAAGTTGCTTGGTTACACCTTATTTTAACTAACTGTCTTGATACCTCTTTTATTTTTGTTCTGTTCCATTGTTAGCAATATTGCCTGCTATATTATTTATGTGTACTGTAATTTTATAAGACAGGAGACCTTGTTGCTAAGTTGATATTTGTGTGTGTGGTTGTGGCATTTTATGTTTGCTGTTATTGTTTTAGCTTTTTAAGGAATTATGATATTATGTATCATAATTATTGGAAGTGTTTTTAATCAAACTGATGCTGATACTTAATTAGTGCTTTGTTATATTATATATGAAATAGATTACTTATGACTTTTATGTAACCTGGTTTTAAATTGGCATGTTTTTACTTACCCATTTTGTTATGACTGATTTTCATCAGATAGAATTGTTGTGGGATGCAATTTTTGCTGTATGTTGTCAGTTCCCTCAGTACACTGAGTTCAGTAGCTTAGAAAGGCAGTAGACAGATTCATAAATGAGGAGAAAAGGGATTGGAAGATGCCCATTGAACTGGGGTGCAGAGACTGGGCTACATCTCACTGGTAGGGGAATCATGAAGGATGTAAGCTAAAACCCCAGAACCTCCACATCGACCGATTAAAGCACCTCATTTGAGAGGAGGCACATTTTGTTAACTTTTGCTGTTTCTCTGACTTCAGCACCAGAAATTATGCTAGTAGCCATTTTGTACTTGGACTATAAAACTTTCTTCTTCTTCTTTTAAATCACCACAAGGGAAATACCATATCAAACTCCACCCCCCCCCCCCCCCGATTTATTCATTCAGAGGAGTCTCCCTTGGGAATTTGTGCAGTGATTTCTGTAGAACTTTTGAGGGTTGATTGCAGGTGGCCAACTGAATTAATTTAGAAGAAGCCCACAGGCGGAGTAATTAAACAGACTCCTCAAGAGCCCTTCAGACAACAGCTGGTGGCTCTTTCGTCACATGCAGAACATATGCGGGGTTTCGGAGCCTGTCCATTGCCTAGTAATACTTGCTGCTGCTTGAAAGCGTGACAAATGTAGTGGGGTGTGTGTTTGCTTGTTTTTCTGAAGTCAAGTTCTATTAAGGCCTGAGCTGAAAGTTCTGAGGTGAATTCCCCCCTGCTCAAATCAGGAGCTTTGGAAAATGCAGTTTAACCCACACACCACTCATATACAAAGAGGCTAGGTGTGTGCTTGTGGTGCGGGTAAAGACAACTTTAATAGTTTGTAGAAGGAGGAATTGCAGTGGGGGCCTTGGCATCCCTCCCAGGTGCCTCAAACCACCATGCAAAATTGGGTTATTGTATCTCAGAAGGTGCGCAAATGCATATGAAATCAACAGAGTAAGAGACAAAGAACTTTCTGAAGTACAGTGGTACCTCAGGTTACAAACACCTCGGGTTACAAACACTTCAGGTTACAAACACCACTAACTCAGAAGTAGTACTTCTGGTTGAGAACTTTACCTCAGGATGAGAACGGAAATCACACGCCGGTGGCTCAGTGGCAGCAGGAGGCCCCATTAGCTTAAGTGGTACCTCAGGTTAAGAACAGTTTCAGTTTAAGAAAGGAACTCCGGAACGAGAGTACCACTGTATATAGTACATGACATCGCACACTTGCAATGCAAAATGAAACAATTAGCCCCCTCGGGACTCAAGCATCTCATCTGCTACATATGTTGGTGATGCTTGAAGGTCTGCCTATTTGAAGGATCGGTCAGCACAACTGTCTATAAATGCGATGGACATTTGGGTTCCACCCTTGACCAATAGTTGCCTCTATTAAGTTATTCTGAAAGCAAAGATGTGTCCCAAGAGACAAAGAAATTGACTGAAGCGGTGAGCCGAGATATGGGATCTATCAAGCTGCATCAAAAAGGGTGCAATGGGGTCATGAGGGAAATGGGTTTTATAGAGCTGAGACACTATATTGAGGAATAGATGGCTGAGTTTAGAAAGCCCAGTGGAGAGAGAAAAAGTATACACTGCTTGGTCATTTGCAAGAAAGCTGGGTTTAGCTAGTTATTCTTTTGGCTCCCGTTTTCAATTGTCCTGAATGGCAACTAGGCCCATTGTGGCTTCAGGCAAATAATATTGAAAAATGCTTTCATTCACAAATATGCTTCAGCCGAATGCAGAACAAATTACCACTGCAAATGACAATTCCACTTATTTTCATGTCACTCACTCACTCACTTCCCTCCCCCACTTCCCTCTTCCCACCAACTCTCCTCGTCCCCACTTTTCCTTCCTCTCAGCTTTCCTGGGCTTGAGCCACACTTTAGCCTTCTGCTCACTTCTGCAGTCCCAAATGCTTTGTACTTTTCTAGGCTACAATACAGTCATATAAAAGTGCATATAAAAGGTAATAGGCTCACTTCCAATTGAAAATGCACAGAAAAGCTCAAGATACACATTGATCTACCCACACGTAGTTGTTATCCCTGAGAAACGTAGAAAATAAGAGGATATATTTATCCGAAAGTCTTCAAACTTACACGACCCTTTAAAAATTAGCTGATGAAGGTGAATACATCAAAACAGGGCCCTGTCCTGGTTTCTGATCCATAATTGACTTCTGACTTCTGCTCAGTGATTGAAACTAAGACCTCCACATCGAAACTGACTATGGACAAACATGAACTTATCTCTACTCATAAACTCTTATCTCTAATTCTGTTACGAATTATTGTGTTACACATATCTTTATGAGTTTGAGTTTGTAATCTCTGTTAGAGTTTGTGATCTCTATTTGAGTTTGTAATTCTTGTCAGAATATTTTTGAATGGATTAGTTTTTGTTACAATTGACTATTGATTTGCGAGTAGGGACTACTCCCACTATTGAAACTTACATTGGCCTGAGTTCTTGGTGTGATTTTTTTCTTACTATACAGTCATGCCTCGGAAGTCAAATGGAATCCGTTCCGGAAGTCTGTTCAATTTCCAAAATGTTTGGAAGCTGAGGAAGCTGCATTGGATGTTCGGGTTCCAAAGAACGTTCACAAACTGGAACACTCACTTCTGGGTTTGCGGCGTTCGGGAGCCCAAATGTTTGACTCGCAAGGCGTTTGGGATCCAAGGTACAACTGTACTTCCTTTGGACCTTGTAATTTGGAAAAGACACACAGAGAGATTTACTGTGCTTCCTTATACTTGTTACAAATCCCTGGGCAGAGCGAAGAACTCGTAGGGTATGGTGAGCCCAATGACCACTACTTGTATTTTCTGTTGTATAGAGAGGTTTGGAAGAGAGATCTCTTCCTCTCAGAAAAAAGACACACACACAATGGCAGTCGCTCCAAGTACATTAAAACTTGGTTACATTTACATCTACCCTCATACCACCTTTCAAATTCCTCATGAAAATACTTAGAGTAGAATAATTCACAGACAGATTTGCAAAAAAGTGAAGATTTACTCTCAGAATTTACAGCAAAGTTACAGCAAACAAGACTCCATCTGTTGGCAGTAAAACAAAGAAGAAAAATGGTTCCAAATGACTTAAAAGAAAGAACTTTGTTTTCCTTACAAAAAAGGAATCATTCAATCTTACCAAAGATGCAGGTTGTAAATATCTATTTTTATATATAAAAAACCTTTTCATTCACATGCAGCATTTGCTGAGCTAGAAGGCAAGCCACACGGCTCCTATCTTTGAGGAAGGCAGGAGAGAGAGGGGGGAGAAAAGGGAGAAAACATTGGCCTTCCCCCAAGTCCTCTCTGTAAAAAAGCATTTTACAGTCATACTTTCGATCTCAAACTCCCTGGAACTCGGATGTTTTGGCTCCTGAACGCCGCAAACCCAGAAGTGATTGTTCCAGTTTGCGAATGTTCTTTTGGAACCCGAACATCTGATTGGTTGCAGGAGCTTCCTGCAATCCAACTGAACTTTTGAGATTCTGCCCACAATAGAATGTTTTTTATGTAGACAGCTGGTCCATATTTCTTGAAAGAGAATTGTGTTCTGAACCAACCTAGCCTTCTTTCACCTACACAAACAGATGTTTCCAAAAAAGGAGCACTGGGTGTTTAAAGAAAGAACTCAACACAGCAAGAACACAGGAAGTTGCCTGACACTGAGACAGGGCATTGGTCCATCTTACTTAGTATTGTTTACACTGACTGAGCATGACTCTCCAGTATTTCAGACAAGGAATATCCCCAGTTATACCTGCAGTGGTAGAGATTCAGCTTACCTTCTGCATGCAAAACAGAGCCACTGAACCACTGTAGAAAAATAACACATACTGTCTTTCCACTATTGAAATGGAAATTGCTGTGTAGGAAAGCAAGAGTGTATATTGGTCATTAGGTATTAAGTGAGAAGACTGCCCTCACTCCATATGTAACCATTACAAATGATATGGCTAGATTTTCCTTATTGGATTGTGGTTGCTATTAGCCATCGTGTTATAGTAATCTTGTCTTCACTGATGTAATGGGTGACACTTTACTGTATGTTTGTGAAACATGGACCACTTATAAATGTCATCTGCAACTCCTCGAAAGATTCCATCAATAGTGTCTCTCAAAAAAATTACATATCACATGGGAAGACAGGCTAACTAATGTCAGTGTACTGGAAGAAGCAAAGATCACAATTGTCAAAGCAATGTAGTTCCTATGTAGTAGAAACACTAACAGCTGGAAAACACAATTGGTGCACCAATTGGAGAATAGCCTCTACCAAAGGCATCATGGACTTTGAAGAAGCACAAACTCAGGACAAAAGGGAGAAACAAGCTAAGAGGAAGGCATGTTTAGCAAAGCCTCTCCTCCTTACAGAGGGGAGGAGTTGTGAGCAGGAGCCATTTCCCGCGTTGGCAGGGGGCGTTCCAGCCCCTGCCCAGCTGGCCTGGCTGCCGCACCACGCCCCCAGGTAGCCAACCAACCAGGTGGAGGCTTGGGGGCGGGGTTTTGCCGCTCAAACGTGGCCACGGCAGCACTTCCCTTTCATTCCGCTACTGGTTTTCATCGGATCACCCACCCTCCCTCCCTTTAGTTCACTGCTTGGTTCTTGACATTGCTATGGACCTGTAGGGGCCTGGTAGGAATTTTTATCCAACTGGCAAATTGGCACTGGCCACTTTGTTTTTCGCCTACCTCGTAGCAAATCGTCACAACTTTTAGGTATTGGCGGTTAGGCATTGGAATATGTTTGTGTATTGGAGGGCAGGGTGTGGCCATCGCCTACCCCTCCACTTTATGGGTATTCCGGTAAAGGAATCTGGTGGTTGTGGATTCTGTCCAACGCCCTTGCTGGTGGCTAGGGCCATGGCACGACCCCTGGTGACATCAGGGAGAGTTTTCAGTTGTATTTGCATCAACAGGCTCCTCCCACTGGTGGTTAACCCTTGTTAGACTCACCCCTCCCTGAGGGGTGGAGTCACGTTCTGTTGTTTTATCCAATGCCTAAGCCAATACCTCTCACATGCTGTAATCAATAAAGTTGTGGCCTTTTTTTAGCCCATTAACCTAATATACTGTGTCCATGTGTCTTTCTTATCCCCAAGCGGGTGGCAAGTCCTTGAATCACAAATCCTCACTGTGATCAACTCCCGCCTGGAAAGCTATGTCCCCACTGTGGAAGGATGTGGTCACAATCACCTACGGACACACTGTTAAGACCATATTCATAGAAGACTAGGTTACTTGAAGACAATCTTACTCGACTACGAATGATTGCTAAAGAAGAGGACATTTGTCATGTTAAAAGGTAGAAATCCTTTATCATTTGTGTCTGATGCAGCCTTAGTCACTGTCTTCAGTGGTTTTGTGCTAGAGAACACTCTGCATGGTAATTGTTCAAGCCTCCCCCCCCCCCAGGTAGCTTGGCCTTCCATTACTGCGAATGCTGCATTCTGTATTCAAATCAGGAATGAATGTCCCTCACAATAAAAACAGAACTGCATAGATCACAAGCTCCATAAAGCCGGACATCACTATAACTAGCAAATTGTCAGGAAAGATGGATCAACCTGAATTCTAGTGGCCTTGTGTTTCAGAGCATTGCGAGGAAAATGATAAAAATGAATATGAATCAGTGAAATATAATAGCAGTGGAGGCAAAAGCTCTGTCTTCAGATTTGTAACAGATGGGGAGAACTCAGAGCCTCTTGCAGTTTTAAATGTCACACAGTACCCAAGTCCAACCGGTTTAGTTTATTCATAGCACTGGACTGCTTCCAGCTTCACATCTACAGCCAAGTTATAGTTTTGAGTATTCATGGGAAGAACTTTAAGCATCAGGGAAAGAGACCTTATAAATGTGGAACTCAAGAGGACTGAATGAGAAGACTTGAACCAACTGGGGAAGTTATGAACTTGTGCAATTTGTCACAATATTGGCCATGGTATTTTCCCCCGAGAATGCACTCAGTCTTGTTTTGTTGCCTTCATGCCACTTCTAAACACCAGTGGCATCTTCTAGCTTTTGATAGGCTGACTTGCACCCTAGCCTTGGTACATGGGCATGTCTATCCAACTGAAATTCAGGAACAGGAGTTTTCCACCTTTTCTTCCCCATGGTGCATAACCAATCATTCTGCACAATGGGGTTCTACTGCTGATCTGTCAGGTACAGTTCTTGGGCTACCTATCCAGATACAACAGCTTTCTGTGGTAACTGCTGGGATTCCTCCCTCCTTTGTTTGGTCTTCTGCTTCCTCTACTCTCTTGCCACGTGTTTCATCTTCCTGCCTCCTCCCAGTCTCTGGCCCTTCTCTCTCTTTCCACTTCTCTGCTCAGCTGATCTCCTGAGCAGCCCAGGCTTTCCAGTTTCCACTCCTTTTTCCTCAGCTGGCCCATCCCAGGCTGGCTTGTGGTCATTCAGTGCCTATGTCTGATGGCATCAATGGGCACTGAAGCTGTGTGACCACATGGTGCCTGGTCCATGCCAACTGAGGAAAGGTGGCCAGGCACCAGGCACCTCATCCCAGCCCCATCATACTGGCATTTAGAATTTATCACCCACAAAACTTTCTCAACACTACAGCGCAAGATTGGGTGCAAGCTGGAGAACAACATTTCACAATATGACACTGAACAGAAACTTGAAACAATTGAAAGGAGGAAACAGAGCACATCACACATCCACCCAATTTGGATAAACCTCATAATATATATATACAGGAAATTAAGAGGTTGCTTGTACCCTTTGGCTTTGGAACCCCACTTAGACTACAGTGGTACCTTGGTTCTCAAATGCCTTGGTACTCAAATGCCTTGGTTCTCAAATGCCGAAAACCCAGAACTAAGTGTTCCAGTTTTCAAACGTCAGCTATTGTTTGTTTTTGTGACTGTGTAGAGCCCGGTTCATCTATTGATTGATTGATTGATTGATTGATTATGTGACTGTGGAAATGGATAAAAGCCCGCCATCCAAACAATGACTATCATCAATGCAGGTAAGATTTTTTTTTTTTTTTATCATCTACAATAATGTCTTATTATTTTACAGTACAGTACATTGATTATTGCTTTCATTTTTTGGATCAATGGTCTTGTTAGATAATGAAATTCATTCATAAATTGCTGTTTTAGGG
Organism: Podarcis erhardii; assembly: GCF_964252035.2. NCBI lineage: Eukaryota > Metazoa > Chordata > Lepidosauria > Squamata > Lacertidae > Podarcis > Podarcis erhardii. The sequence continues at coordinate 21,631,515 of NC_138515.1, read as the reverse complement.
GTTGTTTTTAAAAGTCTGGAATGGATTAATCCTTTTTGCATTACTTCCTATGGGAAAACACGCCTTGGTTTTGGAATGCTTGGGTTTTGGAAGGGACTTCTGGAATGGATTAAGTTTGAGAACCACGGTACCACTGTACAGGCTTATTTTTTAAAAAATAAAAAAAGATATATACGATCTATAATCCCAATTAAATGAATGCAATTCTCAGTGATAATGGGAATACAATGTGAGTCTATTGATTCTGGTGTATAGATCCCATTAAAATATAGATTTAGGTAGCAAGGACTAAATCTTCCAAAAAAGAAAACAAGGTAATTGAGCATACAGGACCAGAGCAGCGAGTGCATCCATGCAAATCTAAATGTTTTCTCAACCAGCAGCAGCTCTGAACACAAAGTGCTCTCTCTGCCTATATGCCCAGCGATGCAAATGAGTTTAGGAGACGACCATGCATTCAGCTGTGCAAGTGCATTTTCAGATATGCTAAGGAGCAGAAACAGTCATCCTAAGCTTATGCGTTGCCACATCATCATCTTTAATGAACTCATGAATGATTGAGCAGCATTTGGTCAAGCTATGCTCTCCCTTCCTAGAAATGCCTCTCATTTGGGGAGGAATATATATATTAAGCGGTAAATATCTTTCCAAAACTGGCTTTTCCCTTTGCACTTCAAACTTTTGCAAAATAAAAATAGAAATACTTGACATTTCAATTAGTTTCCCTCTCTTAAAAAACAAAGCCTTTGTTCTTTGTTCTTTTTTTTTTTTAAAGAAACGATAGACAGGCCCAACCAAACTCAATATACACGGGTTATGCAGGTAATGTAATCATTTCCTAGCAAGAAAGAGTCTCAAAACTGATTTATATCTCAAAGTACATATCATGGAAAGGCAGCTAACATTCTCTATAAATATTACTGGTCTCATATTTTTGTCTTTAAAATATTATGACATTCTAAATCCATTCTGGTTGTTTCAATTTTTTTACTTGGTTTATAAATATTACTGGAGACTTTTACACATCTATATACCTTCAGGATGCTTGGGGATTGAAATATTTCTGCTGGGTGCATGATAAAAAGGAGCTTCCATAAAAATGAATCACTGTGTTGGACTAACAAGGTCTGCTACAAGCAGTGTCTCCTTCTGTTGTTGATGTCAGTCATAGGGTAGTATGAAAGAGATGGAGAGGGTACCTTGCTTGAGGGCCCCTTTACCTTGCAATTCAGCAATACTACCATACAGGGCAAATTTAAGTCTCTTAAAAAGCAGAGACATCACCTTGCCAACAAAGATCTGTATAGTTAAAGCTATAGTTTTCCCAGTAGTGATGTATGAAAGTGAGAGCTGGACCATAAAGAGGCTGATCGCTGAAGAATTGATGCTTTGGAATTATGGTGCTGGAGGAGACTCTTGAGAGTCCCATGGACTGCAAGAAGATCAAACCTATCCATTCTTAAGGAAATCAGCCCCGAGTGCTTACTGGAAGGACAGATCCTGAGCTGAGGCTCCAATACTTTGGCCACCTCATGAGAAGAGAAGACTCCTGGAAAAGACCCTGATGTTAGGAAAGATTGAGGGCACAATGAGAAGGGGACGGCAGAGGACGAGATGGTTGGACAGTGTTCTCGAAGCTACCAACATGAGTTTGACCAAACTGCGGGAGGCAGGGGAAGACAGGAGTGCTTGGCGGGCTCTGGTCCATGGGGTCATGAAGAGTCGGACACGACTAAATGACTAAACAACAACAACCACCATGCAGGGCAAATTCCTGGTGTTCTCCCAAGACAATTATTTTGCCAGCCATTGTGAAATGCAGCTCTGAAATCCCCCATCTTAAAGTTAGCTTTTCTGTGAGTGTGAATACATCTTACCATAAAACTGGCTTTATGAAGCTAAATTGTTTTAATAAAACATAAATATGATTGACCACATATTAGGGTTAAAACATAATGTTGAAGTGTGGCGAACTCAAACTGAAAACTTCAAATCTTCTCATGACCATGAGAAAAGGGAAAGCACCCAAGCCCAAGGCTTGCCTGGCTTGTTCCATGTAACAATAAACCGTAACTTATCGCTACCTTCCAATCTAGCCAATGCCATCAGGACAGAGAACAATTTGAGTTTGATGAAGGGCGGGAGCAGTCAACATAGGGCTACTATTTTTGGCTACACCTTTGGCTAAAGCATATTCTATTTTATTACATTTATATCTTACATTTCCTCCAAAGAGCTCAAGGTAGAATACACGCTTCTCCCACTTCCCATTTTATCCTTAGAACAATGCTATGAGGTTCGTTAGGCTTATAGAGAAAATGAAGGCTCCAAGCTTTGCGGCTGGGAATCTGCTAGGACAAAAACCTGAACAAACTTGTTTTGTGGTACTGTCAAGAGCTTAACATCAGAAACTTTTCTTGAATGGCTGATGGCTTATTGTTATGTCTGAAGACAGCTGTTATGATATGTCATGCCTGGTTATTGGATTACATTTTTTTTTTTTAAAAAAAAGCTTTGACTCTATATGCTAGAACACAGAGAGCCAGTGGGATTCCCTCCTGATGCAGCTCAACTCCAGTGATGTGATCTGCAGTTCATTGGCAACTGGAGGCAGAGGTGTTCGAAGTGGGGGTGGGGGGCGGTCTGCCATGGGTGCCACTCTGGGGTGGGTGTGACAAGATGGACCGCTGCCTACCCCCCAGCTGTAGAGTGGCTGAGGGCATGTGTACGGCATCCGTACTGACTGCCATGCATGTGCCATCCATACGGGTTGCCACTTGAGCGCCGTCCGTACGGGCACTGTGCATGCGCCGCTTGGCGGTTTGCTCCGCACCTCACCGCCCCACCCCAGGTGCCAGAGAGGCTTCGTCTGCCACTGACTGGAGGGACCCATGCTGGCTACAGTGGCACTAGAACAATACATGCTACAGAACAAATGAAATAAATATAGAGTAAGGCATAAAGCTCAAGAGATTTAAGAAGAACTGAAGTTTAGGTACAGCTCAGATCTAGAATGAATGCAAGGCAAGCAGCAGCCTTGCAAAACATAACTGAGGTTAGCACAAGGAGAGTGCAATTTGTTTTTTGTTTTTGCCACGTTTAGGATGGCAAGAAATAATAAATCTAAATTGATGGAACTGGTAAGGAACTCAGCAGCTAATTTTACTGGAACCCCCAGCAACATTCTTTCCAAAATGCAGATTAAAGAAGAGATGAGTCTCAGCAGACTCTTGGGTGCCACAGGGGGTCCCACAACTATGACATCCAATGGAAGGTGAGAGGTGGGGGGGGGGCGGATTTTGGCATCACACAGGGCACCACTAAAATTTGAGACATCAAGGTCTGCTGACCACCACTGGGTCAATTTCTCCACTCCAAACTCCCCTGAACCTGCTATTCCTTCAGGATTTAAAAATATAGTTGAAACCTCTGTGGGGAGACCCATGGTGTTGCAATTTAGGGTGGGGAAACAATGAACGGGGAAAGACGAAAGCATAAGATGCTCATCCCTCCTTTACACTGAAGGCCAAAGTGGAGGTCATAGATCATAGAATGATAGAGGTGGCAGAGATCCTGGGGGTCATCTAGTCTGACTCCTTGCAAAGCAGGAATCTTTTGCCCAATGAGGTGAATTGCATATTTTCTTTTCTTTTAAAAAAAGCAGATGAGGGAACTCCCCAATCCATAAGTCTGCTTCTTGTATTTTAGTCAAATGTTTATCACAACCAACCGACCACGAAACGAAGTGCAAACTATAAAGTAACACAAACTGGTTATTAATTATTAAAGGTGACAAGTTAGAAACTAATAATCACAGCAAGTCTGAAAGATATTGCCACCTTGTTCATATTTATTTGACCCCTCAAGGAAGATACTCAAAGGGTCTCTACGGAGATGAATTATGCATTCTCTAACATCTTGATAAAATCAACAGTAGAAAAATGCATGAAAGAAAAATGCATGAAAGAAAAATGCATCCAAGTTTTGAATGGTTATAAGGATAGTTATACAGTGGAACAGTCTCCATCAGGAGGTTGTGGTATCTCCTTCCCTGGAGGTTTTTAAGCAGAGGTTGGGTGGTCCTCTGTCCTGGTTGCTGTAGCTGAGATTTATGCATTGAAGGTGGTTAGACTCCTAGGGTTCTGTGCTTCTGTCATTGAAAAAAACTATGGCAAAACTGGCATCTAGAATCTTGGAGGGTAAAATACAGACCATTTTTCAGTGATCAAATGTGGAGGTCATTAAGGCATGAATATGAATGGCTGTGCCAAGGTTTGAATTTAGGGCTGTTTGAAAATTGGGTAAATGCACGGACAGAACTGCTTCAAAATGTGGAGAACAGATTTAATGCACCTCTGCACACTTGTTGAATGTCCCCATGTATGATTTTTTTTTTTTTTTTGGTAGTGTTTCCAAAATTCCAAAACTGGAAATGCTGTTCTTCTAAGAAACTGCCCTGCTAGAAAGTTAACATCACTGTCTTATAGAGTCGTATTTCAGGTTACAGACACTTCAGGTTACAGACGCTTCAGGTTACAGACTCCGCTAACCCAGAAATAGTACCTCAGGTTAAGAACTTTGCTTCAGGATGAAAACAGAAATCATGTGGTGGCGGCGTGGCAGCAACAGGAGGCCCCATTAGCTAAAGTGGTGCTTCAGGTTAAGAACAGTTTCAGGTTAAGAACAGACCTCCAGAACGAATTAAGTTCTTAACCCAAGTTACCACTGTAAGCATCTTGCATTTAAATTCCTAATATGGTCTTCTATATCCACCCTGGTTTTAGGAACAAATCCATCTTACACCTTTTTGAAAGCTAGAAGACGTAGCATTTCCAAAATAACTAATGTTTTTAAAAGACGATGATATTTGGCTGATTATACTTGGGTTCCTTTTGCTGTCCAATTAGCTGTTACAAACCATGCTATTTTTTGCTTTCTGTAAAGCTCTTGCTTACATCTTTCTTGAAAATAGCAGCGGGGTGTTGTTGTTTCTTTAAAATCTCCAGGTCCAGATGATTCATTATCAGCTGAAATTTGAGAACCCACAGCCATCTGTGTTCCTGATTAAGGAGAAGAGGTGAAGTTATTTTGTTTTTGCTTGTTTACTTGAATTTCAGTGGCAAAAGCCAGTGCTCCCCCCCTCAAAAAATTGTTTAGTGGTACTCTCATTTTCCTACTCATACTGAAATACTGCCCCTCAATGAGAACTTAGATTCACAAAATGTTTGGGGGTATGCGTACCCCTGCTTCCCTCCAGAAAAAATAGCACAGGCAAAAGCTATTGATGTCTGCCATTGATGTTGGGCAGGGAAGTACAGGATACTGGACCACAAATATGAAACAATAGTTACCCAGAGAAAATAAAACAATTAATGGCAAGACCAAGAGTGGCTGGGGAAACTCAGCCAGATGGGTGGGATATAAATAATAAATTATTATTATTATAATTAGGAATGGTTGAGCAATGTACAAATGGTCATGGAAGTTCTTTAGCTTCTTAACTCCTTCTCCTCCTCTCTCTCTTTCTCTTTCCCACTCACCCACCTTCCCTTCCCTTCCCTTTCTCCTCTCCTCTTTCTCTTTTTTACCTTTAAACTAATGTTTTAGTTTTATATTGTTTTATATTGCCATATATATATGACAATAATCTTCGTATTTTTCATCATAAACCCTAATAAAAATATTTGGGGGAAAAAGAAATAATATAGTATGAGCATCAGATGTTGAGACCAAGTGAGATTCAAGTGTGACTACTTGAGGATAGCCTTTGCTAACAGAGAAGCCACACTGAATATTGGAAGATTTGTGACAGGTGAATGAATGTAATTCCCCACGCAGCACATACTGTAGTTAAACTATGAAACTCAGTTCTAGATGAGGTAGTGATGGCTACTAACTTGGGTGGCTTTGAAAGAGAATTGGACAACTTTGTGGAGAATAAGGCTTTTGATGACTACTCAACATGATGGCTATGATGAGTCATGGTCTCCTTGGTGAGATGCAATAATGCTTTTGAATATTAGTTGCTGGAAACAACAGGATGGGAGAGTGCTCTCATGCTCAGGTGCAGATTGAGGGTTTCCTTAGGGCATCTGGGGCCCTGTGAGACTAGGGTCCCTGTGGTCCCTGCTGGACTAGATGGGTGATTGGCCTGGTCCAGCCATCTCTTTTTTTAAGCAGACACATGTTTAGGAAAAAACAGATTTGTCTGTATATTGACACACGAGTCTTCAATTAGAGGTGGATATTTTAGAGGATGTGGCAATGACTAGGATGTGAGAGATGGATTATCTACAAAGCTGTGACTGGGTTTTGCCTAAGGCCAGAGCTCAAGACAAATATGGGGGCTTCTCCTTGGATGAAACATTTGATGGATTTCCAAGGAAGCCTATGAGAATTTTAATAAGACCACATTAATACACTGCCACACTTGAATGAGAGCAGCAGCTTTTAGGGCATCAAGCATTTAGGACATCTACAATATTGTTTTTTTGAAACTGATCTTTCCCCCCCTGGCTAAACTGTTGTAGACTTCCAAGCAATTTTGGGGAAAGTTCATTGAAACACACTCCTTACCCACAACTTTCCTGAACGTAAAAAAAGTGTTTTAGCTGTGGATCCAGCTTTAATTATTGTTAATATTATCGAAGAAAGCAACAGGTTCCAGTCCTCTTCTTTTAGCTCACTGCCTCTTTTACACACCATTTGGACTGTACAATTCAGTATTAATTGAGAAAGCTTGCCAGAGGAGAAATTTCTGAGACCCTTTCTTTTTCTGCACTTCTGAAATGGTAGCAGAATTTTACCCTTCCTACAGATAATACATGGTGAACCTCTTTTTTGCCCCTCACAAAAAGGTTGGAGAGTTTTGGAGAGACAATTTTCACATATCCCTAGCCAGATTATCCTTTTTTTCTGGCCCATTAGCAACCCTTGGGAGTTCATGGATCAGCAAAGATTAAGTATTCACTCTCTCAGGTTTCGCTGAAGTGTCTCCACTAGTCTTCCTGTTGTCCACTAAGGAATCCTTCAAATTCTTCCTTCTTGCATGAACTTCAGTTTTTAGAAAGCCCAGCAGTTTAATATTTTAAAAAAAATGTTGCAGGTGATGTTTCTCTTTATTTAAACATAATTTAAACATGAAGGCAGAAATCTGCCACCTGAGCACAACAACTAAGCACCCTGGCAAATGGCACTTCAAAGAAAGGCACCAGAAATAAACTGTTCCTCCTGCAGCGGATCCTTTGAACTAAGGAGAGCAAAAGTTGAAAGCAGCATCGAGCTCACTTAGTGTAGCAAGAGGGAGCAGAAGGCAGACAGGCTACAGAAGGAGTGCCAGGAAAAAAGCGCAGCTGGGAGAGAATAAAAGCACTACAGAGATATATAAAGGAACAAAAGCACCTTTTATAGAGCATATCAGAAGTGGAACCTTGGTTAAAGGGACCAATATATATATTTTCCAGAATGGTTTTTAAAAAAATAATCATTAAATGATCATTCCCCCCTTCTACTTAAGAAGATAATTTAGAACAGAATTAAAAAGAAGAATACACTTATCGAGGTTGTTTTAGTGGAGTGCTTTAAGTCACATATTAACAGATTACAGCTTTAACACAACACATACAAATCCATATCTCTCCGTGTACCAGCACACTGAGTGCTTTAGTTTCTGCATTTGTTCCAAGGGCTGCTGAAGATGTTTTTTCAATGCACATTGGAACAAATATAGTCCTGACATTCTACCATCCTATCTAATATCATTAGATGCACCATCATGGGGCTTGCGACTATCAGTTTGTTTGTTAGAAGTATTTGAGAAGTCTGTTTTAAATAACATTCAGATTGAGCATATTTTGTACAAGCCACATGAATTCGGCTGCTTCTTTCTTCAGACAATAATCTATTCAAGCTGTGGACAGTCAATAGTGTAATGTTGGGTGTGTGCTGGCGGCGATGAAGCCTCTGGCAGGGATTTATTTGTTTATGTATGAATCATTAAGACATTCCCCGTCACCACCACTAAGAATAGTCACAGGAATGTCTCTATTTTATCCGTGAATGCTGGGCATAGGGCTGGATCACAAGTCTGCCATCAACAGTGACTATATCATATGTGCAGACCATCCCAAGTGGCACACCGACTTCTTCAAGGTGTGTGATGGTGGAACCCTTTGCCCAGTCATAACCATGTTAGGGATAAGCTCTTATTCATTTACTTGAACAAAATGTTTGCGGCTGTATCAGCTCTTAGCCCTGTTCTTTATTGGTGTGTGTGTGTGCATGCGCATGCAAATTCTGCATGAGCTTACATACAAATGATCAAGCGATGAGGAAACCTCAGAGGCCAGCCTACATCTGCTTCCCTCATTAAAAAGAGCTCTGTATGTGAAGAAGTTGTCAGATGAATAGTGTGAGAAACTCGCTGTGTTCCTCCATCCTGCCTTATTTTTAAAATCTCCACGGCAGCCCCCTCCTGACTCATTCTGCACACCAGATATTACACCGAGTAATCCCACAGGTGTGAGTTTAAAGTTTGAATGGGCCTAATAAGACACAGGCTGTAATTTTCCTCTCTCCATGTCTCTGACAGTCAGAGCACAAAATATTGTTTATCAGTTCCTATAACCAAACATTTATTCATTTGGCTTCGACTGAGCTAACCAGCTAAGTACACAGCTTATTTTTTTTCCATGTATACTTCAACAGTCAGACAACAAGCAAAGAGTCAGAAATAGCTCTCAGTACAGCTTCAGCCAATAAATTATGCAGTGCTACATACCATTAAGAGGCAACATTTGCCATTACAGCTACTGCGGAGAGCTAATATCCATACCATTTTTTTTATCACTCTGTACAAAGACAGTGACAATGTGGAATGTGTGGATTAATGGTAGCTTTCGAATGGCACCCACTTCAGCAGAGAAGGTTTTCGTATTTTCCACAGCAAGCTTACCTCAGAGATAAATTGGACTGAATAACAAGCCACCCTTATAGTGGCTATGTGTCATACTTTACCGAGTACAGTTCTCCGTTTGAAGTGTTGTCCAGTCTAAATCTAACTTTAAGAGAAATAAGTACAGACTCTCCAAGTGTCCCTGTTTAGCAGAGACAGTCCTGGATTTTCAAAAGCCTTAGCAGTTTCTGATTTGATCCTGAAATGCCCATCTTCTCCTTAGGATGTCCCTGTTTTCACTGGAGAAATGTTGGAGGGGATGGAGTTATCCAACTCCCGGGCCATCTGAAGGCAGCCCTGTATAGGGAAGGAGTTTTTATGTTTAATGTTTAAGTGTGTGTGTGTGTGTGTGTCTGTATATATCTCTCTCTCTATATAGATATATATGAAGCTGCCTAGAGTGGCCAGGGCAATCCAGTTAGATGAGTGGGATATAAATAGTATGATGATGGTGGTGAGGATGATGGTGGTGGTGATAATGGAATAGGATGTCTCTATTTTCATTGGAGGAATGTCAGAGGTTATGCTATGCACACAGATCTGAGAACACCGAATGGGCCATGATGTCACAGAATGGACACAGAAAAGGGTGGAAAATGGAGGATGAAATAAACTGTCTTATGTAGAGGTTGTGAGTTTTCCAGTGTCAGGGAGAATGCGGCTATTCTGTCAGCTTCATATTCGTATGTGAAGTCAGGCCTGCCTTGACTCAAGGCACAAACATGCCCTTTCAATTCCCAAAACAGTTGTGCACAGAATCTTCTCATGAAGACCACAGTACCGAGTCAATTTCACCATGTAAATCCAGCCTCTTGTGTCAGTGGATTACAATGAGCATGAAGCCTTTAGCAAGCAAAGGGCCTTTGAGCCCGTTGTTCTAACCGTCTTATTTCCAGACTTGCTTTGGAAAAAGGTGGGCGAGGAATAGCATATGTAGCCATGACATATTTTTTTATCTTCCAAAAAACCCACATCATTGAATCATTTGTATATCACCCGCCTGGGATGAAGCATCTGTTTGTACATGGAAGCACTTCTGATTGGTGGTTCTGTAGTGTGGGCGTTTCTTTGCTGACAATAAAAGCGAAAGGTGCATCTAAATCCTGGAAGAGCAAAACAAGACGACAGAGAATGGGATAAGAAGAGAAGGGAATCGTAAGACACCTGTGCAATTATATGTGCAAGAATTTATTAGTGTTGTTCTGCAGCAGCAATTCCCCAAATCTATGCTTCTGAAGCATGTAAACCATGAAATCTGTATCCATATCTTAATTAGGCCCACCATGCAAAAATAAAAAAGCTGAAGAATGGAAGTTGTAGTACTGTTCTTATCTACTGCAGTCTAGGACCGGTAATAATGTAAGTTTAGGCAAAGACATTTCAGTATTTCATACCACAGAAGATTATTTCTCAGAGGCACCTATATTTGTGGCTCAGAGCACTGGCCCAGAAAATAGATTGCTTGAGATCCTGGGAGGAATGAGGGGGAACTCCATTAAAATAGCTTCTGACAAAATGATCCCCAAAATGTACCTTGAAATTTTATTCATTGTGTGTGTGTGTGTGTGTGTGTGTGCGTGTGCGAGCTTGCTGGTCATTGCTTTTGCATGCATCCACTAATTGCCAATTCCTTTGGAAAGATTTCCATGGTTGACATCCATCTGTCTCAAGAGATAATGGATTGTGCCTCCAGGGGTGAAATCAAAAGCAGCATTGAAGTGGCTTCCCCAGGGTGCAAGCCTGGGAAGTGCGTCTGGAGGTTTTAGGCTCCCCTCTTGGCCATGTTGATGTGGTCCAAAGGAAACCAGTTTGGCTGCAGGAGTTGCTGGAAGGAAGCATCATCCAACCATCTTAGGGACTCGGCTCCAGATTTGTGTAGAGTTTACATCTTAGCCTTTTCTTCTCTGGAAGATATCTCACAAGGCAGTGGAGGTCTAGGATCAGAGTTTCCCTTCTTCTAGGTGGACTACCTTCCCAGGTTGATGAGCCCCATCTGCCTTTCACTTCCTTCTACAGCATGTGCAGAAACCAGCGTTTTGACTTTTGGACCCACTATCGGTCACATCTGCTCAATCCACCAGAGTCTGTCAACAAATGCAGTGGAAATCCCTCAGTCACCAAGGACTTGAGACCCATCGGCTACCCTCACCTGGTTTAGCCATACCCAGGGTGCAGCGATTGTGGCATGCTAAGAGCTTTTAGGGGCCACAGGTGAGAGTTGAATGTAGGGTGGGGACCAAAGGTGGATGAACTACCCCAGAAGGAGCACAACAGGTCCCCCACCTGTACTACCCCTACTCTAACATCCCATATACCTCCCATGCCTTCCATAGACATCAGAAATATGCACATCCAATGAGAAAACACCAAGAAACATGGTTGGAATTAAATGATGCAATTGTACCTACAGCCAGTGTCTGCAAGGAAGCCAATACTCCAAGTGTAGCTTCTTCCTTTACTTTGACTAAGCCTGAATTAGTGCATCATCACTACCAATTGGAGACTAGAAAATGGTCTTCACTTCCATAACTTATAAAGCTGGACATCACTTTGGCTCTGATCCAACATAACATATAACAGGTATCCATGAACAGAGCCTGTTGTGAAGAGTTTTAATTCCACTGATCAGTTGTTTCGGTAGGAAGGAGAGGAGGCCATCTAATTCCTGCTTCCTAATCAGCAGCATGGGACCGTGGGTGGCGCTGTGGGTTAAACCACAGAGTCTAGGACTTGCTGATCGAAAGGTCGGCGGTTCGAATCCCCGCAACGGGGTGAGCTCCTGTTGTTCGGTCCCAGCTCCTGCCCACCTAGCAGTTTGAAAGCACCTCAAAGTGTGAGTAGAGTGGGAAGGTAAACGGCGTTTCCGTGTGCTGCGCTGGTGCTGGCTCACCAGCTGCGGCTTAGTCACACTGGCCACGTGACCCAGAAGCTGTCTTCGGACAAGGCTCCCAGTCTCTTGAGCGAGATGAGCGTGCAACCCCAGAGTCAGTCACGACTGGACCTGTTGGTCAGGGGTACCTTTACCTTTTTTATTCAGCAGCATTTGTTTGTTTGCGTGTTTTTTAAAGGGTGAGGGCCCTGGCTACACAGTCCCTGTTGCTGAATCCTTGAGATGCTGAACAGACGAACCACACATACACACCACATCAGTTTATGTGTGCCATCCACCTAGGGCTTTACGTGTGGAATACCTTTTTCCCCATGCACATTTGGCCCCTACCTGGATTAGGATGCTGGTGTTGCTATGCTTCTCCATATAATTCACCTACCACCTGAAATATGTTTTTTTCCTAGCATCTACTCAAGGCAGTTTTTCTATATTCAGAATTAATCTTAGTGCCTTTTCCTCAAATCCCTCCAACATGATGGTGACCTTAGGGGCAAGAGAATCAAAATTCCATGGGAGCACACACAGTTGATGCAAAGGATGACGTCTTCGCTTTCAGCAGGCTCGGCAATTTCTCCACATTGTGCAAGGGAAAGAAGGGGAGTACCACTGTCAGAGCATCCTTCAGGGTCGTGCAGTACCACTAAGCATCCATTTTGATATGGAACACAGATAAAATATTGGATCTGTGTTCATGGCAGTGGAAAGAAAGATGGAAGAGGCTATTTATCTCAAGGTCTAAAAACAATAAACTTCCTTCTCTTAGCTCATGATATGCACACAGGGGTCATGGTAGTTTCTATGCATCTATGCAACTAACAAGGTGGTTGAAATTTAAGCAAGGTTACCCCTTATTTAATCCCTTTAGTTATATTCCAGATGTCTTTGAATAAGCAAGTCTGCTCAGCTCTTACTCGAGAACATAACTGGCATGATAGGCGTGTGCTGTGAAATGTGCGAAATGAAAAAGAAAGTCATGTGAGGACCCTTCATCATTTTGCCAGGCAGAGAGCATCCAGAATGCCTTCACCCTCTCCCTTAGAAACAGCAGTAAAGGAAAAGTTTCACTTGGGGCAAAGGAAAAGCCTGTTATGACACCAGCATCCAGTAAACCAATCTCTTCCTTTGCCATATTTGCATGTTTGAACATTCTGAATTCACACTACAAAAGACAAGATGGGTTTTGCTGCAAATTTCAAAACACTTCTACCATTTGGTGGGTATTTAAAACATATTTTTTAATGTACATGTAGAGTTTCAAGTTTTTGGCCAGGCGTATTTGTAAATGGGAACAGATGTGATGTTCTTTAAAAAAAAAGTCTTTTAAAAAGGTTATGAAGGATCATCAGAGAGAGATAATTTCCTAACAATGCTTGAGATGCAAGATTAATTGCCATCTCATTTATTTTTAATAAAAGATAACAATTGAGTTGACAGGCTAATTGTTAACAGCGATCCATGCCCCTCTATATAACATGAGAGCCTAACAAAAGCATAACCTTTATTTACATCTGTTCTAGATAACTCCAACCACATTTAATTGTATCATACAAACCGAAGCAGCTCTTCAGTAGAAGCTGGAAATATATTAAGTGACCTTAGGGCTAGAAAATGAAAGTAGAACAGACTCTGTTAGAAGGTGGTGGACTCTCTTTCATTTGAGGTTTTTAGGCAGAGGTTGGATGGCCATCTGTCATGGATGCTTTAGCTGAGATTCCTGCATTGCAGGGGGTTGGGCTAGATGACCACCAGGGGCCCTTAGAACTCTACAATTCTATGAGTTTATGAAAAATTGGTCTATGAGATACACATACTCACCCACCCACCCACACCAAACCACTTCACAAACTTTCAGAGGGTATAATGCTGTGGATATTGCTGCTTCTCATCTCCTCTGTACCCAGTCTGTACCAACACCCAGAAGATAGGTCAAGGTAAAATGGTAAATGCAATGCTGGTGGTCAACAAAAGAGGTTCAAAGACTGTATCAAGGCAAATCTAAAAAAAATGTAGTATAAACACCAACAACTGGGAAACACTTGCCTGCGAGCGCTCCAATTGGAGAACAGCCTTTACCAAAGGTGTCATGGGTTTTGAAGATGCTCAAACTCAGGACGAAAGGGAGAAACACACTAAGAGGAAGGCATGTTTGGCAAATAGTCACCATGATCAACTCCTGCCCGCAAAACCTAAGGAAAATAATTACAACCAAGAACACACAGCAGTCTATTCTATTGGCTACAACAGAATGTTTGGGGACCCTGTGAATGCCATTGAAGGCCTCTGTTGGCACATGGGCACCACATTGACGACCCCAGGAGAACAGATGTGTACAGCACTCACAAAGGCACATGGATGGTCATGGAGGAAGTTGTACAGTCAAATTTGTTATAGCCATGTTTATCCCATTTATCACCATGCTGGCATAAACCATCAGTATTTTAAATTTCTCTCAGATGGTAATTTAGCATCTGACATAGAACTTTTGGGCTGTGAACAAAGTTTAAAATAGACAGGCTCTCAAGTGGTTCAGATACTTTTTATTTAACTTTTTTTGGTGACAGAACAGCAAGATTCTGGTCTACGTGCTGCTCCAGATAGAAATAAGAGTTCTGGTCAACCTCAGCATTTGCTAACTTACACTAGTAACTCCATGAAAAGTATCCCAAACATTTGGGATCATAACAGATTTCTGTATGGACCCAAAATGTACTGCTGAAGCCGGAATGGACAAGAGAGAGAATTTTCAACTCCACAGTGCCTGAAAGAATGCAGTCCCTTCAGGGACCAATCATCATCATCATCATCAACAACATCAACAACTAATGACATTGTTTGGAGCTTTTATTGAATAAGGGAAATCCCCCCCTCCATTTCTCATAACCTGGACTCATCCAATCAAACTGAACACTATCACAGTCAGGACAGACACACACACCACAAGGCTAAAGTGTGGACTTCACTGCCACAGGTGATGGGCACCAACTTGGACAGTTTGAAAAGGGGGTTAGACAAATCAATGGAGGATAATGACAACTAGCTATTATTATTATTTTCTACCTCCATTGTTGGGGGCAGCATGCCTCTGATGCTGGGAATCACAAGTTGTACTTTTTGCGTCTGTGTCTTGCTTGTAGGCTTCCCATGAAAACAGGATGCTGGACCAGATGGAACTTTGATCTGATCCACCAGGGCTGTTCTTATGTTCTTATGGATCCAGTCATGATGTTCCTGGTTTCCATGGAGGAACAATCAAGCAGGAGCCTTAGTTAAAATCCAAGAGGGTTCTCCACCATTTCACACAAAGAATGGTTCTCCTTAAGAGCTTGAGCCAGCTTCTTCAGGGTTTAATGCCTTCACCATGAATTAATGTTTTGGCAGTGGTTGTGGGAGCAGCTTAGAAGTTGCTGGTTTCTATCTTCCAACACATAGGCTGGGCCACACAATTTCTGACATGGGTTTCTCATAATACATGGGCAGTCAGAAACAAGATTCTTACCTGTATGTCTTGCCTTATTACCAGTGGCATAGTGTGGGTTGCTAGCACCCAGAGTGGACAAGATGTTGATGCTGCTGGCGCACCCTCCCAGACCCAAGCAGGGCCATGCTGTGCCACCTGCCTGCCCACGCAGGGGGGAGCCTAGCCACTTGACATGGCCTTTGGTGGGTGAATCCCTCTGATGCCTGTGGAGAGGAGTGCCATGCTGGGCCATGCTGGGGGCACCCCTCACCCACCTCCCTCCATCTGCGCCTGCTCACTGTGGTGCTGGGCTGCTCTGCTGCATTTGCCAGCACCTGTGTGGGGATGCCTGGTTGTGCCCCCTCAGAATTTTGCACCTGGGGCCACAGACCCCTGCCCCCCATGCTACACCACTGCTTACTACATGCAAGTTGTACCCCACAAATCTGTGGCCTGCCTTTTTCCAATTAGGTTGTACTATGTTGTTCTTTCGAGCCCAGATCAAGTACCATTTCTAGGCACATAGCATGGCTATGAAATAACCCCCAGGTTCAAATGCTTGCAGTACTCTTCCATGAAGTTAAACTGGGCAGCCTTGGGAAAGTCACCCTCATCTCAGCCTAACCTACCATGAAGACAAAATGCATGCTGCTTTCAGCAACTTGGAAGAAGAGCCAGGTATAAGTGTGTCCAATGAAACATATATTTTAGGCAAACTGAATCAAAATTGCTTTCTATTTGGCTTTGAGTATGCTATTGGGTATGTTATCTTCTTCTTCTAAAAATAACTTAAAGTTTCTGAGACTACTGACCACTCACAGCAAATCAACCTAAAGCTGCAAGAGAGACGAATAAATAAGGTGAGCTCCTCTAAGTTTTGGTGAAGAATATTAACAAGGGGCTCCCTAAAGCATTCCCTCTAGCACTTCTCTATACTTCAGGCACTTTTGACTCCCCAGGTATGGTTCAGTAACATTTTTTTTGGAGCAAGATGGAGGGGGGAATACTAGCCTTGTATTATAAATGTTGGGCTGAAACCAAGACAACGCTGATTCACAAGGATTTTAATATGTGTACATGAATTAGTTTTCCCAGTTGTGATGTATGGAAGTGAGAGCTGGACCATAAAGAAGGCTGTTCGCCGAAGAATTTATGCTTTTGAATTATGGTGCTGGAGGAGACTCTTGAGAGTCCCATGGACTGCAAGAAGATCAAACCTATCCATTCTTAAGGAAATCAGCCCTGAGTGCTTACTGGAAAGACAGATCCTGAAGCTGAGGCTCCAATACTTTGGCCACCTCATGAGAAGAGAAGACTCCTTAGAAAAGACCCTGACGTTGGGAAAGATTGAGGGCACAAGGAGAAGGGGACGACAGAGGACGAGATGGTTGGACAGTATTCTCGAAGCTACCAGCATGAGTTTGACCAAACTAAGCTATATAATGACACAATCTGATTCACAAATGCATAGTCTCAACCTGCACATGCAATGATTCATTCACACATACAGAAAATCATTTGATGATAAACTCATTGTACAATGAACATGTGAAAACATGGCCATGTTTTACAGTTTCCACATCCCCTCAGCTGCATTTTTCTTTTTAAAGATATCAGGAAGCATTGTATTTTGTTCCTGCATTTCTGGATTTATTTCTGCTCTTGAAGCATGCTGTGTGATACATTTGTACAGTTGTGCACATCAGGGGAAACATAAGATAAAAGATATCTGGAACAGTGAGAATTATAACCATGCCTCCTGTTATATTTTAAAATTGTCCCTCAGATAAAATATGTGTACTGAATTTTAACCCATCCTTACAAACATCACACACACACAGAAACACAGACACACACAAATATATATGAGAGAGGCAGTAGCGAGATTGGTCAACGCTCCTGCCAACTTCATCACAAATTTGCCCCTCCTCCTTTCCCACTCGATATGTCGCAGCACTGATTCCCCCAAAGCACTGTGATTGGATAGCTCTAGTAAAAGTATTCCCTTTGAGTAGAAGCTAGACCTGTCAGTCACAAAGATGCTTTCCTACCCTACTCTCACTACCTGGTGTTTTGCTTATATTACAAGCTAGGAGATAATTTTTTGCAGCCTCTCTGCAGCATTTTTTTCTTACATCTAAATCAACCCCAAAACATTTCAGAGGCCCTTTCTTTGGTTGGGTGCACTTCAAAGTGATCCTGTTTCAGCTCAGAAAAGTCCTGAGTCTTGCCCAATGTGGGGGCCCTTCAGTTCTTGATTCAAGATTTAGCCAAATCTTTTGCATACCCCAATTAAGTAGCATTCCTTAGCAGAGATACCACAGAAAATTAAATGTTAAATTTTCTATTGATGCAGCCTGTCCACATATTAATTTTAAAATCCAGCATACATGCAGTTTGTTTTGCGAGCAAATCGCCTTACGCTTCTACCATAATGCAACATCTCTCCAAAGAGAGTGGTCTCATTATGTTCATTTAAATGTGTGCCTGTGTTTCGTGGACTATAATGAAATGAATCCATGCACAAACCAGTATTATTGCCAATTACAATTCCTTTTCTGTGTAAGCCATAGAGATGTGAATTACAATTCAAATTTTCATGCCAACTATTACTTATCAACATTGATAATTTGTATGAAAACTATATTTTATACATCATGTGAAGATTAAATTATTCATCACCAGGCAGTTCAGAGCTGTGCACTGTTACAGCTTTCATATAACTCTCAGTCTAATCTAAATCATTATGTTCCTTTCAAATAGCTCAGGCTTTGGTTAAAACAAATCCTACTCTGCTGAAACAGCCTGATTAAAGAACTATGAACTTCAATCAGGTAAAAGTAAGAAAGGCCAAAATGAAAGAGGGCATTTAATTTTGTAGAGATTCTGTTTTCATTTCTCTTGTAAATGCATCTATAGATACCTCTTTCCCAGTTCAGAAGGATCTAGATGTAGAGTAAATAAAAGTAATCTTTTTTTGGGGGGGGGGGGGAGAAATATAAAAAAAAGTGGTTGCCAATATGTGATAGCATTTCTGCTAACAGAAACATTTCTTCTTTTGATATAATATGGTTGGTGTAAAACACTGACTCACAAAAATAGCTCATAATTTTTTCAACATTAGGAAAGAAACCCTGACCAGTGTTATGAGGCTTTCGCAGCTAGCCTTTTGTGCTTAGCCTTATTTCATGTTTAGAAGAGAACCAAAGATGGTTTTGGCTATACCAAAGGACTATTGGAAATGACCATTCTGCCTTGACTTGTACAGTACAAGTACAGACTTGTAGTTGCTTTGTCTGTGCTTGACCGTCTTTCCAGCAAGGTCACCAGGATCCAGAAAGTTTGTTGATTGACTCACCAGGAAGCATAGAAGCCAACTCCTAGGGGCTATGGGGTCTTCGGCTCCCACAATAAAACATTTGTGAGGTCCAGGCCCCTACAAAGTTGATGGGCATTCCCATTCAAATGGTGTGTTTGTACTGTGTCACGTGATCAATTATGTGGGGCAGGCCCTACCTGGGCCCCCACAATATTTTATCCAAGTTGGCACCCCTGCTAGGAAGCTAGATTGCAATAGTAGTGAAACAGTCAAATGACTGGGAAACTAAAGGTCACCACATGCAGACTTTGGCATTGGAAAGCCCCTGCATTGAGCTCTGGAGACAAGCCGCCTCCATCAATCACAAATCCCATAAATGCAGACAGGATAGAACAATGGCATCTGCAGGCAAGGCAACATGACTGAGCAGGAAGCTGCCACAGTAATTGTTCTTGACAGGCCAATCCATTCAGGAGGACCATCCACAAGGCAACCTTCCAGATGAGTTCATTCTACATGTCCCAATGTATCTCTTACCAGAAATTTCCCCATTACATTACTGGGGCTTTCTCTTTTGAACCTGCTCCAAGCACACCTACTTGAATTTTACTCAGTCTCCTTTCATTCCCCTAGTTTGACCTCTTCTCAGTGGTCATCATGCCAACTCACCAAGACACCCTTTGGGATTCCTTAAGGACCTATTTTACAGCAAGTTGTTTTTATTTTTGTTTTTATGGGTTTTCTGATACAAGGACGGATTGTACATACCCTTTTAAACCAAGAAAACTTTAATAAAATATTTTTTAAAAAACAAAACAAAACACTGCACACAACTGAAATGCACACAGTCAGAAATCTCTCCTGCCACCACTACCAGGTAAGTACAAAGGAACCAAATAATTTGATTAGATTATACTTTAATAATTTGGTGCATTTGACCACACAACGCCAATATGATGTCATATGACTGGCAGGTGTGCAAAGGCCACCTGTCATACACATAGCTTTACAATTTCCACTTTAATGTCTGGATCTGAGAAATTTAACCATATTCGGAGAGATGCAAAGGCTTTAAGACAGTCACATGGTTCTCTTTGCATACTGACTGAAGCAACCACCCCCTTTAAAGCAGATGGATGTGTGCAGCTACTTTAAAGAGCATTTCTCGTTTAAGAAGTCCCCACCAACAATCTTTCCCAACTCAATTGTTTATCTCCTCTCCTGTACAAAAAAACCAGCAACAAACTGAAATTTTCTGACAGTTCAGTGGGAGTCTGGAAGGGAACATTCTCAGAAGAAGTCAGAAAATTTGGAGAAATTTTGGGCCAGCTCTAGGGATTGGGGTGAGGTTTGTACATATGCACCTTGACAGCGCTGTTATCATGTGAACTCGTAGCCAAATTCTGTTCAATGGACTTAAGTCCCTTAAGCTCATTTTCCAAGCTCATTTTTATGTAACATCCCAGACCTTGTCATTTCCTGGCTTGTCTTCATTCTAGCTGCCTTTGTGCATTTTCAGAGATAACAGTTGAACAGATATTCTACCCTTTCTAGTGATTTCTTCTTCTATTATTGTTTGGTTGTTGGGGTGGAGTGAGGGGTGGGGGAGGCAATAGCTTTGCTAAATAATTACGTCCTTTCTTTTGCATGGCGGAGGACTGGATTCAACAATTATTATTCTAAATTTTATTATTATTATTATTGCAGCAGTGCAGCATGGTAATTGTCACTACTCAGTTGCTCTGGCAGAATTTGCAAAATAGCATGAACTGAATTCTCAACAAAAGCTTTTAGTCTAATTTGGAGCCAGCTTCTCGGCAGCCTTTCAGAAGAAAGTACATAAAAATCCCAACTGTTGAGGGAGAATCTGCAGCTGACAATATTGTGGGAATACCTGCTGCAGTGTGACTTATTTATTAAACCATGTAGAGGACCATATATTCTGATACTAATAGCAAACTCTGGGGTTCAGTTATGACAGCTATATAGCCAAAACAGGGAAAGGTCGTATAAGCATGCTGGAATGGAGCGGATCCCAGTGTGTATAGCAGTAAGAAAAAAAATATTCGGGGGCGGGGAGGAGAAATGTAAGGAGGACTATGGCTCAGAAACAGCCTAATAAGAATGGAGCCTGCTCTCATTGGCCACATAATGCTTATTGTTGGCTGTTTTAGTATGTTTTGGGTAGTATGCCCTTTTAAAATGTGGCTCTTTTTGGGGGGGGGTATTGGGTTGTTGTTTTTATTTTGATTATATATATTGTGGTTTTATGTTGATCTTGTTCTGTGAACCGCCCTGAGACCTTCCAGTATATAGATTCACTAAATAATAAATATAAATCAATCAATAATAGTACAAAAACAAGTGCCTACTCCAGCGGTAGGCAAACTAAGGCCCGGGGGCTGGATGCAGCCCAATCGCCTTCTAAATCTGGCCTGCGGACGGTCCGGGAATCAGCGTGAGTAGAATTTGTCCGTTTATTTAAAATGCATCTCTGGGTTATTTGTGGGGCCTGCCTGGTGTTTTTACATGAGTAGAATGTATGCTTTTATTTAAAATACATCTCTGGGTTATTTGTAGGGCATACGAATTCGTTCATCCCCCCCAAAAAATATAGTCTGGCCCACCACGTGGTCTGAGGGACAGTGGACTGGCCCACGGCTGAAAAAGGTTGCTGACCCCTGGCCTACTCCATATCAGGCATAGGCAAACTCGGCCCTCCAGATGTTTGGGGACTACAGCTCCCATCACCCCTGACCACTGATCCTGTTTGCTAGGGATGATGGGAGTTGTAGTCCCAAAACACCTGGAGGGCCAAGTTTGCCTATGCCTGCCCCATACCCTCCAAGTGTCCCTGTTTCCCAGGGACAGTCCCAGAATTACGAAAGCCACCCGGCTTCTGATTTCACCCTGCAATGTCCCTATTTCCCTCACCAGTGGTGCTGCCGTTGAGCTGAGGGAGGGGATGTGCCAGCGCTTGTCCTGAGCTATGGCGGCATCAGTGAGGGAGTATCCCATTGCCTATCCATGCCCTCTTCACGGCCGCCACTGCCAGCCTCCTCCCTTGAGTAGCTCGTAGCTGCTTCTGGAGAGTGGGGGATGAGGAGGAGAGGTTGCTACTGCTGAGAGGCAGGCGGAGGGCAGGGTTGCCCTGGGTGGGGAAAAAAAGAGAGTGGAGCGCAAGGAGTCTTGTTTTGTTTGTTTTTTAATGCTCTGCATCCACATCCAATCTTGCCTCTTTCTAAAATTTAGCTATTGATGTGAGTTTCTCTTTTTGTAAATCTACAGTGGTACCTTGGTTTGCAACCGCTTTGGATTAAACGTGTTCTCCCTAGCAGAGAGCACGTGTTGCGGTGGGGGATACAAGCCACCCCATTGTTGCTGGGCAGATTTGTGGAGGGACCCAGGCAGTGTATTGGTTAATTGGGTCGCTGGGGAGAACTGCTTGTTGCCAATTTTGAAGGAGGGGTCAGAGGTTTTAAATACTGGTCACCCAACTCTGAGTGTTCTCTTGGCTGCTTGCACCGGATCACCCGCCCACCCTCCCTGTATTGGGGGGGTTGTTCGCTTGACCTTGCTATGCCTGTCATGGGGTCGTCTACTTTGAGGCAGGGGCCTGGTAGGAATTTGTCCATTTGGCTGATTGCCTGGTGCCATTTGGTGGTTAGGCATTGGTTCAAATTGGTTGGTGGAGGGGTAAGTGCCTACCCCTCCAATGGTGGTGCGGAAAGGGAATTCTGTTAAAGGAATCCAGGGGCTTGCCATTCTTTTCATCCTTGTCCCTGGCATCGGACTTGGGCCGTGCAAGCCACCAGGAGCATGAAGGTGAGAAGTGAGAGACTGAGACCCAGCTTCATTTTCTCCCTAAAATTTGTTTCCCACACTGGCTTTCGCTGGAATCCGGAAGTCAGCTCTGTCCCTGGGCAAGGACAGATAGTCGGAACCAATGCCTAAGCAACCACTCACTTGGATGTATTTAAATAAAGTTGTGGCCAAAATCGTGCCAAAAACCCAAACCAAAATTGATGTGTGATGTGTGAGTTATTGGGGGGTGGCTTGTGGACCTCGACATGCAACAACCATTTTGGATTACAACCATGTCAAACCCAGAAGTGTGTATCCCCCCTTTTTTTTATTACAACCTAATTTTTTTGGATTACAACCATTTTTTTCCCCCGGAGGCCCCAATGGCGAAAGCACGCCTTTGGTTACAACCTGTTTTCGTTTACAACCATAATCCATTCCAGAGGTCTGGTACCACTGTACTACTACTACTACTACTATTATTATTATTATTTAAAAAGGGATTAAAGATTTTCTCTGGATGGTGGATGGTGTGTGTGCTGTGTCCCATCAGTGTAGTGGTGATGGAAATGCTCTGCAGGGGTTGGGCAAAAATGGGGTCAGTTGGAAGAAGTGAGAAATGTCCCTATTTTCATATGAAGAATGTTGGAGGATATAATAATAATAATAATAATAATAATAATAATAATAATAATAATTTATTATTTGTACCCTGCCCATCTGGCTGGGCTTCCCCAGCCACTCTGGGCGGCTTCCAACAGAGATTAAAAATACATTAAAATGTCACACATTAAAAACTTTCCTGAACAGCTGCCTTCAGATGTCTTCTAGATGTCAGGTAGTTGTTTATCTCTTTGACATCTGATGGGATGACATTCCATGGGAGGGTGGGCACCACTACAGAGAAGACCCTCTGCCTGGTTCCCTGAGGCTTGGCTTCTCACAGCAAGGGAACTGCCAGAAGGCCCTTGGCGCTGGACTTCAGTGTCCGGGCAGAACGATGGGGGTGGAGACGCTCCTTCAGGTATACTGGGCTGAGGCCATTTAGGGTTTTAAGGTCAACACACTTTGAATTGTGCTCGGAAACATACTAGGAGCCAATGTAGGTCTTTCAAGACCAGTGTTATGTGGTCTCGGCAGCCACCCCCAGTCACCAGTCTAGCTGCCTCACTCTGGATTAGTTGTAGTTTCCGGGTCACCTCCAAAGATAGCCCCACGTAGAGCACATTGCAGTAGTCCAAGTGAGAGATAACTAGAGCATGGACCACTCTGGTGAGACAGTCTACGGGCAGGTAGGGTCTCAGCCTGCGTACCAGGTAGAGCTGGTAGACAGCTGCCCTGGACACAGAATTGACCTGCGCCTCCATGGACAGCTGTGAGTCCAAAATGACTCCCTGGCTGCACACCTGGTTCTTCAGGGGCACAGTTATTACTTTTTTAGGATTTGTGTACCTGCAACCCCTGACATTACTTGTCATTTGAGTGCCTAACAAACATACACCTTGTTGTGACGTGGGGTTTGTGATTTCAGCTCTCTTGACATAATATGCTGGAGACAGTTCTCTAGTAACACTTCTTTATTAAAAGCAACAAGACTAAAACCTGAGGAGGGGAGAGCTACATTTATAGGGACAGGGAACAAGCTAGAAGGGATACATTTTGGAGAGAACAATATCAGGCAATCACAGTCCTGCCTTTTGGAGGCAACCAATAAGACAGAGGATCCAAATACAGCAGCTTAAATGAACCAATAGTAGCTGTACCCTCTGGAACCAAAAGGCAGTTACTTTACCCTAATTCAATTACAGACAATAATAATACAGATATAAAATCCTTTGACTCAATACACAACACCCCTCCCCCCCTAGTGAGCACAGCAGACGTAATCTCTCAGGTCCTGTGGGGTCCTACAACTTCTACTTGATCTCCTGACAACAGGTGTTGCCGGTTCTGGATTGGGTATCACCTGTGGTAGGGGGGCTGCTATAGGGGTTTCATCAGGAACAGATGGAGTCCCAGACATCTCAGGGTCCCCTACCTGTACCTCGTCATCCTGAGGACTAGCAGACCCTGGTTCATTTGCTGAAGCCCCTGGTGATTGCACCTCTGGGCCATTTTCACTCTGGTCTTGCAGCTCTGTGTCGTTAGCCAGGGATGAATTATCAGACTCCTCCCTGCTGAGCGCCCGGCGCCTCAGCTGATCTATATGTCTCTTCTTCCAAACTTGCCCATTTTCCAAGGTCACATAATAGGACACAGGTCCACTAGCCCAGGTGACCACACCAGCCACCCACCGCGAACCTCGTGAATAGTTCCTCACCCAGACCAGATCTTCAGGGGCGAAATACCTTGTTGTGTCAGTCTCAGCCTGGGGGTTTGCTCTTGAATTACGGTTTGGCATTTTATCCGGGTGGACATAATCCAACACCGTTACCAATCTTCTACCCAAGAGCAGCTCAGCTGGCGACTTGCCCGTCGCAGTACACGGCGTCGCATGGTGCAAAAATAACATTCGCGCGATGCGAGCTGACCAGTTACCCTCCATTAAGCGCGCAATGGATTCTTTGGCTGTTTTTACCATGTGCTCCGCCTGCCCATTGGAGGATGGGTGAAAGGGCGCGGATGTGACTCCCCTTATGAAGTTATCAGCCAAGAATGCCCTGAATTCCTGGGATACAAAAGCTGCCCCATTATCTGATACAATGGTCTCAGGTAACCCATGGGTTGCAAACAGCTGCCTCAACACCTTGATTACGGCAGCTGATGCCATGGTAGGGACCATCGCCACTTCTAACCATTTGGAATATGCATCGACGATAACCAAAAAGACCTTCCCCTGGAATGGCCCAGCAACATCTAATTGCAGCCGGCTCCAGGGAGATCTGGACTGCTCCCACCAGTGAACTGGTGCTCTGGCCACTTCTGGCTGCACCTCTTGGCATGCCTTGCATGTTCGTACCCATTGTTCTATGTTCTGGTCCATTCCAGGCCACCACACATAACATCGGGCTAGCGACTTCATCCTGACCATTCCCGGGTGTCCCATGTGAAGCGTCTCAAGAACCCTGTTTCTCAGTGGTGCTGGGATGATCACCCTATCTCCCCACAGGAGACAACCCTTATGCATGGATAACTTGTGCTGCCTTGTCACATAAGGCCTGAATTTGTCTTCATGCGGACCACCTGGCCACCCCCTCCCCACCCAAGTGAGCACACGGGAGAGAACAGCATCTTTCTTCGTTTTCTCAGCAATATCAGTAGCCGTTACAGGAGCCCCCGGAAGTGTTTCCAGCATCATTATATGCTCCGCTGGAGCAGGATCCTCATTGCTCCCGCCAGGAAGGGGCAATCGACTCAGCGCATCAGCGTGGCACAACTGTTTTCCCGGCACATGGGTCAAGGTGTACTGGAACCCGTTCAGGAATATAGACCAACGCAACATTCTGGGGGAGAGAATTTGTGGCGTTTGTTTGTTCGGGTTGAACAACCCCAACAGTGGTTTGTGGTCCGTTTCAATGGAGAAATGGCGACCGTACACATAATCATGGAACTTTTTGATTCCTGCCACAATTGCAAGCGCCTCTTTGTCAATTTGAGCATAGTTGCGCTCCGTGGGCGACAACGTACGGGAATAGAAAGAGATGGGCTTTTCCGACCCATCCGGTTCCCTATGACTCAGCACCGCCCCCAGGCCGTATTGAGAGGCATCACATGCCAGGACCAGCGGCTTCGATTCATCATAATGAGCAAGGACGCTCTTGCTACTCAGCATTCCTCGCAAGGAGTCAAAAGCCTTCTGCTGCTCCTGCCCCCATCGCCACACATTCCCTTTCTGGAACAGTCTATGTAATGGTTCAGCCACCGAAGCCTTCTGGGGTAAGAACGAATTACAAAAGTTAACAAGTCCCAGGAATGACTGCAACTCCGTCTTGTTCTGTGGTCGTGGTGCCTCGATGATGGCCCCAACCTTAGCATCTGTGGGGTGGATGCCTGATGCATCAATTTCAATCCCCAAGAATTCCACAGTTGGCACCCCAAAACTGCATTTTCCCTTTTTTAGTTGCAACCCCACCTCCCTGAACCTGAGCAACACTGCACGGACACGCGCAACCAGTTCCCGTGGGTCTTTTCCAGCAATCAAAACGTCATCAAAAAATGGCAAGACCCCCGGCAGACCTCTTAACAGGTGTTCCATGAGCCCTTGAAAAATCCCTGGGGCCACACAAACTCCAAATTGTAATCTGTTAACTCTGAACGCCCCTTTATGTGTGACAATAGTCTGTGCTTCCGCTGATTGTGGGGTTACTGGCAGCTGTTGGTAAGCTTGTGCCAGGTCAATTCTGGCGAACACCTTGCCCCCAGCCAGTTTAGCCAACAGATGTGATACGACTGGAATGGGGTATGAGTTTCCCCCGAGTGCCTTATTGACAGTACACTTGCAATCAGCACAGATCCTGACTTCCCCATTTGCTTTAAGGGGCATGACGATTGGAGTCTCCCACTTAGCGGAGTCCACGGGTGAGAGAACTCCCTGCTTGACCAATTTATCCAGCACTGCTTCAATCTTGGGTTGCAGTGCAAATGGCACTCGCCTTGGTTTGAGTCAGATTGGGGCCACCCCAGGGTCCAATTCGAAGTCAACTGGGGGCCCTTTATAACAACCCAGTTTTCCATTAAAGAGACCAGCAAATTCTTTGCATAATGCCTCGCTCATCTCAGGGCAGGTTTGGATTGAATTAAGCCCTGATATACTCAGTCCCAGGGTGGGGAACCAGTCAGTGCCCAGGAGACTGGGGCAACTGCCCTTCGCAATCACCAAGTTAGTTAAGTTTTATTGCGGCAAAAGCCAGTGACACAGAACACCACAAGATCATACAAAAGGAAATCAACAACAGCATCAAGAAGAAAAAAAAAAAGAAAAAAAATTATTACGCAAGGGAGCTTCGCAGTGTGCCGTTCAACAAAAGAGATTTATGCTTCCTGATTGCTAAAGTGCAAAATTTGGCCACCTCATATGATATTGAGCTTGAGGAATCTTCCAGAAGGTATTTTCGTAGAATTTCGGGGGAGGATTCCAAATAATGTTGAAGGGGTATAAATTTTGATAAAAGCGGCAAAATAAGTTGAGCTCGTTCTTCACTATAGAATTCGCAAAATAGAAGGATGTGAGTGACAGATTCTACCTTATTAGACATACAGGGGCAGAGACGCGCATGCATTGGTACCCGCGTAAATTTGCCGTACAGCACTGCTGAGGGCATTGTCTCAAAGCGGGCTCTGGAGAAAGCCCATCTATAAGCTTCGTTAGTGATGTTAGTTAACTAAGGGGCAGCTGAAAAATTAGACCAAGCTTTTAAAGATCTATACGTCTCCGGGAGTAGGGCGTCTTCTTGTTGTAATTCAACATCGTAGAGTCTCTGAGTGATAATTACTTTAGCCTTGTTCAGAGTTCCAATAAGAAGATTTTCAGGGTTTAGGCCAATTTGTTTGATCTTGTTAGTTATTTGCATAAGCCAAGGAGGATAGGGAACTGCAGCCAGGAAGTAAGGTAACAGTCCCTTAGGGTTGTAATGGATTTTCAACCAGAGGGATATATCACCAGTTTCAGTACCGCCTGTTTGTCCCGGAACTGTACTCTCATGGCACACATTCCCATGACATGGATGCGGCCCGCTGAGTATGACTGCAAAGTTGCCGGGAAGGGCTCCAGAGGGGGCAACTTACCCCTGGGGAAGAATGTCCTCGCGGTCTGGTCCGACACGATAGTGAATCCAGATCCGGAGTCCACCTCCATGTCGCACAGCTGACCCTTAATCTTCACCTTGACGTGTGCCTTGCCTTGCGCTGGAAACTGCACGACCCTCCCGTTGATCTCCGTTACGTAGTGGCAGTCCTTTAGAACATGGTTTGCTGTGGGCGATCTGCGATGCTCCAGTCTAGGTGCTCCTGTCGCTCCCAACGCCGCCAATCTACAGACCCTGGCGATGTGACCTGTCTTTCCACACGTCCGGCACATAGCATCCCGGAAATGACAACTCTTCCGCTCATGGTTTCCACCACAACCAGGGCACCTGCCTCGGTGATCTTTGTGCACTGTGCAGGCCTGACGCACTGACTCGACCCCACGAACTGGGCTCTGGCTCGGAGTAGCCTCTAGCTCATCCATGGCATGCGCAACTTCTATCTGTGGCTTAGGGGCCCTGCGACTGGCATCAAGCTCCTCTCTTTCATAATTCTCCGTGGCGGTGGCCTCCTTCAAGGCTGAAGCAAGGGTAACCTCTTCTTTAGCCACGATGCGTCTTCTGGCTTTCTTGCTGCTCAGACCACCGACAAACCGATCCAGGAGAGTCTCTTCCAGATCTTGGAAGTCGCAGTGCTGAGCGAGCGTCCGCAGTTCAACTAGAAATGCAGATACAGACTCCCCAGCACGCTGCTGCCTCTTATGAAACTCCATCCGCCGGGCCATCTTGGTCTCAGTAGGCGCTAAATGGCTTGTTAGGCAGGCAAGAATATCTTTGAGAGATGTCTCACTTAGCTTCGCTGGGGCAAGCAATGCCTTGGCCAGCTTGAAGGTCTCAGGCCCACAGTAGCTCAGGAATGTGGCCCTTCTTTTGCTGGCATCGGTGATCCCTTGAGCCACTGCGAAGAACTTGAAGCGTTTGACGTAGTCTTCCCACGTGTGGGGCTCTGATGGCTGGAAGGGCTCCAATACCCTTGGACTCTCCATTGTCCTGTGGGCAGGGTCGTCTTCTCAGCTGGCCAGTGAGTCTTGTTCTTAGCTACAATCCGGACTCTGAGGCAGGGCTGCGTTTAACCGCTCCTCAGCATTCCGGATCCCACCTTCGTCGCCAGTTGTTGTGACGTGGGGTTTGTGATTTCAGCTCTCTTGACATAATATGCTGGAGACAGTTCTCTAGTAACACTTCTTTATTAAAAGCAACAAGACTAAAACCTGAGGAGGGGAGAGCTACATTTATAGGGACAGGGAACAAGCTAGAAGGGATACATTTTGGAGGGAACAATATCAGGCAATCACAGTCCTGCCTTTTGGAGGCAACCAATAAGACAGAGGATCCAAATACAGCAGCTTAAATGAACCAATAGTAGCTGTACCCTCTGGAACCAAAAGGCAGTTACTTTACCCTAATTCAATTACAGACAATAATAATACAGATATAAAATCCTTTGACTCAATACACAACACACCTAACCTGCCTAAAGCCATGGGGAGGCAGCATTCAGGTGTGCCCCAACCTCCACCCCCATTTTTTAACATTCTGCATTCAGCGGCATGCCTTAAGATAGCTTTATGGAGAATACAAGTGGAAGTGAGATCCAAGCAAAATAACAGAAGATACCATCAGAAGGAGTGTGACACATTTTCATACCCTCACATTAGACAACTGGATCATGAAAGTGTGGGTGAATCTTTAGTTGGTAAAATTGACAAATATTAGGGTAAGTGAAAGTCGGCAATAATTCTTTTGTTGAAAGGGTGACTTTTTCTATCATGTACTGGTGCAATAAATACAGGAAAATGCTGAGCTACAAATATTGTTGGAAATATTATGAATGTGGTTTTATTATTTTTATCTATCTGTTCCTCACTCCTCCCCCCCCCCGTCATCATCAAATAAATTGTGTGCTTTGTATTTGTTTCCTATTGTGAATAATTACAGGGTTCCCCCCCCCCCGAAAATATACAATACATTAAAAAAAATCAATTGGCAAAGGAAGATGAAAAGCATGAATATAACAATTACTTCTTGTAGCTAAACTAACCTCTTCCAGTCCCTACAAAGCCTCTTTGATGTCAAAATTGCAATTAAATTTGAACTTGGTTGCTTTACTGTAGAGTCATTACAAAAGAGCCAAGTCCTGCTCTGAACACATAGCTAGCTGGGGAGGTGCTGAATTCCCTTCTGATGCATATAGAGTTATGGTCTGAAAAAGTGCTGAAATTGTCACATCAGGCAAAAACTGAGGAGAAGGCATTGCTACATCAATCTAGATAGCTCAGTTGGTTACAGCATGGTGCTACTAATGCCAAGGCTGCAGGTTTGGTCCCTGTATGGGACAGTTGCTTATTCCAGAATTGCAGACTGGCCATGTGTGTGGATGCCAGACGATCGTCTTCCAAAGCAACTACTCTATTCCAAACTTAAAAGTGGAAAGCGTAATGCTGGTGGTCAACAAAAGAGGTTTAAAGACTGTCTCAAGGCAAATCTAAAAAAATGTAGTATAAACACCAACAACTGGGAAACACTGGCCTGCGAGTGCTCCAGTTGGAGAACAGCCTTTGCCAAAGGTGTCATGGGCTTTGAAGACACTCGAACTCAGGACACAAGGGAGAAATGTGCTAAGAGGAAGGCAAGCTTGGCAAATCCACACCTTGATCAACTCCCACCTTGAAACCAATGTCCCCACTGTGGAAGGACATGTGGATCCAGAATTAGCCTCCACAGTCACTTACCGACTCATTGTTCAAAACATGTTTATGGAAGACAATCTTACTCGGCTACGAGTGATTGCCAAAGAAAGATTCTGTGGAGATTTGCCAAGGCCCAAACCCCTGAAAGGGGCTCACTAACATTCTCTGGTCCTCCTAATTCGCTGCTAATTTACTGTGAAGCTCCTCCTACTTGCTGCTGGTGCCTGTTCACCTGTCCTCTACAGGTATGCAAGCTGCGTCAAGAGATAGGAGATGGAGCATGTGCTCCTTATGGACAGCTACGCACATTGGACCCTGAAGGAGAAGACAAACAAATGGGCAGCAGGACCTTGGAAAGGAGGGAACTGACTTGAGGGCACCTTCCAAAGTGTTGTTAAAGATGCAAAGTTTCATATGCATAAAATGTAATGCTTGTATGCATTGTATTTCAAAACATTTTGCGGGAAAAATGTGCATTAGGTACAGGAGGTTTCACTCTGGCAGATTCAGGAGAAAAGTTTGAGTGTTTCAGTCTTTCGGCTAATTTATGACTCATCACTGGAAACCTGCGAGCTCTCTGACAGCAGGAGATGAAACCTGAGAATGCAATGTTTTAACCAGCAATGGAACCAGTAGCAGAAGCAGTAGAAGCTGAGCTCCATGAAAAGCAAGTTGCTTAGGATCACTCTCTAGCACCAGAGAGAGGAACGTTTATTGAACTGTATTAGACTAAAAAGAAGACAGTACCACATTGCTTGTTGCTTATGAGCAATGTGTTATTTTGTATCTTGTAATGTTTATTTGTAACCATTTTAAGACTGTTTCCAATAAAGTTTTGAAACTCATTCTTGTGGTGGAAAGCATTCATTTCTACTCTGAACAAGGTCCATATCAGGGAGTCTATTGCAGCAACTCTATCGAGTCCACCCAAAACTGAAGCCAGCACTAATGCTAAGGTAAGTTCTGCTCAAAATATGTTGTGATATAATTTGCCAAAAGGCCAAGCCATTTATTAGAAAGTGCTGAGTCACCAGGGAAAAGCAGGTATGCTTAAATAGTTTGGTCAGCAAGTCAAATGATGCATTGACCCTTGCTCTGCAACAATGTTGAGTCATCGTCAGGTATTGCTGAGTCAGGCTCAACATGTTTTGCCAGATATGTGCTCATATAAAATGATGTTAAAACAGTAGTCATCCACTGTAAATGTTTTATTTCTCTGCATCTGAATCATTCTCTACAAACATTCAAAGATGTGTGATACAAAAGTGACAGAAACATCAAACATAAAATGCCATTTCATGCTTAGAATACGCTGAGGCATGCTTTGTCCGTAAAAGTGGTGGGTGGCTCTTAGTGTGCCAAAATGCCAAATTATCTGCAAAAGTTAAGAGATAAGCTGGAGAAAAAAATGCATAGTCATTATATAAAGAGAAAGGGATGGAGTGAAAGAGAGATGCATGTAGAAGGGTTGTCATTTTCAAGAAAAGCAAAGTTATAATTTGAAAATAGCTGCCACTTAAAAGGAAAGCCTTTGTTGTTGTTGTTGTTTAGTCGTGTCTGACTCTTCGTGACCCCATGGACCAGAGCACACCAGGCGCTCCTGTCTTCAACTGCCTCCCACACTTTGGTCAAACTCATGTTGGTAGCTTTGAACACTGTCCTACCATCTCATCCTCTGTCGTCCCCTTCTCCTTGTGCCCTCCATCTTTCCCAACATCAGGGTCTTTTCCAGGGAGTCTTCTCTTCTCATGAGGTGGCCAAAGTATTGGAGCCTCAGCTTCAGGATCTGTCCTTCCAGTGAGCACTCAGGGCTGATTTCTTTCCGAATTGAGAGGTTTGATCTTATTGCAGTCCATGGGACTCTGAAGAGTCTCCTCCAGCATCATATTTCAAAAGCATCAATTCTTCGGTGATCAGCCTTCTTTATGGTCCAGCTCTCACTTCCATACATCACTACTGGGGAAACCATAGCTTTAACTATACGGACCTTTGTCAGCAAGGTGATATCTCTGCTTTTTTAGATGCTTTTAAAGGAAAGCCTTGCTCTGCATTAAATGCCAAACCATGACCAAGTCCCTTTCCTTCCCCAAGAACAATGAGCCTTTCCTTGGACAAGGCAGGGAGGTGGTGGTGGAGGAACTGAGGAAGAAGAGAGCATGCCACAGAGTCCTTCCTTGGCTGCCAATGATACACAATTTCCTGCCAGGGATCAGGGAGCACATTAACAACAGGGGTGAGGTTAATCCCAATTAGGCATTTTGGCAACCTGCGATTGTGTACAGAAGCCTATGGAGAGTGCTGTTTCCATGAATTTTTCACTCTTAGGCTTTGCCATGTCAGCAGCTGCTGTTAGCAACCTGGCAATACATCCTTTTCAGCTTCACTGGTTGTTAAGCCTAATTTCATCTCTGATGATAAAGGCCAGTGTGGAAAACATTACATGACTGCACGAGCAGTGAGAATGGGACGAGGACCTAGGGCATTGCCCATGTGAGATGCCCTTCAGATTTTTCTTTCAGGCCAGAACAGGATATATAATTCAGGAAAATTAGCCAAAAGAGACGATCCTGGGCAAATGCTAGATGTTCAGTCTGAATCATTCAGGATTCAGGCAAGAGTAAACAACAAACAACCCCACATACACAATTGACATTTTTAAATAATATATTCTAGCCGAGAAGACAGGGCTTTCAAATATGCTCCATTGCACTTTGCACTTAGCAGCCAGGGATGAATACAGCCAATCGAATGCTTGGCAAGTGAATCAATGAGCTCCTCCCTGTCACTGCTAGAAATTTTATTCAAAATTGATAACAAGCTCCTGACCAAGGAGTGCTATTTTAAGGTAGCCTCTTTCATGCCAGCATTAAATTGTCTGGCATATAACCCTCTCATAGGCATTCAGAAGTTGAGCTAAAGACTCAGCTAATTTCTCCTGGAGACATGCAAATTAGCTTAATCAAACAACTGAGAAATACAGGATACTCTGATGTACCATTTGTAAGACAAACATATTAGTGGGAAATGCTGTGGCAGCATTTATGCAGCAGAAGATAATAGACCTGTCTGCCTTCTTTCCCTCTTCCACCTCCCCCACCCACAAACCAAAATACGGAAGACAGAGAGTGTTTCAAAACAGTTTAGAACCTTTTCACACATACACACAAATTACCAGGGTACTCGTATAGCTCCACTTAGGCTGCAACGCTTTTTAACACCACTGCCTTTCTTGTTTCTTTGCTGGGAAATTACTCCATACGCCATAAAAAGTATTGTTGTGGTTTACGTGTAGAGAATGCATCATTCCAAGCAGTGTCTTGAATATTTACACTTCAGTTGCTGGGATGCAATTTTTCTGACCGTGCACGTTTATGCAGATTCCATAAATAAACCTACCTGCATGCGCAGGTGAAGTCTCAAAATTGACATCCTTCCAAGAATCCATTAACGGATAGGGAAATACGGCTGAAAATAGTGCTATGATCCACATTTGCATTCCTATAAGGTTTTTCTATGCTGACAATATTCTGATGGCTATCTCTTAAAGCCTCGGAGATATACCTTACTCATTTCCAGTTCCTGAAACAAAAGAATTTGATCTTGTTCCCACACTCTCATACACAAGACTCAGGATCTTCAGTCTGTGGAGGGTGAAATAGACACTTACCTTCTTCTCAACTGTCTATACGAAATGAGGGTGGGAAACTGAGCTTGATCCCACCCAGGGCACATTCCCATCTAGTACTTTCTACTGCTTTGCTGTGGTTCCAGAGAATGGTCGTTTCCAGAGGGTGATGCTTGAGGAGTGCTCTTCGGCCCCTCTGGAGCTTTCAATGTGGGGTTCCTCGGGGTTCAGTTTTATCCCCTGTGCTGTTTAACATCTAAATGAAACCACTGAGTGGGGTCTTCCAGATTTTTTTGGGGGGGGGGTATGTTGTCAGCAATATGCTGATGACTCACAGCTTTACTTCTCCTTTACATTTGCAGATGTGACAGTGGAAGTGCTTGGCCATTGCCTTGCCTCAGTAATGGACTGGATGAGAGCCAACAAACTGAAGCTCAATCTAGATAAGACTGAGGCACTGTTAGTGGGTGGTTCTCTAGACCTGATGGGTGAGACATTGAATGCTCTTGATGGGGTTGCACTTCCTCTGAAGGAGCAGGTACATAGCTGGATCATCACCTTGTCGTGGTGAGTGGGCTTTCAGTTTCCTCTCCTGATTGAAGTGCAGAGTGTTTGAGAATCGGGACATTCACAGGGAAACCAAAATGCTTGTTTACAAAGCTATTGCGCTACCAACCTTACTATATGCTTGTGAAACATGGACCACTTATAAATGCCATCTCCAACTCCTCAAAAGATTCCATCAACGGTGTCTCCGAAAAATGTTACACATCACTTAGGAAGACAGGCGAACTAATATCAGTGTACTGGAAGAAGATCACCAATGTTGAAGCAATGATTCTTCAACATCAACTTCGTTGGACTGGCCATGTTGTGCGGATGCCTGATGATTATCTTCCCCACTGTGGAAGGACGTGTGGATCCAGAATTGGCCTCCACTGTCACTTACGGACTCATTGTTAAAACCATGTTTCTGGAAAACAATCTTACCCGGCTACAAGTAATTGCCAAAGAAGAAGAAGATGATGTCTGGATTTATTACTGTTGCTTGAGGCTCAGATGGCCTCAGTGGTTCAGCATGCCTTCCATTAGCTTTGGCTGGTGGCCTGGCTGTGTCCCTATCTGGACAGGGACAGTCTAACTACTGTTACCCATGCTCTGGAACCTCTAGATTAGATTACTGTGATGCGTTATACATAGGACTGCCTCTGAAGATGGTTCAGAAACTTCAGCTGGTACAGAATTTGGTGGCCAGGTTGCTCACCAGGGCAAGAAGGTTTGAGCATATAATGCCAATCCTGGGCCATCAGTTTCTAGGCCAAATTCATATGGTTTTGTCCTACAAAGCCTTAAACAGCAATACCTCAAGGACCACCTCTCCCCATATGAACCAACCTGGACCCTGCAATCATCATCCAAGGCCCTTTTTCATGTGCTTCTTTTAGGAGAAGTCTAGAGAATCCTCCCTGAGCTTGGTGGGGGCAGCACTGGATGGCTTTAGTAGTTCCTGGACTGTGCCAGAAAATCAGGATACTTGGAGGGCATGGTATTGTATCATGCAAGTCATCACTGGATGCTACATGTGCAAATGCTGAGCATGTGTGAAATAACCTTTCAATTCCACTGGCTTCTGAGGGACTGAATCAGGCTGAACAATGTGTAGGAATTTAAACACTAGATCACGGAACTTCAATCCCTAGTTGATTAAAATCACCAAGTGTTTTACGATGGGAAGAAATGACAGTTCTTGGGTTTCAGCCATCTTTTTCACCTGACTTCAGCAGATTTCAAATTAAGACTGTGTGAAGTAGCAAACTTGATGAGTGGAGTACACCATCTTTATTGTATCTTGGCTTGAAACATCTCTGTATCATACTGCAAGAAATTCCATTTAGCACTGCATTCCGAAACCAGTGCTCTGTTTCAGAAATCCCCAGATGAGGTTGCTAAGTGACAACACTGTAATTACCTAGCAAGTTATTTACAAAACACAAACACTTAAAAGCAATGAAATGAATAGTTAAGGGCATCAAATATAGCATACACACTGAGGGGCATATTGTGCCATCTGCTTTAAGGACAAAAATTGAGTCAGTGGAAAGAGCTGCTTAGAAACAGATGTTATGACTATGGGCCAATTTTATTCACCAAACTGATACAAAAAGAGATCTCATAATCACATCATAATATCCTTAACTCTGACCAGCATATTATTTGAGTAGCAATACTGCATTATACCAAAATGACTATCTTTACTGAATTCCAGCCTTTTAATACTTTCCCCTCCTATGTATCAGATTTATTAAGGATTAATTTTTAATTTGGAAGTTGACTGAAACAAAGGATGCATTTATATATCTTTATGTTTGTGTGTCTATCTATATACATAAAACGTAAGGCTGTTATCAAGCAGCCTCGCATTGTAGAATTTGCAGTGTTCCATCACAACCCTGGATTTGCATGAAGACACAGCACATCCTACTTATAGTATTCAGGGTTGTTGGCCAATATCATTCATTTCTTAAATTTTATGTTAGCATAAAAAATAATAATTAATAATTGGCTTTAAGTGCCAACATTAATTGAGTTTCATATTTTTGTATACATGCATGCGTAATTTATGAATAAATAATCATTAAAATAAAGTAAAGAAATTGTAACTAAAATAAGACTGAAAGAGGAAATTTTGAGAACAGATATTTTGTTTCTTTGGATAGTATAAAACTGTTCATGAAGTTTCTGGTAGTAATCATAAAGTCATATTTTTCAAAAGGAGGATATTTTTCTATCTCTAGGGCTCATACAAAGCAACAACAATGCTTATACTGTGACAGAAAGCCACTCCCGACCTAAGGAGGGGGGGGGGTTGCGGGCTCACGCCCCCGTCTACATTGGTGCCAGCCCCGTGAGATGCAGGGATTCCCCCATTAATATTCATCTCCTACAGCGCCAGCCAATCGGCTGATGGTAGGGGCGGGCTTACCAAGGGGCACTTAAGGTTGGGGCAGCCCTGGCTCGCCCCTTTTCGCTCTTGCAGCAGCTGCGGTTTCCCACCCACCCGCCCTTTAGGTATGCATTCGGACTTTGCTATGGGCTTTGGCTGGTCGCCGCAAGGGGCCTGGTAGAAGTTTTTCCATTTGGCTAATTGGCTGTATTTTAAAAGCCACTTGGTTTTTTCGCCTACCTCGTAGCAAAACATCACAACTCCTTGGTTTGGGCGGTTAGGCATTGGCAGGGGTATTGTTATGCAAATGAGGTTGGGGGGGAGGAACGCCATTACCTCCCCCAAATCTTGAAGGATAGTTCGTTAAAGGACTCCGGGGGGTGTTGCCTCGTCCGAAACCTACGGAGGCTAGGGCCTAAAGCGCGCTCCCGAGCAGTAACCCCTTGGGGAGTGCCTAGGGATGTGCATCTCGGGGGCTCCCCCTGTTGGTGCTTAACCCTTCCCGGTTAGACCGGATAGTCTGTTAGGGCCAATGCCTAAAGCCAATACCACTCTTACCTGTAATCAATAAAGTTGTGGCCATTTTTCACCCATTAACCTAAATTCTGGTGTCCGGTGTCTTTATTTACTCCATCTGTGGGAGGGGGCGGGAATTGCCACACAATTAAATACCATATTTTTCCGTGTATAACGCGCCCCCATGTATAAGATGCCCCCTATTTTGGGGAATTCAAAATTAAGAAAATGGGGGAAGATTGCACGGAGCTGTTGAGCTTTTGGGGGGAAGGATTGCCCAGAGTTGTTGAGCTTTTTTCCGGGGCAGGTGGCCCACAGTTGTTGAGCTGTTTTTAAGGAGAATTACCGAAAACTGCTCACCCGCCCGTCACTAAAGCCTACAATCGATGGTCCCCTCGAGGGCAGAAACTGCCAAGCACCCGCCCAATTGCCCCAGCAA
Source organism: Podarcis erhardii (assembly GCF_964252035.2). Lineage (NCBI taxonomy): Eukaryota > Metazoa > Chordata > Lepidosauria > Squamata > Lacertidae > Podarcis > Podarcis erhardii. The sequence goes on along the minus strand of NC_138515.1, from coordinate 21,593,137 downwards.
CAGCCAATCAACAACACAGCTTGCTGCATCCACAAATAAAACAACCAATAGCCACTATCAATTTTTGGCTCACAGAAACAACCAATCCCAAGTCCACACCAAGGCACTACCCATATATAAGGTGACCCACAATTTTTCACATACTTTTTAAAGAAAAAAAGCTTGTCCAATACATGAGAAAGTATGGTATACCAATACTGATACAGTGGTACTCAGGTTACAGATGCTTCAGGTTACAGACTCCGCTAACCCAGAAATAGTACCTCGGGTTAAGAACTTTGATTCAGGATGAGAACAGAAATTGTGCAGCGGCGGCATGGCAGCAGCGGAATGAATGAACATTAACTGGAATTAGTAAACAGTGGTACCTCAGGTTAAGAACAGTTTCAGGTTAAGAACGGACCTCCGGAACGAATTAAGTTCTTAACCTGAGGTACCACTGTTTACTAATTCCAGTTAATGTTCATTCATTTATTCAGGATATGGATTTGTGTGCATAATTTACTAATGACATCTATCGGGGGCATCCCTGACACAAGTAACAGAACTTGAGCATTGTGGACATAGAGAAAGTAAGCACAACCCTGGCCTCTGATTTTACTCTGGTTTTGAATTCTTCCATTGATCATCACCGTGCAGAGCACTCCAACTTAATTTCACATATGACATTTTTTCATTCCTCCCCAGCTGTTACTCACTCACTCAACTACTCGATGTCTCTTCTTGAGCAGAGAAGCCATGCTTTGGGGTAAATAAGTGAAGAAAGGTCATTTGAGACACTTGCTTGAAGTGATAACATAATTATGCCACTTTTTTATTACTGTTTCTCAGATACCAGCACAACACAGAATGAACATCTGCCTGGTGATGGACACCCCACAGATGTACTTCCATCTGCTCGCTCTGGTTTCTTCCTGAGTTGCCAAGAAAGCTCACAAAAGTGCTTGGCTCCATCGGAGTAACTGTGCCGAAAAATGCCAAAGCATATATCAAAATTGCCATGTGGTGGCATGTGGTGTTTTCTTCCTTTGAAAAGGATCCCATTTCCTATGAAACAGCAGAATCCGTCCTAAGGATAACTTATTAACCTCTCTCATGCTGGGGCTATTTGATTTGTTTTACACATGATTTTCTGTAGACTCATTTGTCATCCTCCCTAAAATAAAAGTCTAGATACAGTGTTTTATTAAATGTTAGGGTGGGTTACACAGGCCAGTTGCCCCAGTGTCTCACAAATATTTAAATAGGATTTATATCAGTTACATTTGTGGTCTTGGTGCTGCTCATTGATAAAATTAGTTTCTTAGAGATTTAAAAGGAAGCTTCCATAGATTTATACTGGAGGCAGCAGTAACCAATCTGAGTAAAAAAACAGCAGGAGCAATCCTGTACAGCTAACACATGCATATGCTTTGCATTACTTTCTGGATTCATCAATGCTGCAAACCTTAAGTACCATAATCCCAAGTAGCCCTGATGCCAGTAAAAAAATACATTGAAATTATTTAAGATGGCAATGCAAAGGGTTACATTATTATTCTGGGGCAGGTTGATACTGAAGGACAACTAGTACTTTAAGCTTTCACATGCAGTTTTGCCATTCAAGCATACAATCTAATTTTAAAAGCAAGATAGAGTAAAAGAATTTAAATATTTTGATTAAAAAGAAATGGAGAAATGACTTCCTTATGGCTAGAAGAAGGGATAGAATGTTCTGTCAATTTCAGTTTTCCCAGTTTTTCATTTTTCCAATCTTAAATTCAGTTTTCAACATTATGCTACAATTTGTGATTATTATTATTATTATTATTATTTTGGGGGGGGGGGGTTGTAATGAAGCTTCATCAGCATCTTAGTGTGAATTTCTCCTAAAAAACACATTTTTCTATTCAGGTTTAACTAACAAATACTTTTTTGTGTGCAAACAATTTTCCCGAAAATAAGCATACGTTGGAGAGATACATAATAATATTTGCATAAGTGAAAATTATTAAGGATAGCTGTGTTTTGGTTCACATACTGTTTAAGAAAGTTCGAATTTGATGGATTTGGCTCTAAATGCACACTGAATCGAATTCATCCCCATCCCTGGCTAGAAAGGTTCATACCTTCTCCCTACAATGCATTCTGTCCTGTTGAAGTTTAACATTTAAGCAGTCACCAAATCTCTTAAGAATAACTGTAGTTTAAAGTTGTAGTTGTAGTTGTTATTAAAAAACTTTTTCAATATACTGTCTGCAATAGTTTGAGGTGAATTGTGAATGATACTTTTTAAGTTCTGAAGTTGCCATTAACAAATCATTTTGTCATAGGATGTGAGTCATAATGAAAGGTCAAGATGAACTGCAAAATTCTAAATCAACTCCTTCCTACCTCCCATCTCCTTGATAAAGCCTATTTATCATTCAAGGCCAACACAAATAAACTCCAATTCATCACTGATAAATGCCACCGTTGTTGTCTGTGTCATAGCATCACTTTTACATTAACAGATGTGATAGCTCCAAGATCATCAGCATGAACAGATGGAGTTGAGGGCAGAGGTGAGCAAATAACTCACAGATAATTATTTACTCAGTATCCTTAACATATTTTTCTGAACATAATGTTTCCTCCAAGGTGTTAATTCCCTTCATCTGCCTTAAGTAACCAGGCTGTGGACCAGTCAGTGAGGGAACAAATAGGTTATTGTATCTGCTTTCCAGTTGGGAAGCAAGTTATCTTTAAATCAAGTTTGCATTTAGAAATTAGAGTCTATGCTGTGAACTTATCTCACAGTATTGATGGTTTCAATGGGATTTCATCTTTGTGAGCAATCAAAGAGTATATAACAAGTCTCTCTTAAGACCTAAGAACACATGTGAGGCTCATTGGGAGCATGGCGGTGGAGAAATTAGAGTATAAACCAGGGCATGCTTTTATGGCTCTCCCAAGATAATGTTATTAACTGGGGGGGGGGGGAGAGATTCCCCTAAAAGTCCTGGGTACCAGATTCCCCCCACAATTTCTAGAGTTACTAATGGTAGGAGATTACTATATGCTTGTCTTCAACCAGATGCAAGGCAGCTTAGCAGTGTAAAAAGGCAGCCTGAATCAGTTTCTTGGTCACGAATCGCTTGAGAAGAACCATCATGTACTACAGTCAGTGCTTTTTTTCTGGGGGTATTCAGGGATACACATACCCCTACACATTTTGTAAATCTAAGTTTGGCTTCATTGAGGGGCAGTATTTCAATATGAGTAGGAAATTGAGAGTACCCCTAAACATTTTTTTTTTAAGAAAAAAGCACTGAGTACAGTGTTTCCCAAAGTGAGAGATACTGTCCCCTGAGAGGCAATGGAATGATCCAGGGGGGGGGGGGGCAGTAGTAGCCTCAGGTGCAATGGGGGCACTGAATAAAAAGAAGGAGAAAGGATGGCACAGAAATGGAAACCAGAAGAATTACCGATGAAAGAAGAATGGCAGATGAAATTAATGGACTATGCAGAATTAGATAAGATGACAGGAAGGATTCAAAACCTGCGGGATCAGAGATTCTCAGAAGACTGGAATAAATATGCAAACTATTTGTAAAGCAACTGTAATCAACAGATTACACTAGTAGGACTGCAATAAGTTTTGTAAGGAGGAATATATGAAATATTGTAAGGAAGGCTATGACAAGAGAGTCAATAGATAAGATAATTAAAAGCAATAGTGAAATTAAGAAATGTATATTAATAGGAAAAAATGGAAAAATTTCAGATGTGGTTGATGGAAGTCGGAAAAAAACCCTGTATAAAATGTGACCTATGTTGAATGACTTCTGAAAATGATATATTAAAAAATGAATAAAAAAGTATAATAATGAGGAGGAGGAGGAGGAGGAGGAGGAGAAGAAGAAGAAGAAAACATAAAGAAAGGAGAGAAGAAAAGAAAATTTTGAAAAACTGTTTGTACATGTTTCATTTGTTGTGTAACGACGCTTCCTGCAAAGGTGACCAACACCAAGTCAGGCACCTCTGCAAGATGGGACCAACTCCTCCCTGGGATATGGCAATCGTGCTGGATGCAAAGGATTTTCCTGACCTTGGGTGAACCCTTTTTTGGCTTCACCAAGGCCCTGGAAGTGGACTACAGCTTGCCTGCCTATATGGCCAATGGTAGGTGGCTCTAGCCCTGCCCCTGGGGCAGATTGGGCTGAGCTGGGAGGCTTCTGCTTGTTTCTGTTTGCTTGCTTAAAGAAGGTAGATTTCCAGGGGAGTCTGAGTAGTTTTTTTCTTCTTCCTGAAAAGGGGGTGGTAAGCCAAATAAGTTTGGGAACCTCTGATGTAGTACAAAGGAAGGTAAGGAGTGGTTGACGCAAAGAGTTACCATGTGGCTGGCGGCAGAGGAGCGTGAACCCCTCTTCCCATGATAGTGAACAGAGATTTAGGATTTCAGCTTTTGATGATACAAGCGGAGAGGTGGAGGTTGCTATGGTAACAAGGGGCATGACGTCACCGCAGGAAAAAGTGTCCTTTTGAAACAGAGGTGTGGAGGAAGCGGAAGGGGGAACTCAATACAAGCTGGCTGGGAGAGGCTGTACCAAAAGACGGGGGAACATGGCTGACTTCTGCTTGACTCAAGTTGTTGTTGACTCTAAACCTAGTTGCAAATATGTGTAAATAAGCCATATACCTTAAAGACACTACAGTCTCTGCTGTGCCTCATTCCAAAGGAACACAAACTGTGGTTAAATGCCAGGAGTCCTGGAATCTTGCCACCACACAACAGAGATTGGGGTGGCTGGCAAGTGGTCACAATACACAATGCTGTTGGTTTGGACAGAGCAGAAAAACATCTCCACAACAAGGTTCACAGTATTCAAGATAAGTCAAGTGAAGAGGCAAAAAACCCCACGAGTGTTTCCCTCCTTATTGGCAACAGAAACACAGTAATAATAATAAATTAAAGTCTCTAACCATCTGCTGCTCTTTCATGCCTTGCAATGTGATTGGCTGGAAAAAAAATATGCAGAAAAGGCTGCTGACAATCATAGACCACATCTACACCATGCATTTAAAACATTTATAAGGAATCATGGGGACTTTTTTTCCCCAGTTGGCTTTCCAGATGTTGTGTTGATTACCTGGGTGATGGTCTTGCTGAATTATATTATTTCTCCCACTGTTAATTATTTTATTCAATGTGAAATGAGGCTGGTTTGTAGCTTGTAGTTTTAGAATATCGTATTACCGTCCCTTTTTCCAGGAAAGAAGCTGGAATTTTTTTTCTTTATATAGTTATAATTTTAAAGGGTATAACAATTTATTTATTATTATTTTGTTGATTTTTGATACAGGGTTTTCTTTTTAACAAACACTCATACATACAAAGACAAACAAATTGAAAACACTATCAATTAACAAAGACATTGCAGAAGAAAGCAAATTAGAAGCATTTCGAAAACAATAACAATATCACTATACTACAATTAACAAAAGACTATACATATTTCATTGACTTCCAACTCACCTCCCTGTGTATCTTACTCATCATTTACCATTTCGCACTTTCTACTATATCCATTCCTGATGATGTTTTTCTACAATTACTCAATTTCACTTTTCTTCTTTTTTGCCCTGCATGATTCAGTGAAATCCTGTCAAAAGGTTCAAGTTTCCGCATTCCTCTTTTATATATTCCTTAAATACCATCCATTCTTTATTTACTCTTTGGTTTGAATTTCCTCTTATTCTTATTTATGCCTAAAATATTTTAAATAAATAGAAAATTACATATCCAGAAATTCCACTCTGGCCACTTCTGATTTGACAACGAAGGAAAGATATATTTGGAAAGATACTCAGTTTCATACAGCTGTGCTTTTAAAAGCTGTCATGTACCATTCATAACCATGGACTTAGGATATTAACATGACAAGAAGCTATGAGCTGTGTCTTATAGGGAGAGGGAAGCATCTTGGCAGGACGACCAGTGATATGAATGTTAAATTCTGATGCTTTGGGGATAGCATATTCCAAACACAAATACCAAAGTGAAATGTATGTGTACTAAAACACACACTAACTCTGATGTCAAGGATGGTGCATATTAAGCATTTAGAGGTTGCTGAAAGGACAGCTGTGAGGAGAAACTCTATTACTTGGGGAGCTTCAAAGCAATGAAACCTTTCTTGCTTCAAAGTAACAAGAGCTGTGTTGTTGCACAGAAAGGAAAAAGGGAATAAAGAGGCCCTTGAAAAGGTCAATCCTAACAGCAGTTGAGTAATATATATTATAGTCATTTTCCTCATTAACCAGGAACAGGGAATATATTGGTCATCTTGCATCACAGGGAGCCCCAAGTGTCAAAGGCAGTAGGAGTTTGTGGTATGCCTGGCCAGAAAGAAGGAAGGGTGTGTGTATTGTCATCAGCATCATCATTTGAATTTATATACCTCCCTATACCAGGGGTCTCAGGGCGGTTCACAAAATAACAGGGTTCAAATTCATATATTTGATTGACTGATATCCCAGCAAAACATACACCCAAAATCAAACACTTCAAGGTGGCTTTACATCATCTCCTATATATTTTGGAAAGTTGTTCATTGGGAGGACAGGGGGTGGGGGCAAATATTCTGTGGTTTGATCATTTGGTGTATGCTTTAATCTAGCAATCCTCAGACAGTGCCAGTGGAACAGGCAACTTTGAACCATGAATCAGTGTCCCCAGGAATGGCTGGGGTTTACTCACTAAGATTAAATCTGAATGAAGACATTCATTGAACCTCCTGAAGGCAGCCCAATCAATCACTGATTTACTGGATGAAGCATTAAATGATGGAAACTGGCGCAGCTTTATAGACTGGTTGCTTTTGTCTCCTTTCAAGCTCTTGTTTATCTTCCATTCAGAATAGCAAGCTAATTCAGGTTTTATATAAAGGAGGTTCATGTGAGTCAGAGTTAGTTCAGCTTCTTTCATTGAAAGACAAGTGCCAACTGTACTCTCCCAAAATAGAATGGTGACAGGTACAAATTCCACTTGATTTTTGCAAGACTGTAATGAACAGGGTGGGGGGTGGGGGTGGGGGCAGGGGGAAGGAACTATGGCATTCTCCCTTCCCCCACACCCACTCCAAAGCAAAGGAGGAAAAAACCACACAGAGAGATTATAAGTGCTGACTGAAGTTATTATCACCTCTCCCAGATCACCTCTAATCTTACCTGGATTCTATCTCATTAAGAGTGCTCCTGGCCAAAGAGATGTGATTAAAATCATGCTGACTAAATGTATATTAGAGAAGACGCAAAGAAAAAACTCATAAGAGGCAAACTGTGGAACTGTTATATTAATGTGCAAAAAAACCCCTGAAAAATTTATCCATGCTTATCGCTATGCATTTTACTTCTGGTGAGAATTCCACAGATGTTTTCCCCAAATGATGTAAGAGAAATCTGCTTCAGGTATCATTTCAATGATCATGGTAACTGTATCTCCCTATCTTCCCCTTTAGATGTGAAGCAATAGCTGAGAGCAGGAGCCAAGGAACTACATCAACATTTTACTGAATGCATTGACTTAGATCTTAAATTGCTCCTCCATTGATGTAAGGGGATCATTTCAGTCTACTCAACTTCCATCTGCAGACCTACATGTCATATTCTACACCACTCCCTGTTAGGAGCATCCTACTCTCGTGTAGGACCCTGGCAGAGACACATGCCCAACTGGCATATTCTCTTCCTCCTGGTCGGTCGTTCAGGAGCTTCAAAAGCTGTCTTCTGCCTGAACATTGCAGTGACTGATGCCTTGGAGACATCAGCACACTTAGGAATCCGCAGATTATTTGCAGTTTGTGTAACAGAACTCAGTAGCACAACATTTTGGCTAATCTACTTTATTTACATATAATACACTTGGAGCATCCTGCCTTAGCTCCTTCCTCTTTCTTAGCAAACAGCAAAGAAAAAGAACAAAGGACAATAGTCCCACTTCATGGAACACAGTAATACCAAAACATCCTGTCTCCGTCACTTCCCACACTGTGGAATGAAAACATACACCGTCATGTGATAGACAACAATCCCATGACTGCAGACATGGGGAATGAATCTCCAACACTCCCATGGCTCCTGTAAGCTCAGGGGCAGATTATTATTTTTTTGAGAGGTGCAATAGAAATTAGTCATTATCTAAATGGAGCCATTTGTTTCTAGAGGTAACTCATAATAAGAACCCTGCTGGATTAGACAAAAGGCACATCTAGTCCAGCAGACTGTTCTCACAGTGGCCAACCAGATGCCTAAGGTAAGCCCAGAAAGCAACACATGAGCATAGCATTACTTTCCTGTGCACAATCCCCAGCTACTGGGATTCAGGGTTATACTGCCTCTGATACTGGAGGTAACACATAGACATCATGGCCAGTGGCTTCTCCATGTGAACCAGGAAGTGACCTCTCCAGACAATGGAAGGACTCTTCTTATCTCTGCAGCTGTGATCTTCTGGTTGACACAGATGTCGTTAGGCAGTTGAATGCACAAGTGTACCCCACCTGTTTCCCTCCTTCCCGCCCCACCACTTCCACATAGCCCCAGGCACTGGCAACCCACGCTACACCACTGATCATGGCTAGTAGCTATTGATAGCCTTATATTCCATGAATTTCCCCATATTGCAATTATAATTTGCCTATTTTATGGAACGTATAGGGTGTATCCAGCAGCACTGGATGTGGAATGTGTTCACATCCTTTCTCAGCCGCACAAATATGCTAGCTACTGGCCAGGATCCAAAGCAAAGAGCTTGGATGTACAGGGGATGCCTGGACGTGAAAACGGGTCTCTTCTTTTAGACTTTCAAGCAGCAGTTTCATTGCTGAAAAGTGAAGCCACTTTTCAGTTTCTATGATCACTGAGGTGATGAGTTACTGCCATGAAAACATGTCAGCTGCTGGTTAATACCTTCCCCTCCTATGCAGTTTTCTTTCTTCTAGATCCCAGCTGCTGCATCTTGGCATCCATTTCCACCCCCACCCCCTGTAAAATGGGATCAGTTTTGACCCACGTCTTAATTATGAAGGTAAGAAAATATAAGCATTTTTCATCAACTCAGACTTCAGTATCATGCATCCAAGCACTACTGAAAACAATATGACTCATTTCTGAGAACAAATGGATGGGCATGAGCTATAAAAAGATGCTTTGTTTGTAAATACTAAACAATAGTGATTTGCTCTGTATATAAAGGCATAAATGCACCCACCTACACAGAATGAAGAAACCATTTGAGAGAAGAAATCATGATGTGCTGCATGATCAGATTGCAATATATTAAAAATAAATGGCTATTTAGCTCAACGGAAGCAGCACTAATTGGAATATTTTGCATACAACCCTAATGTTTCAGGGAGTATACTGATATTTGTTTGTTTGGATGAAATAATACTAATTACATTTTGCACTGAAGCAGATGAATTAAGAACAAGATGAACACGGGCTGAAAGCCACCCCGTAAACAAATGGTGGCAAGGTTCTAATTACACCATTCATATCAGAAATATAGACACACAAATTCATGCCTATATCCATTCAGAATCAAGGTAGCTAACCAGCTGATTGTTTAATTATCGCCACACTATATTCACTTCTTATAGGGTCCTGAAGTTTTCATCTGTGAATAAACAGCAAATATTGCTCTTCTGACAGATATAGCTGGAGTACAGATCCTCTCCTTCTGTTTTCATTAAAGGCTTATCAATCCACATAATCTTCTTTACTGGCTCTCAGGCCATTTTCAGTACTGATTCTTCCCACAAACAAGATTTTAATTTCCTTAAGAATGAGTTGTAAGAAGCTTTGATGACCATAATGACTACTTGAGTGTTCATTTTCAGAAAACACTCTTAGAAAGATTATTTTATTATTATTAAGTTTACTTCTTATTTTTTGGAAGATCTTTCATTAATGACTGGAGCTGTTCCTTTTAAGCAGTTTTCTGAGTTTGCTCTAATAAATGAATAGACCTAATAATTATTTAGCTGTAGCACCACATGAGGGAGAAAGCAGCTTCTGTGGTGCTGTGATAAATAAGCACGCCTACTTCACTTATTTCACTGCTGCCTTTGAACAGGTTTGCGGTTTCCTAAAGCTCGACCACCACCACATTTAGGAAAGCTTTTCTATGAGTGCCCTGTGGAAATGGTGGGAGTCTATGATCCACCATTTCAAATTCTTCACATTCTAGAGCACTATGGGAAATTCAAAATGGCGGCTTGCAAACTCAGCCACTTGGTTTGAGTCCCAAGGCAGGCATCTGAATCAATGGGCCCTTTTGTAGTAGTGGGGCACTATCTGCTGGCACAGGGCTTCAGGGGCTGATTGTGGACCTGGTGCCAAGGCTATCTGATATTCTGGATCAAATCTTAGAGCTATAGATGATCCAGGATTAAAACTAGCATAAAATGAGAGTGGATACATTGGGCCTTTACTTACAGCTTTTCATCAAGCCTTACATAGAAAAATGTCTAACAAATTACATAAGTTGGACGTTTTCTTAATTTTAAAACTGAAACAATTGTGAACATACTTTATTTTGTTTACTACTGGCAAAATGTTTTCAGCATTTGGCCTCCCTGCTTTGTGAAACATAATAAGATCTGCCAGAATTCTGGAATGCAACCTAATTTTGGGGAGAAACCTTATTAGAATATGTTGAATGCTGGCAGTTCTTAAAGAACAGATGACAAGGTAGGGCTTGTATAGGGAGGTTTCTGACACTGTCATTCCACAATGTCATCATAAAGCATGATGCCATCATACTCAGGTATGGGAATCATACTCAGCAAGAAAATCTAGCACCTCCAATGTTGAACAATCCTGGAACCCAGTAGATGCAATTAAGTTTAATTTGATTTATTGTCGTCTTGCTACTGAATTGTGGCATGATATCATCCCAATTGCTCTTTCATCTCTCATTGGGTAGAATCACAAGAAAATAATATAGCAACGGTAGCAAAACAGCTAGAGAGTGGGGAGACTATGGCAGTGAATAGCAAGAAACATACTTCAAGAAGGTATCACTAAGGGTTTTTTCATGAGACATTTCTCTCCCCACCCTCAAAAAAAAAAGGGGGGAAGAAAGAAAAGAAAACTGAAAACAGACAACATGTGAAATCCTACTGAAGCTCTGAATATAATGCCATGAGTCCACTGGTAAGCTAAATAAATTAGGACCACTTAGAAGATAAACAGATACACAGCAGAATCCTATATATGTCTGCTCAGCCCATTTGAGAATTACTCCCAGGTAGATAAGCTATTTATAAGATTAGAAATTAGTTTTATCAGTCTTTCATTCCTCCTAAAATTTCCTACAACAGCTACCAGTTTCTCCATGAAACACATTTTGTTATATCAGGTGGAGAACCTTTTTCAACATGAAGGCCAAATTCCCTCATGGTCAGCCTTGGTGGGGTCACCTGTGAAACATTCTATTTGCTTCAAACAGGGTTGAATTCCAAGTTGGTGTAAGAAACAAAACATGCCTGTTGTCAGTTTAACTAACATTCCTTTCCTACCAGGGTCAAGCCTAGCACGCCAAGCTTGCTATTTTAAGGACCGCTTGCAGATGGCATTAACAAATTAACAGGGAATTAAATGCAGGGTGTGGCTTTAACGCAGTGTGACAACCTGTCCAGTTCAATGCTGGGAAGTTCTTCAAATGGCACAAGTACGAATCTGGCATAGATGTCAACACCGCCTGTGGAATTAAAGCATTAATGCCATTATACAGTAAGTAAGGCTTAAAATAATAATCATCAAAACTCATAACATGGACACATTCAAGCAGTAAGACCTAAAAAGGGTAACCTAATAAAATAAGGTGTAAAAGCTCTCCTTTTTCCTGATGCAAGCAAACACAGCTATTTTCCATCATTGCAGATAATTACAAGACATGGCAGCAATGTCTGACAGTATATATAAGCTATCAATTACAGTGTTCAGTGGAGTGTTGCAAGTCTTTTAAATTAAGATTTAGAACCGAGTGAACTTCAAAAGGCAAGGCATTTGGCTAAGCGACTCAGCTGTACCTCGCAGCAGAAATGCCATAAATGGGGAGGGGTTTTTTTGGGGGGGGGGCCTTTTCATCTAAGGAAATACTGCTTGAGATTTTTGTCACATGCTCCCCTGACAATTTGGGAGGATAGGCAAGAGCATGCATACCTAAAGCTCTCACACACTCCTGTTCAAAGGCAACTGTTGTACTTTCAACTTGGGAATGATGGTGCTGATGATGTGAGAAAGGTGGTGGGGCTAAAACTGGACTATTTTGACCTCAGACAGAGGTGAAAGGAAGGTGTGACTTTATGTTCTTCCTTTTGTGCTTCTGCTTCTCACCATAACTGAAGAGACTGACTCTCATTGCTAGCTTTCCAACCATATACTTTATCATTGCCTTGCTCATAGGGATGGGGCAAAAATCTGATTCTGTTTGAATCTACCTAATTTTCACCCTCTGAAACAATATGTGGACCAAAACACAGCCTGCCCGTTTCAAAATTTGCACCTCTCTGCATTTTTCAATGCTGTTCTCTAGCCAGGTAAGATGAAGAAAAATGCACATACGTAATTAGAGGAAACTGTGTGTGATAATACATATAGTACTGAAAATAACATAAAATGCATTATACCAGGGGAAATGGCATGCAAAAATAGCATAAGGAAATATGTATATTAGGAGAAATTCATATCAAAATGCGGATGAAATTTCATGATTTTTTATTTATTTATTGCAAACTGTTGCAGAAATGCAAAGACAGGAAAATGAGAAGATGTGAGAACTTAGAACTGATAGATTTGCCTATCCCTATTTGTTCATAGGGGTGAGAAAGAAATTCAATTCATTATGCAGTAAAATGTGTGCCTGCTTCATCTTCACATCCTGAAATGATAGACAAGCCCAAATGTATACATCTTTAAGAAGTTCACAATTCTCTTAATTTTTTAGTATAGCTCTCCAGCCAAACAATTTGGGGATTGATCCTGGGGTACAAAGCGTGTAATCTACCACTGATCTTCCCCTATGATAGTGTTGAACTTGAAATTGGCCTCCGACCTTCATCAGACCATTTAGAACCCCTGGAACCTGTTTTCACCACCCATTTCAAGGCAAAACCTGGAATCTTAAAAAGTTCTGAATTTGTGACTTCCGGGTTAGCGCGAACGGCTAATGGCGGATTCCCTCCGAGCTCCGGAGGGAATCGGCTCTGCTGAGGACGGGTCTTGCCGTGCCGGCGACACGGGGACCCTCAGAAACCGCAGGCGCGGAAGCCTGCGGACTTGGTGACTCGGTGGGCACCTTAAGCGCCCTCCCCGACCCACGAAGAGCCTTTTTAAAGGCTGCGGAGAGGGTACGGAGAGTGGCGTGGTGCTGAGAGTAGACCGCTACCTCAGTAGAGTGAAGCCGCAAGCCATGGCCGGAGAGCGCTGACTTTCTTCCCAAATTTGGACTGGATAACAAAGGACCCGTGAGTAATGGAATTTGGACTTTAAAAATTTTATCCTGTGAATTCGGCACGATCGGGGGATGTGTTAAAGGGAAGTCCGCACCCCCTCTACTTATAGACGTTTCAAAGCAAGGAACGGAGAATTAAGGTGGAATGAATACTGTTTTGAGGATTTAAAAGTTTCTCACAAATTTGATAGAACAAGATTTTTGTGCTGGAGAGAAAGGGAATTTGGAACTTTGTGTGTATCCCCCCCAAAAAACCCGGGAGTGTCCTATTTGGGTCCCGGAGGAAGAAGTGAAAGGAGTTTGACAGCTGTCAAAGAAGCTGTCAAACGGGCGGACAAAGTAAAGAATTTTGCTATTTAATAACTCTTGGAATTAAAGTTGATACATTTGGACTGAGGCGATTGGAAACAAAGTATTGATAATAACAAAGTAACAGATTATTGGAAAAGGACTACTAAATAACTGAAAGCCCCCTAGGGGGAATTAGTGACATTACAATGGCTGCAGAGGGAAAATTACTGGCGGAGATAGAAAAAATGTTTTTTCTCGTGGGAATCCTGCAGGAGCAGAGTATGGCTCTGAGTAAAGTTTTTATGACCTTGAATCCTGAAACAAACAACTCTGCTGAATGCACAAAGGAGATGTACGATAAAAATTCTGCAGCTGAGCAGGAAGAGATGCCTTTGGAATTGACAGAGAAAAAAGAAGGAGTTCAGACACTACAAGTGGAAAATATCAACCAGAAATCTGCAGCGTCAGAGTATGAGCAAGAAGATCTCTGGATTACAGACCTGCGAAAGATGAGAAAGAAGAAGAGAGAAGCCCCTGGAGTACTTGGAGTATTAAAACTAGAAAGAACAAAGCAATATGATTGGGACTTTTCTCTTGAGTATGGAAAACTAGATGGTCTTTCGCAGCAAACACTCTTCAACATTCTGAATGAAAGAAAATATGATCTGACTCTGACTGAACTCCTTCGGGGTCTTAGGACCATCAAAGAGGACTACCAATATAGCTGGCAGAGAGGGACTGACAGAGAATCAGACGCCTCGGACGTGAGGAATCCGGGCTAGAAATATTTTTTGTTTGTTTTCTGGACATTTGTCTAGGAAGGGACAGAAACCGGGGCAGGGGGGGGAGAGAATAGAATTATAAAATGTTATGTTTTGTTTTACTTGGTCAATGTGACCTATAATTAATATAATAAAGGGAAAATTTGTGAAGGGGAAGTTAGATCGACCTTAAAAAAAAAAGAAATTAATGATTATAAGAGAATTGGATAGTTGAATACAGATAAACAAAAGATTTTAATTTTCAAAAGCAATGTGAATATCTTTAAGAGGTTAGGTAAGAACTTGCTGAATTAACTTTGGAATTGGGATGTAAGAGGAGGGGGTGGGGGGAAGTCAATGAAAGTGGGTAAAGAAACTTAGGGTATGTAATTGTATTTGTGTGTTTGTTTGTCTTTGTCTTTGTGTATGTGTTTGTTGTTATAAAATGTAAAAACCCAATAAAAATTATTTAAAAAAAAAAAAAAAAAAAAAGTTCTGAATTTGTTTGGGCCTCATGCAAAGTTGAAACACAACAATGAAGAAGCCAAGCATCTGTCATTAGATGTGGGGAAAAGCAAGCAAAAATATCTCTGTTCATACTGTGTTACTTACATATTCTCCATTTGACACAATGAGTGTTTTATAAGAAGCCAGAAAGTAGAAGGAGAATGTATTTTTTTCCCTTACAAAGTAGATTGTCATTCTTCAAGAAGTGAAAGAGATTTCAGTGGGTGATTAACAGAAAAGAACAAATTCTTTTAGTACAATAGCTTTAGAATGATGGGCTGGTAGTTAGTGACGGCAAATACATTAGAGATTCGCTTCACAAATAGAGCAGCGTGTTCCATTTTGTGATCATTATATTGCCAGGAAAATGTTCCATTGCGCCATGTAGACAATTAGACAAACTAAAGCATTTTTGACAGGTATTAACAAATAACACCTTGGCTAAAATCACAGCAAAAAGGATCTATGTTGTGACATCTGCAACACTGCGATATTGTTTTCCCACCACATTGCCCTGAAACAGTTTTGAATGGATCTTAATAAGCCATCTCTAAATAAATAAAATTAACCTCTGTCGAATAATACATTTTCACCATAGGGATGAATGGGAGCAGAGCATACCCCTTCATCGTTTGTTTGGGCATCTTATGGGATTTTGCTCATGGTTTGTAGGATAGTAGCTCTACATTACAACCAGAAAGCCATGCCATGGGTGTAAACAGATAAACTCTTTGGCAGGCTTAGGCTAGATAAAGGTAAATGGGGTGCTTCTTCAAAACTGAGTTTGTGCCATAGCAGATGGTGGGTTGGGCTGGAGGTGCTTACCTAACCTTCCACTTTGACTCTCCGGCACCCTATCAGTATAATCTAGCACAGTGTTTCCCAACCTTGTGCCTCCAGCTGTTTTTGAACTACAACTCCCATCATCCCTGACTAGCAAGACCAGTGGCAAGGGATGATGGGAATTGTAGTCCAAAAAAAGGTGGAGGCACAAGGTTGGAAAACACTGATCTAGCAGTTCCAAAATATAGACGTGCCTTCACCCTCACAAGACTGAATGTACTGCCCTTGGTTGTACTTGAGGGACGATTCCAACAGATTCCATACGAAAAATGCTTATGTCCCTGCGGAGGTGGCAGCACCGAATCAGTGGTGCATGCTCTCCTGGCTTGCATCTTTACAAAGACCTGAGGAATGAGATTATCATGCCTCTTTTATTGACCATGCTGGGTCGCCCAACCACTGCCATGGTGTCGTTTCTCCTGGCAAATCAAGAGGAGCAGATGGCCACAGGTTTCTAGCTGGGGCAAACAGAAAAAGTCCACTGTTTGACTGCTGATTCAGGACCCTAAACCGTGTTTTTAATCCACTTTTTATTTTGTTCTATGTATATCACAATTTTTTTGTTCTATGGCCAAAGGCTGACGCAAATCAAGTTTCATTTATTCATTCATTCATTCCCTGCAGGTGAGCTGCTGTTGATTACTGGAAAGGGTGAGGCCTACTGCAATTGTATTGGAGGAAAGTGTGATTCGCTTCACTGGTACACCTCCATCATGCTACCTTCCTTGTCACCTGACCTCACATCTTCCTGGTAAGCAGCAGTGAGTCACTTTTCAGGAATGCAGGTAAGCTCCTGTCCCCCAACACACCATCTGCTACTGAGTTTGTGAAGTTCCTCAAGAGGAAGAAGAGGAAGAAGAGGACAGCATCAAGAGAGAGAGGGGAGAGTTTCAACAAGTGCTAGGGAATAACAGATTGCAAAGTCACCCCAAAATATCCAAGTCCTTGCTAAGAACTGACCACATTTAGTCAGTTCTGCTCCAAGAAAACATTGTTTTGCTCTCTCAATATTATGCTGTGGAAACAGCAAAAAAAAATAAGAATAAGAATCAAGGTATCCAATGACGCAAGTGCATGAATTACATTGTTCTGGAAATGTGTTGTACTTTAGTGCTTCATAATTTCATAAAAGCAGGCTGCCTGCATCTATACAAATCCTGGATAAAAACTAGTCATCTGTCACTTCACATTCTTCTATTTGTTTTTTCACTGAAAGTCTGCAACCTTTTTTCCACTGACATTAACTGCAAAAGAACAGAATCATATGTATAGGAAGAGGCTTTGGGACATTAGGTGCTTTCAAAATGCAATAAAAAATGAAACAGCAGTGACTGTGATCATAAATCCTTCAGATGTTCGCTGAGTACCGGTAACTTGTAAGTTAGATAATCATAGGACAAGACTTCCTTTTGCTGTCATGTACATGCACTTTAACTGCTCTGCTGCATAAACTGTTTGTGCCTCAGCAATTAAAGGGGTATGCAGTGACTAATATTGAAGCCCACCACAATTCTGGCTTACTCATAGATAAAAATTCCTCATCATTAATGAAAACACAGGTGCCCATTCTCATTAATGTACTCACCCTGAAATGCTCACACCTGGATGTCATGAAGTAGGTCACTTCCAATTTCATAGAGTTGGCAGAAACCTTGTAGGTGATCAGTTCCTACCCCCTTCTGAGTACAGGAAATTCAGAGTTTGAGGTATCTTCATTGCATGTGGCAAAGGAGAACAGTGTTTCCATTTATAAACTCCTCTTACCAGAAGAGTGGCAGCAGGTAGCAGGGAGGTGAATACCAGCTATAGCCTCCTCAGCCCTTCTGTGCTTCGCCTGTTCCTCTCCCTGCACATGGAGAACTGCATCTTGTGAAGAGCCAGAAGGATGAATCAGCCAGCCCCACCTGTGGACAGCAACTGTAAGAAAGTTGCCACAGCTGTAGCTGGTTCCAGGAAGAAGCCTATTGTTTGGGCAATTGTGTTGCTGGATCTGACTTTAAAGAGATCTTTAAAGAGCAGCCTTTGAACTGCCGTCAACAACATGAAGATTTTATTATGGAATGTTTCCCACAGTGAGCTGCATACATATTCATATCTTTCAAAATAGTCACAGTTGTTTGTCCACCATGGTGTTTTGATGAAATATTAGGTTCTGCTTGCAAATGTAAACAGAGTCTATATGGTGGCATGTCAGGAGGAAGCACTAATAAACCAAAATAACTGATGAAAACAAGAAA
Organism: Podarcis erhardii; assembly: GCF_964252035.2. Classification (NCBI taxonomy): domain Eukaryota; kingdom Metazoa; phylum Chordata; class Lepidosauria; order Squamata; family Lacertidae; genus Podarcis; species Podarcis erhardii. The sequence goes on along the minus strand of NC_138515.1, from coordinate 21,575,015 downwards.
GCCTATCTACTGCGCTCACCTTTGGCATCAAAGGCTACAGCAGAATGGATAAATATGCTGCAAAATTCTGTGCAAATGTGCTCTTTTTTCTGTTACATACCAGGAGTAATGTAGTAAAACTAAAATTAAGGATGGGATATAGTAATATAAGGGACTCTAGTGGTGCTGTGGGTTAAACCACTGAGCCTAGGTCTTGCCGATCAGAAGGTCGGCGGTTTGAATCCCCGCGACGGGGTGAGTTCCTGTTGCTCGGTCCCTGCTCCTGCCAACCTAGCAGTTTGAAAGCACATCAAAGTGCAAGTAGATAAATAGGTATCGCTCCGGCGAGAAGGTAAACGGCTTTTCCGTGCACTGCTCTGCTTCGCCAGAAGTGGCTTAGTCATGCTGGTCACATGACCCGGAAGCTGTACACCGGCTCCCTCGACCAGTAAAGCGAGATGAGCGCTGCAACCCCAGAGTCAGTCACGACTGGACCTAATGGTCAGGGGTCCCTTTACCTTTACCTTATAGTAATACAAATAGAGAGAAGGGATTAGATTATAATTGATCATCTAAAGCAGGGATGAGGAACTGTGGTTTTCCAGATGTTGCCAGAGTACAGCCCAAATAAATTCCATCCAGCATCGTCAATAGACAGGTGTGATGGAAGTTGTAGGGCAGCAATTAGACAGTCAAAGGCACTCTGGCTCTGGTTGAAGAAAATAGCAGTAGTTTTAGGCACATGGAAAAGACTGTGAGCTTCAGAGAACCTTCTCTGAATGACTGGGGCACATGGAGAAGAGCATCAAAAGCTGATCTTAATGGTTGAGCATGCTCATATGGGAAAAGGTGGTTCTTTAGGTACCCAGGTCATAAGTCCCAAGTCATTTGATGCTTCAAATGTACTTCAGATTGTACACAGGAACAAGCTCGGAGCCGGTGGAGATCTGTTGTTGTTGTTGTTGTTACTATGTCTATTGGAATGCAACTGGTGCATTCCAATTCACAATCTAGTTGCTCTCTTTTAAAATTTCCAAACTGCCATCAGATGCAACTCCTACATAAAGCACATAAGAGTAATCTATATTAAGCTTTAAATGTCTAGGAAGTGCCAGCAGTTTGTGCAGCACCCTAAACTGGTAGAAGGAGCTTTGTGCTGCAGATGCTACTTGAGCATCCAAGGTAAGGTCCAGATCGTACAGCAACTCAGAGCTGAAAATTTGTTTCTCAATAACATTTAGATTAGGAAGAACACACAGCGCAGAGTCACCTCCCAACACCTCTGACCCACCTAGATTGAGCTTTGTTTTATTAGACTTTTTCAAGCTCTTATTCCGTATCCTTCATAGGCAATTCCACAATACATTTTACCGTCTGAGGTGAAATAAAAGATAGCACCCTGAGCATACCATGCACACAAGCCAACCAGACTGGCAGCTGAATCTTATTTTAATACTGGCAATGGGATAATCTCCTCCAGAGCACCTCAGGTCAACAAGCTAGTTGCAGGTCAGGTCAGATGGCAGTGGCACACAATTCTGGGAGAAGGATACCTCTGAAAGGGTTGCCACCACATCCTCCAGGATCTGTCTCATGAAGTGGTTGTCTCACTGTGCCTAATGATAGGGCCAGTCCTGCTCCCACAGCTTCACTTGGGTCAGGTGTAAAGGGAAAGTAGAGCATCATGACCATGTGGGCATAGCATACTGATTTAATATGAGGGGGAAATTAACTTTGCAAAACTTGGATAGTCTGAATCTTCTACACACCTGCAAGCAAACTACAGATTAAGAAACCCCGTTTGTATGAAAGCAATTTGAGAACAAATGGGGAAAAAACGTAGGTAAGGACTGGGGTAATTGTCAGTAATGAGTTATTCACAAATGCAAACACAGGGCAACATACCCGGGAGGGATTTTATACATATTACACAGGACAAAGGAAAAGAGTGGCCCAGAGGCCAGCAATATCCATGGATTGTGGTCATCAGAGCAGCTTTTCTACGCCGAGCCAAGGACGGCAATTTAAGAAGCCAGAGAGGGAGTCACAAAGCCTAATTGCCTTTTGCTTTGTAAGTAGCAATATTTATAGTGGAGCGACAAATGAAAAGTGTTGCAATTTTTGTCAGATCCACAAAAATTCTCAGCGCAGAAAATAATGTATTGTGATGGAGATTTCTCCCCCAGTCACCCCCTCATTCCCAACAGGGCTTCACAGGCTCATTGCAGTACTCATCCCTGCAGGGAATCCCAGCTCCTCCTATGATAAATGAGGCTGATGTAAGTGATTATAATCCACACTGCCATATCAGTCTGTGGTTGCATTGAACTTGTAAAGCATGCATTCAAATGAACATTTGGTTACTCTAAAAATATGATAATATTATTTACACCGGTAGGGGAGGTAAAATTCTGCATTCTGATTGCTATGTTTGTAATTGCTACATTTCAAAAAAAGTTGTCTACCCTCATTACCAAGGGGGAAGAAATGCAGTTGGAAATGATTTTGTCCTATTCATAGGAACAAAGAGAGCTGTCTTACATTGAGTCAGGCCATCAGGCAATCTAGTTCCGTATTGTCTGCAGGCCAGTGTTTCCTAAACTTGGGTCTCCAGCAGTTTTCTGACTATAGTTTCCATCCTCCGTGACCACAGGTCTTGCTAGCTAGGGATGATGGGAGTTGTAGTCCAAAAGCAGCTGGAGACTCAAGTTTGAGAAACAGTGGTCTACGCTAACTGTGCAAGCCAGTAAGCCCCCCATAACCCCAAAGAAACCTCAGTGGCACCACGTCAGTAAGCAGCAACAACACAGGAGGAACCGATGGCTGCTTTGGCAGCTGAGGCTGCAACTGCCCACCATTTAATAATAATAAATCTGACCCAGGGAATTATGCAAATCAGTTGCAGGGCCAATGGTAGCAGTGAGATGGATGGGATTATATGGCTTGGCCTGTTCCTGCCGCCACTCTGGCTCCAGAATCATTGGCTCCATGATTCAAAAATTGGCATCTGATTGGCAGAACGCACTGGCACTCAGGGGTTAGCCATTTGAAAGGGTAAAATGGCAGGCAACTGGAGCCTCAGAAGAACTAGCCAGCACAGCACTTTGGCTTGCAGCACAGGTCTGTCAGCAGGTTGGCTGGCTTCCTATACCTCATAGCACACCCAACAAGGGAGGGAGTGGAGAGAAAGAGAGGAGAAAAGTGTGGCTGCCACTGTTGCCAATGACCAGAACTCAAGATAAAGAAAAAGGAAGGGCAAGAGGTAGGGAGAAGAGTAGCGTGATGGTGAGACTGAAGAAACCCCATCAAATGGAGCTGGTTTTCCAGCAAAACTAACAGATTGCTTCTAATTCATGTATTGATTTTTTTTAGCCCAGACTTCCTATCAAGAAATCCTAAATAACTCAACTTTAAAAATCATATGACATCAACACAACAGTATAAAACAGGAGAAGATAAGCACATAACTAAAACCACCCATTTAAACTACAAAAACATTATTTCCTACTACCTGGACTAAGATAGCAATTATGGACAGCAGTTCTGCACATATTAGAGCCATACCATCCCTTTCGATGGTGAAAATGCTTTTTTTCAGACATGCACACAGAAGCATGCTGAGTATCACAGCATAGTTTGTCACATCAGGAAGATGGAACCTGTGGGATATCCTTGAACTACAACTCCCTTCAACCTGTGCAGGCCAGGGTGGTGGAAGTTCTCAACTCTCTCAGCTTCAGCCTAAGGGAATGGATGCAATCCCACACATAAGGAAATGAGGGGAAATTGGCACCAAATTTACTATAAAGTCTAATCACTTGGAATGAGCTCATGATGTGCTTCTTTGCTTTTGAGTGTCTGCAATGATATTTGGATCTGTCCAGCTGTGTTACTGCTGCATCCTGGGACACAATGGGGAAGAAAAGAGGTGGTGGCAAGTTTGGCTTGATAAAAATGGCCTATTGGGTTCAATCCAGTGTCCTGCTGATGCATTTGCACTATGCTGTCCTCACTGCCTCCCCCTCTTCTCCTCTGGGTCCTTGTATGCAGTAGTGACTCAGATAGAGGGAGGATGGGTGAATTGTGCAGCCCCACCACACTGTCCATTTCTGCTAACTAAACAGGATTTCAAAAAGCATTAATCATGAGCATGGGTTGGCAAACTAAGGCCCGGGGGCCGGATCTGGCCCAAGTGCCTTCTGGATCTGGCCCGTGGACAGTCCAGGAATCGCCGCGTGGATTGACGTGGGGATTCTGATTGTTCGGGCTCCCCCCTCCCTCACACACACACTGTGGCAGCGCCTCCTCCCTCCCTCCTCCAGGCTTCTCCCCACCCTGCCTAGAGAAGGAAGGGGGCTGGGCTTTGTTGAGCCGCAGTTGGCTGAGCACCATTTTAAGCAGCCCTTATCTGGAGCCAGCCCTTTCGAGCTGCTCATCGTCCCTCCGCTTCTGCCGCCGCCAGCCCCTGCCGCTTGCAAGGCATAGGTAAGTAGCCACCGTGGCTCATCCAGTGCTGTGGAGAAGGGAGGGGAGAGTCCATGTTTTGTTTTGTTTCCCCTCCCAAAAAAATATAGTCCAGCCCCCCACAAGGTCTGAGGGACAGTGGACCATCCCCCTGTGGAAAAAGTTTGCTGACCCCTGATCATGAGTGTTCAACTAGATCATGTAGATTTCTTCGTGGTCTAAAATGAGTGTCTGGGTACTGCAGGAGGCATCTCCATAAACTCAAAAAAGTGTTCCTTATGTTTGTATCTATTCTATTTTACTTAAGATAAAATTAGATTTTTTTATTGGCTGTTGAGGATTCATTTGAAAAATGTTATTGTACAATACAGGCACAGTAAAGAAAAGAACATAGCACCAAACGCATGGCATCATTTTTCATGGTCTTAAAACATTGGCAGTCCGTATAGGTTCTCCACAGACAGGTTTGTGAAGCTGCTGTAAGAGCTTTACTTTCTTTTTCCCTTTTGTCTGAAAATGAGAGACCAGGTTTCATCAAAAGTATTTTCCTTTATAGCTCCATTTGTGACTCTTTGAAGCCCAGTTCGTTATTCTGAACTAGCTATATCCCAAATATTATTGAACCAATGTCTCAAGAGCTAGCTTCACCTGGGATTTCCAGTGATATATGTGTGGACATCACCTTGCCAACAAAGGTCCGTATAGTAAAAGCTATGGTTTTCCCAGTAGTGATGTATGGAAGTGAAAGCTGGGCCATAAAGAAGGGTGATCACTGAAGAATTGATGCTTTTGAATTATGGTGCTGGAGGAGACTCTTGAGATTCCCATGGACTGCAAGAAGATCAAACCTATCCATTCTTAAGGAAATCAGCCCTGAGTGCTCACTGGAAGGACAGATCGTGAAGCTGAGGCTCCAGTACTTTGGCCACCTCATGAGAAGAGAAGACTCCCTGGAAAAAGACCCTGATGTTGGGAAAGATTGAGGGCACAAGGAGAAGGGGACAACAGAGGACGAGATGGTTGGATAGTGTTCTTGAAGCTACCAACATGAGTTTGACCAAACTGCGGGAGGTAGTGGAAGACAGAAGTGCCTGGCGTGCTCTGGTCCATGGGGTCACAAAGAGTCAGACACGACTAAACGACTAAACAACAACAACAAATGTTTGGCTACCAGTAGAAAAGGAATTAAATCTTTAGGCTGGATAATAGGGTTGGAATTTGGGTTTCATCTATGATGCAACCAACCACTGAACATATATGTGCCAATTTCTAGCAGGGAGTTTTGTTGTTGTTTGTTTTCAAGTGATAAGCCCATGCAGTCACTGGGCAAGTCTTTCCCATGCCAGTCAAAATGGCAGCTGACATTTCCTTGAACAGGTGTCAATGCTGATGAGGAAGATGGATGTGTTGGTTGCAGGACACAAAGGAGAGGTGTTATTACTCTGCCCAATGTGAGCAAGAGAATTTTACACATTTTAAAGAGAGACTTCATTTTAGTGCAAAGACAAAATATAATTTTTGCACATTAACGTTCAATTCTCCAAAGTAAGATGACTGGAAATTATGAAGGCAGTGAAGACTGAGGTGATACTTGGCTGATCTTCCCGTTTCCTGCTCCGTACAAAAAAGAATTCCTTTGTTACATTGTTTCTGAAATGCTGAGATTATTGACTGTAGCATAGATGATGTATGTTTTGCATATGAATCACTACTCCTCAGCTATTCATGCACATTTTAGAAAGCACTAATTAACTACCTTGGTTATTGTCTTACAAATTAATGGGGGAAATCACAGTACATTTTCATGCAAAGAGTCCTCTGAAGCCAAGCTGGCTCTGTTGAATATGAAACTACAGAGGAAAGCTGTCATGAAGGAAAACGCAGGAGTGCCTGAAATAAAGGGCTGGTTCATAATGGCTGGAAACCCCAGGCACTCCACTAACACTGAAAAATTACTGAGGTGGAGATACATTTGCAGTACACTGTTTTGACTATACCTCCCTGAAAGAGCTGTAATTGTACTGGTGCAGTCTGACAATACCTGTCAGACACCAGGAGGCACAATCAATTTATGGGCCTTCCGTACCAACCCCTAAAGGACAATACGTAAGACCGATTAAAATACTGGAGGAAAGAAATCATGTTGATGCAGGATTATTATTACTCCCCCCCCCACTCTCTCACACACATACACATGTGTTCCCAGAGTGGCTTACAGATCACTTTTAATAAATAAATAAACAAGCAATCCCTGCCCTCAGGATTACGATCTAGAAAGACACAACACTAAAATAAAATGGATTGGGAGGGGTGAGGAAATGAGCACATTTGGGTACCAGTTCTTAGTTGTAAATTCTTCCAATAACCAGCTGGGGTGGGAAAATTCAAGAAGAGGAGGACAGACAAAGAATTGGAAGGTCCTCCTTCCTTCCTTCCTTCCTTCCTTCTCTTTCCCTTCCTTCCTTCCTTCCTTCCTTCTCTTTCTCTTCCTTTCCTCTCTTCATCCCTTCTTTCTCTTTTTGGTTTGTGTTTTTTTATTTATAATAATGTTTTAGTTTTGATTTTAAAAAGATAATAGATAATAATCTTTGTATCCATTTTTTCCAAACTCTAGTAAAAATATTTTTTTTTAAAAAAACAAACCAACAACCAAAAAATTTAAAAAAGAAGAGGAAGAGCCCAAAGTCTCAGCTGTGCCAGTGGAGTAGCTCTCCATTCCTTCTCATCCCCTTTGATGTAATAGTTGCTGCCAGATGATCTTAAACCTTACTCACAAATCAGTCTGTTGATCTTCACCAGAAGAAAACCATCACCACTGTCTGAAAAGCTGAGAGGGGCAGGAAACATGCAACATGCCCAACAGGTGACCCCACAGCTTTTCCTTAGAGAGCTGCAGAAAGAAACATAATTTATTTGCTTTCCCCTGCTTGAGGGGAAATCAGAGCCTTTGTGTCACCAGTAGTCATTCTACCAATCCACATTCTCTTTTCATGTATATTTATTAATATGAGATGCTTTGATTATCCACTTCTTTGTATGACTATTTAAATTTGGTTTCCTCTTGTAATTGTTACTGAATTGACATAAATTCTAGTTATGTTTTATTATGTATTTCCCCCCTGTTCTGAGCTACTTTGAACATTTTGCACTATGGACAGGCAGCATGCAAATAAACAACTGCAAGCCTATAAAGAAACATACTGAGATTTTTTGAATATTGTAGGGTGGTTCAGATGACCATCCTGCACACATTTAAAGATCATGTGAATGTGCCAGAAGCAGGGGTAGTGGAGAATTCAGATGAAAACAGGAGAGGAAATTGTTGATGCTAGCTTTCCATGTGTGCTGGACCCGGGGGAAAGGTACCGTGAGCGTAGTCTGAGTCCACACGAAGAGGGGCAAGGTCCGAGGCGGAGAGCCAGGCGGGGAACAGGAACACTGGAACAGGAGGCCGAGCAGGGTACAGGAACACCGGATGGTCAGGAACAGGAGGCCGAGCAGGGATCAGGAACACAGGAAGGTCCAAAGCCAACAACGACGTTGCTCCCGCAACCTGGGGCCGGGCTGACTGGGCTTTTATCCTCTTCTAAGGCCAGGGGCGGTCCCGGCCCCCAGGAGCCCCGCCTCCTCTGGCCTTAAGGCGAGCACTCCTCCTGGGAGCAACCAGTTTCCTTCGCCTCTCTGCCCTAAGCCTCTGCAGATCAGGAGAGGCCGAAGGGTTACTGGGCCCTGGAGGAGGCTCACCTGTAGCCACTGAGTCCTCAAGCCCCTCTGGGGCCAGAAGGGTTTCACCTGGGGCCAGCTCCCGGTGCTCTGCCACAGGTGCAGGCTCTTCAGCATCTAGGCCTTGCCCCAGTTCAGCCGGCCCTGGAGGCGGGGACTCCTGTGCAGGCTGGGATTCCTCTGGTTCATCCTCTGAATCGGAATCCCAGGCCATCACACCATGTCTGGAATGGAAATCAATCCAGAGAATACAATGGTGACATTCACCATTGTCGTTTTTGGTATGCAGACAACAGGTACCTGACCTGCCCATGTCCCCAAATTTTCCTTGCATTTCTTTTGCATTTTAATGAAAGATGTGAAATAATGTAATGATAAAGTACCGTATTTTTCGCTCTATAAGACGCACCAGACCACAAGATGCACCTAGTTTTGGGAGGAGGAAAACAAGAAAAAATATATTCTGAATCTCAGAAGCCAGAACAGCAAGAGGGATCGCTGTGCAGTGAAAGCAGCAATCCCTCTTGCTGTTCTGGCTTCTGGGATAGCTGCGCAGCCTGCATTTGCTCCATAAGACACACGCACACTTCCCCTTACTTTTTAGGAGGGAAAAGGTGAGTCTTATAGAGCAAAAAATATGGTAATTAGTAAGCTTTGACAGTACTGGACAACACGATGGATAATGTTGATTTGATCAGAAACTGAAATGCAGCAGAATGGAAAGAGTGCTGTATGCAATGAATTAAGGCTGGAACATAACTCATTGCCTTCTTGCATTAGAACATCTAAGAAGGCTGCAGAGGGCAAACCCTTGGTGAGATGATTTGCTGAAGGAAATCAAAGGACAGTCAAAATTAAGGTAGGTAATGCAAAACCCTTTCTGACCCATGAGAATTTCACTGAAATTTTCCCCTGCCTTTTGATAGTTTTCAAATGCAATTTCTTTTCTGAGTAATTGAAGGAGAATTTTTTTGAAAAAAAGGAATGCAGGAGAAAATTTGGGGACATGATTTATTATAAAGAAGAGGAGGAGGACCAGCTGATAGCAATGGCAGTGAGGAGATAAATTCACTGAGGGACCAAGCACTGTTGGGTGTTTAGGTAACATGTACAAGGCTCAGTAAAGTTCAGTAGGGTTGACTTTTTATACAGAATGTGGAAAATACCCATAAAAATAAGAGTCTAGCACTAAGCAGCATTCTATATTTGTGGCTCAAAAGGAAAATATGTATTGATGTGATTCTACTTGGAGCGAGTCAAAAAAAGGGAGAAAATGTATTACTTATTTATGAATTTAAAGAGACTGGAAAACAATGCCGCACATTCAGAGAAAACATTCTAGGTGGTTTAACAATTGATTACATTTATAACAACATAATGAGGACCTCTCAAACGTACTCATGCAGGTAACACACATTCACTTACCCAAGAGCATTAAATGAGAAAGCATAAGCAGCAATTTCCTCCAGCAAATAAATCAAAGCAAAACCTTTTGATTCTTTGTTCTAGCAGCACAACATACAGGAGACACTGGTAAAACTCTGAAGCTCTAACTATTCCAACAATCAGTTCAAAAAGACCATGCACCTTGAGGTGGAAAAGATTAATAAATCCTTTGTTAATGCACTCTGCATGGGGCTGTCAGGAACAGGCTTTGGTCAGTCTCTGATGCAGGATGAGGGGCAGGGAGAAACTGTGGGTGGGATTGGTTGGTGGGAATCAAGGTTAGAGAAGTGGGGCTCTCCCCATTGCACCTCAACTTCAGCTGCTTTGGAAAAGGAAGCCAGCCCCTTCCACCAAGCTCCCAGGAGAGTGAAGGCCACCAATCAGGAGGTGGCAGTGACTGATCATGAGCCTGAACAGGAACTGAACTGATTTAAAATTTGCATCCCACTTTTTCCAACAACAAATATTGAGCTCAAAGCAACTCACAATACTTGCAGTAGCATTAAGAAACAACAAACAAAACAACAGAACTAACAAAATTAATTTTAATAGGGATCAATGTAAGGTTCTACACTTAGGTAGGAGGAACTAGCTATATAAAATGGGAGACACTTGGATTGCCAGTAGTGCATGTGAAAAGGGTTGTAGGAGATCACAAGCTTAACATGACACAACAGTGTGATGCAGCAGAAAAGAGGCAATATTATTTGAGGCTACGTATATCAACAGAAGTATAGTGTCTTGATCAAGGGAAGCAATAGTCCCACATTATTCTGTCTTTGTCAAACCAAATCTGGAGTATTGGATTTGATTTTGGGTGCCACAATTTAAGGAGGATATTGACAAGCTGGAATGTGTGCAGAGGATGGAGACCAAGATGATGATGATGATAAATAAATTTTATTTATACCCCGCCCTCCCCAGCCAGAGCCGGGCTCAGGGCAGCTAACACCAATAAAATCACAGTAAAAACATAATGGGGGGGGGGGACCAATTTAAAATACAGGTTAAAATGCAATTTAAAATGCAGCCTCATTTTAAAAGTAGCCGATAAATCAAGACCATAAGGGGAGGGAAACATAATGGTCAGACTGAGTCCAAACCAAAGGCCAGGTGGAACAGCTCTGTTTTGCAGACCCTGCGGAAAGATGTCAAGTCCCACAGGGCCCTAGTCTCTTGTGACAGAGCATTCCACCAAGTAGGGGCCAGTACTGAAAAGGCCCTGGCCCTAGTTGAGACCAATCTAACCACTTTGTGACCTGGGACCTCCAAAATGTTGTCATTTGTGGACCTTAAGGTCCTCAGTGGGGCATACCAGGAGAGGTGGTCCTGTATGTACATGGGTCCTGTAGGTATGTGGGTCCTAGAGTCTGGACATGAGGAATGGTCGAGGGAGCTGGGTATGTTTATCTGGAAAAGAGGAGACTGAGAGGACATGTGATAGCCATCTTCAACTATGTAGAAGACTGTTACATGGAAGATGGCGCAAGCTTGTTTTCTCCTGCTCCAGAGACTAGGACCTGAACCAATGGATTCAAGTTAAAATAATGGAGATTCTAACTAAACAACAAGAATAACTTTCTGATGGTAAGAGCTCTTTGACAGTGAAACAAACTCCCAAGGGAGGTGGTAGACCCTCTTTCCCTTCGGGTTTCAAAGCAGAGGTCAGATGACCACCTGTCACGTATGATCTAGTTGAAATTCCTGCAGTGCAGGGCATTGGTAGATGACCATCAAACTCTACAATTCTACGTTTCTATGATTGCAATCACTATAATTTCAAACACAAGGTCTGCAAAATTAAAAATAAATAAATAAAATCAGGTGCATTGGACAACATTTCATACAAAAATGTGTATATCGGGGGGGGGGGGATCCCTAAAATGCTGATGGATTTTTGTGAAGACTTTTTTAAAAGTTGCAAACTGATGGAGGACTGAAGTTAAGAGTGAAAAATGAGAAACTGATATTGAAAGATTCATCCATCCCTATTTGAAAATCTTCTGAGAAGGAAACCTGAAATTTGATTGGTTTTGAAATAACAAATCAAATGTTGGGTTGCAGACTTTCAGTTTCAGTGTATTATGGTATTTCCCATGCTTCTGTGTAGTGAACAGAACCTGCTCACAAGGTCGGGGAAAAAAACATTTTCCTCAAATAATTTTAAAACATATTCCCCCATGAGTACTATGGTGTCTGCAAGATTTTTAAGGAAAGAGCTAAACAGATGCTTAGTTGGAGGAAAAGCTATACTAGGAAATGAGCGAATATCTTTCACTGGTTGTAACTAGATGGGTTGAAACACCTCAAGAGAAATGTGGTTCATGGAGAACACAGTTGCAGTTACAAATTGCTACAAGTCAAGGGACTTGTTAGAGTTCTCAAGCTTGTAAACTGTCTGAAAGGAAAACAAAGAGAGCAATTTTGGCTCTTGAGGCTGATCAAGTTTAGCTAATGAGGGCAGTAAGAGAACTTTGCTTAAATATCAAGTTCAATATTGTGGTTGAGCTTGCATGCATTTTAAAATAAACTGCCTGAGAGATGATGATGATGATGATGATAATAATAATAATAATAATAATAATAATAATAATAATAATACACACACACGTCTATGGTTTTTGCTCTTCATGGGTGAAGTTTCATTTGTGTAATTTATTATATTTCTATTCCACTTTTCATTCCCATGTATACCAAAGCAGCTTACAAACAATAAATAACAGCATCATAAAAGAACTTGATAGAAGACCACAAATACAGCATAAATCATTTAAAACATTTAACAAGTCATCAGTAAAACAATTACAATCTATAAAATACTATTAATAAAGCAGCAACTAAAAAAAATAAGCTAGACATCATCATTAATACAAAAATCGTATGGTTAACAAATGAATAGGGTATTTATCATCATCAACAACAATAATTTATATGCTATCCACCTGACTGTGTTGCTGCAGCCACTCTGAGCAGCTTCTAACAATCTATACAACAATATTAACAACGTTAACAGAATAGCAGCTATAAAAACAAGTAAAGCACTGTTTATCTCCCGCTTGAACTACTGCAATGCGCTCTACGTGGGGCTACCTTTGAAGGTGACCAGGAAACTACAACTAATCCAGAACGCGGCAGCTAGACTGGTGACTGGGAGCGGCCACCGAGACCACATAACAGCATTCTTGAAAGACCTACATTGGCTCCCAGTATGTTTCTGAGCACAATTCAAAGTGTTGGTGCTGACCTTTAAAGCCCTAAATGGCCTCGGTTCAGTATATCTGAAGGAGCGTCTCCACCCCCATCGTTCTACCCGGACACTGAAGTCCAGCACCGAGGGCCTTCTGGCGGTTCCCTCACTGTGAGAAGCCAAGTTACAGGGAACCAGGCAGAGGGCCTTCTTGGTAGTGACACCCGCCCTGTGGAACGCCCTCCCACCAGATGTCAAAGAGAACAACTACTACCAGACTTTTAGAAGACATCTGAAGGCAGCCCTGTTTAGGGAAGCTTTTAATGTTTGATGTATTACAGTATTTAAAAAAAAAATTGGAAGCCGCCCAGAGTGGCTGGGGAAGCCCAGCCAGATGGGCGGGGTATAAATAATAAATTATTATTAGTATTATTATATAAGTTCTGAGCTGTCTGTGGTTTCTTCTAAGAACTGCAGGACCATCGTGTGTCAAACATGAATGCATCATATGATGTCCCACTAAGGGCAGGGGGATTTAAGTTCTTTTTTTGGGGGGGGGGATGAAATGTGTCATGCCCTCTTTTGCCAGATTCAGAGAAGAATGGAATCTCTTCAGAGTCACATGCTTCCTAGCATAGAAAGCATTCTTTTTACCCCAAACAGCACCTGGGGTGCTCTTTAAAGTTTTATTGAACTCCACAATCCAAATTGTGAGGTGGGGGAGGGTGCATGGAATCTATGGCTAAGGAGAAAAAAGAAACTGAGCTTCATCTTAAAACTATGTGTATTTCTTCAAATGCTTTTGGCAGTTACAGCTTTATCTGATCTTACTAAGCTTCTACATTAAAATGGGGATTAGAGCTCATGAAAGACCCCAATTAGAGGTTCAGTGGTCCCCATGTGAACATCTGTGGAAGTGTAGAAGTGGTGTGTGGGTTTGGGATTTATCTGTGTGCATTCTTGAGCAATAAGGAACTCCCGTATCTGCTGAACTCCAGGCACTTGACAAGGCAGTTTTCTGTTCTTACGATGATTCTTAATTGTTCTTGTTCTTTGCATTGGTTTTTATTCATTAAAAAAATGTTTCATGTACAGCACTTAGAAATTCTGAATACAGTGGAACCTCGAGCTACAGACGCTTCAGGTTACAGACGCTTCAGGTTACAGACTCCGCTAACCCAGAAATAGTACCTTGGGTTAAGAACTTTGCTTCAGGATGAGAACAGAAATTGTTTGGTGGTGGCACAGTGGCAGTGGAAGTCCCCATTAGCTAAAATGGTACCTCAGGTTAAGAACAGTTTCAGGTTAAGAACGGACCTCCAGAATGAATGAAGTTCTTAACCCGAGGTACCACTGTATTAAGTTGTACAGTGGTACCTTGGTTTACGAACTTAATCCATTCTGGAAGTCCGTTCTTAAACCAAATAGTTCTTAAACCAAGGTGTGCTTTCCCATAGCAGCGGAGGACTCAATTTACAAATGGAACACACTCAACAGGAAGCGAGACATGTTCTTATTCCAAGGCAAAGTTCACAAACTGAAACACCTACTTCCGGGTTTGCAGCATTCTTAATCCAAGTTGTTCATAAACTAAGCAATTACCGCCCAGTCAGTCTGACATCAATACCAGGGAAGATTCTGGAGCAGATCATTAAGCAAACAGTCTGTGAGCACCTAGAAAGGAATGCTGTGATCACCAATAGTCAGCATGGATTTCTGAAAAATAAGTCGTGTCAGACTAACCTGATCTCGTTTTTTGACAGAATTACAAGCCTGGTAGATGAAGGGAACGCAGTGGATGTAGCCTACCTTGATTTCAGCAAGGCATTTGACAAGGTGCCCCATGATATTCTTGTAAAGAAGCTGGTAAAATGCGGTCTTGACTATGCTACCACTCAGTGGATTTGTAACTGGCTGACTGACCGAACCCAAAGGGTGCTCATCAATGGTTCCTCTTCATCCTGGAGAAGAGTGACTAGTGGGGTGCCACAGGGTTCTGTCTTGGGCCCGGTCTTATTCAACATCTTTATCAACGACTTGGATGATGGACTCAAGGGCATCCTGATCAAATTTGCAGATGACACCAAATTGGGAGGGGTGGCTAACACCCCAGAGGACAGGATCACACTTCAAAACGACCTTGACAGATTAGAGAACTGGGCCAAAACAAACAAGATGAATTTTAATAGGAAGAAATGTAAAGTATTGCACTTGGGCAAAAAAAATGAGAGGCACAAATACAAGATGGGTGACACCTGGCTTGAGAGCAGTACATGTGAAAAGGATCTAGGAGTCTTGGTTGACCACAAACTTGACATGAGCCAACAGTGTGACGCGGCAGCTAAAAAAGCCAATGCAATTCTGGGCTGCATCAACAGGAGTATTGCATCTAGATCAAGGGAAGTAATAGTGCCACTGTATTCTGCTCTGGTCAGACCTCACCTGGAGTACTGTGTCCAGTTCTGGGCACCACAGTTCAAGAAGGACACTGACAAACTGGAACGTGTCCAGAGGAGGGCAACCAAAATGGTCAAAGGCCTGGAAACGATGCCTTATGAAGAACGGCTAAGGGAGCTGGGCATGTTTAGCCTGGAGAAGAGGAGGTTAAGGGGTGATATGATAGCCATGTTCAAATATATAAAAGGATGTCACATAGAGGAGGGAGAAAGGTTGTTTTCTGCTGCTCCAGAGAAGCGGACACGGAGCAATGGTTCCAAACTACAAGAAAAAAGATTCCACCTAAACATTAGGAAGAACTTCCTGACAGTAAGAGCTGTTCGACAGTGGAATTTGCTGCCAAGGAGTGTGGTGGAGTCTCCTTCTTTGGAGGTCTTTAAGCAGAGGCTTGACAACCATATGTCAGGAGTGCTCTGATGGTGTTTCCTGCTTGGCAGGGGGTTGGACTCGATGGCCCTTGTGGTCTCTTCCAACTCTATGATTCTATGATTCTATTCTATGATTCTAAGCTGTTCTTAAACCAAGGTACCACTGTATATGGATACCTGGAATACATAAATAAATCTAATATAAACTGGGCCTATGCAGGGTCCCTTTCTACATGGAGTATGTCTGTGCCGGTGGTTCCATCACAGATGACTTGAAAATTGCTGAGTGGGAATTGATGGACTTGGGCTCCATGATCACTGCAGATGGTGACAGCAGCCACAAAATTAAAAGATACCTGCTTTTTGGGAGAAAAGCAATGACAAACCTAGACAGCATCTTAAAAAGTAGAGACATCACCTTGCCAACAAAGGTCCGTATAGTAAAAGCTATGGTTTTCCCAGTAGTGATGTATGGAAGTGAAAGCTGGACCATAAAGAAGGCTGATCGCGAAAGAACTGATGCTTTTGAATTATGGTGCTGGAGGAGACTCTTGAGAGTCCCATGGACTGCAAGAAGATCAAACGCATCCATTCTTAAGGAAATCAGCCCTGAGTGCTCACTGGAAGGACAGATCCTGAAGCTGGGGCTCCAATACTTGGCCACCTCATGAGAAGAGAAGACTCCCTGGAAAAGACCCTGATGTTGGGAAAGATTGAGGGCACAAGGAGAAGGGGACGATAGAGGATGAGATTGTTGGACAGTATTCTCGAAGCTACCAACATGAGTCTGACCAAACTGCGGGAGGCAGTGGAAGACAGAAGTGCCTGGCTTGCTCTGGTCCATGGGGTCATGAAGAGTCGGACACGACTAAACAACTAACCAACAACAACAATTGATGGACCGCTTCTTCTTTTTTTATACCTGAGATATCAAATGTAATGTGCTATACTGGGCACTGTATGATTTATGGATAGCATTTTATCATCCTCTTATTTCTTATTCTGCTGTTTATTGTATTACAATTTGAATTCCATAGAATGCAGCATGTAGTTAAACTATGGAGCTCCTCCCATAGGAGGCAGTGTCAGGCACCAAGTTGGATGACTTTAAAAGAGAATTAGAAAGGTGATGAAATTTATCACCGGTTAAATTGGCAAAAGTGTCTTTTGCCAGTTTCAGGAATATCTCTTATGTGAAACAAATAACAGACAAAAGAATTTCCATAAGTTTCCCTCATGCATTTCTATATTTTCCTTGAAGAAGCCAGTCAGAAATAAGTGGTGCTTCAAATGTTCTATTTCTGATTGGTTTTTAGAAATGAATGAATGAACACTTCTACAATACATTGTAGATTGTACATTGTGTGGGAGCTGTCTATACCCACCCGTGGGTATATTCTGAAACATGTCATTGATGAAATAATGCGGGTTTATACCTGACCAGCCACACAACATTCTGCTTTCTCAGTTGCTATGCAATGTTGTGGTTCGAGGGCCCGACCCCCGCAATGTGGAATGAATACACAAGGACACGTGATATAAGGTT
The DNA here is from genome assembly GCF_964252035.2 of Podarcis erhardii. NCBI lineage: Eukaryota > Metazoa > Chordata > Lepidosauria > Squamata > Lacertidae > Podarcis > Podarcis erhardii. Next base: position 21,557,845 of record NC_138515.1, on the reverse strand, counting down.
AATGGGCAAGAAAAGGCCACAACTTTATTGATTACAGCAGTGGAAAGGTATTGGCTTAGGCATTGGATGTCTAAAACAAGGGGGTTTATTCACCAGTAGGTGGAGCCTGTTGATGCTAATCCAACTATAGGCTCTCCCCTGATGTCACCGAGGGTTGTGCCATGGCCTCCCGCCAAGCAGGCATCGGACAGAGTACATGACCGCCAGATTCCTTTAACGGAATACCCAAAAATTGAAGGCATAGGTGATGGCCACACCTAGCCCTTCTACACACCGCAACACATTATTCCAATGCCTAACCTACCCACCAATGCCACGAAAGTTGTGACGATTGCTACGAGGTAGGCGAAAAAACCAAAAAGCCTAATGCCAAATGGAAAAATTCCTACCAGGCCCCCTGGACAACCAGGGCGACCAACCTAAGGTCCATAGCAAGGCCAAGGAACTAAGACCCTGAGCTCTAAGGGAGTGGAGGGTGGGTGACTCGCGATGGGATGACGGAGAGGAGAATGAGGCCGAGGAGGGGCTGGCGCCGCAGTATAAGGGCTGCTGAAAACGCCCCCTCGGAGGCACCTGGCTGGGTGCCTGCCGGTGGGCGTGGGTGCCAGCCAGGTGAGAAGTGGAGGCAGGGGGCAAACGCCCCCTGCTAGGGTCGGAGCTTGGGCTCCCACCCACAACCACTCCCCTCTCTTCCAGGGAGGAGAGTCCTTTTCCCAGTGTTATTGCATTATTGCTGTCTGGAGGCTGTGATTGCACTGTGGTGCAGCAAAAGCAGGATGAAAAAAAACAAAACCCAAAACATTAAATAGAGCATTTGTGTTATAAAAAGTTACAGGATTTCACCAGGAAGCTATGGGACACGAACTAATTGGAAACAAAGCATTATATCCACCCTGGTTTTTTCTCCTGGCATAAACAGCATCAAAAACAGGATTGTGTGTAACTGCCCTGATACCACAATGAGCACAAATCATGAAAGCCCTGTGTTATCCCATCATGTTGTCAATAGTGCATATAATTGGGGATATCCAAAGCTGGTCATGCTCAGGGCAGACTCATTGAAATATTTGAGTTTAGGTTAGTTCAAGTCCCTTGATTTCATTACTGTATAAACCTGTGTATGACTTAGTTAGATATCACCCAATATATCAGAGAATATAAATCATCTTCATCTTCTTTCAGAGTAACCAAGCGATGCAGTTTTTTTGTTTAATAAGACATCTAACATATGAGGCACAGAGGCATTTTAAAGGGAAGGAGGGAGCTAATCTGAGAACCAGAAGAGGCTTGCATTACAAACAAGTAGCAATTGGTGGGCTTTGTTTTGCTTCTGTGAAATACATAAATGTTGTGGACTTTAAAAAGCTGCTTCAGAATTCAGCAGGGAGCAAACAGGCTATCATACTGTCAAAGAGATGAGATTCCACGGCAAATGTTGATATTGCAGGCAAAGTCATTTTCCTCTGTTAAAATGTTCAATTCCTTAGATATAAACAGTACCCTTTAAATGGAGGGGCAGAGATATAAAACATTAATGATTGATGTCTTGCATCGGCAAGGGCTCCCCTGGCTTCCTAAACATTGCTGTCAGTGGGGATGAGGCCTCCCATAGCCAAAAGCCTTTAGTTATACACCTGGCATGTTCGTTCCATTTTCTTGTTTCCTTTCAGCACTGCTCCCTCATGTTCTTTAATGGGCCAATTCATAGCAAAAAGCAAATGCCATTAGAGCTGGTTTTAGGGATGTGCTGGGCATACAGAATGCTTGCAAAGAGCTTTATGAATTGTGCCCAGTTTTGGTTTCTTGTCATGCTAATGCAATGGGGTGGGGGAATGGGGACACACATTATCTCCGAGTTTCACTACTCTCTTTAGTCCTGCATTCCCCCAATCACATTAGCATCACAAGAAACTGGGCAGAACTCATAAAAGCTCTTGCATGCACCAGCAAGCACCCTAAAAGCAGTTTTAACGGTATTGGCTTTGGCTCTGAATTGGACCATTAAAGAACACAAGGAGGCAAGGCTAAAAGGAAACAGGAAAATGGAATACTTGTCTCTGTTGTATTTAGAGAGAGAGAGAGCTCTAAGAGAGCTCATCTTCATTGACAGTAATATTTAGTAAACCAAGGAGGCCTCTGCAGATTTCAAGGGATGCAACATAGCCATCAATTGTTACAATTCATCTCTGCCTCTCTGTTTAAAATGTACTGTTTGCATTTAAAAAAAATTATGATTTTATTTTTAATTGGGGACAATGACTTGACTTATGGTAGCAGCAATTGGCAGTGGGATAGTTTCTCTTTGACAGATTTTGTTTTTAAAATGTATATTTATACTATTTCTCTGATATACAATTTTTACAGGCTGTCTGGATGGCTTACAGCAGTAACACTCAAATTGGTGGTCCATGAGCCATCAGCAGCTGGTCCATGGAGACTCTACCACAGCTCAAGTGGGGTATTTCAGGGACCAAATATGGTAGCATCCCTTAGCATATTGTGAGAGGGGAGGGGGGATTGCCATACCATCAAATCAGCTAGTTTGAAAAGCACTAGCTTAGAGGGGCTGAAACACATATGATTATAAAAGAGTAATATACAACTATTGCATATCAATACATAAATAAATAAATTCTTTTTCCCCCAAAAAGGGAGGGAGTTTCTGCAGCATTAAATAAATTCAAACAAAGGTTCTAGATACAAAAACAGTATAAAAACACAACATATCTTTAAAGACCAGGGGTGAGGGGAGACTTTGCCTATAATCAGAAGGATGTTAAAGCAAACTTCTAATTTGTTTGTCTCATTATCCTTCTTTTCCATTCTATCAAAGCCGCTCAGATGCAAGGTGAAATATAGTGACAATTCTACCTTTTAGCAGCATTCTGTAGACTGCAGAGGGCAACTCTAAAAAGCCTGGCAAAGAAAATCCCTCTGTCTGCTCTTTTGGCATCTCATGTTGCACAATTAGTTTCTCTCTGCTCGTATTGTGGTATCCTGAGCCTTCATTTATGTTGGAACCACATGCTGGCTTCCCATAATTTGACCCTTGAAAATCCAAGGCCTCAAATAAGTGCCTCTTTTGCATTTTTCCAAAGTAGCCCTGCGGGTATTTTATTACCTATGAATTGTTTTGTGGGTACTTCAATACTGAAGTGTGGAGCCATAACCATAATGTGTTTAAACACTAACCATCTGGTGAAGACGATACAGGAAAACGTCTAGAATCCAATAGAAGAGGAAGGCAGTGTAACAATTCTTTGCTGGATCAGGCTGAGATTTGACTAGCATAGAATTTTGCTCCCAGCAGCTTCTTTCCAGCAAAAGATAGATGTAATGCATTTCTTCAAATGTGTTCCCAACACCATGTACTGTATTTCAGCCAGGATTCTTGCTTTGAACCGCCTTCCCTGTATACTTCTGAGATTTGAGGTGAGAGAAGAACAGGGTGGAGGGAAAGGTTTCATTATCAACCAACTTTGATACTTTTTACAATATTGTGGTGTGTGTGTGTGTGTATGTGTGTGTGTATATATATATATATATATATATATATATATATATATATATATATATATGCTTTCGTAGATTTTCACGGGTACAGGAATGCAGGTTTTGGTGTCCTCGGGTGTCTTCCCGTGTAAAAGTTGGGGTGTCTAGGCGACGTTTCGACGAGGTCTCACTCGTCATCTTCAGGCTGGTGCTTTCGGCTTCTTGTTACTGGAACAGAGCAGGATCTCAGTGTTTGAGTTCCTATAAATACTGTAGAGGGGGTGTGGTGTATAGCCTCCAATGTTCTGGGCAGAGAGGAAGTTCCCAGGCTAGTGTGCCTTTTCTTCTTTTGTTCCTTAATTACTTGAGAGATATCTTGAGTGATTTCTTGAGTGATATCCTGAGTACCACTTAGGTGGGTCATTAGGTGTGGATTAGTTGTTAAAGTCTTTGTGTCTTGACCTCTTGAACTTTGTGAAGATTTTTCCTGAGAAGATGGCTGTACTGTACTTAGTTGTGCTCTGGCTTGGCTTCGTGTATAGGGGCGAGCTGTGGTTTTGTGGCTTGTGTCAGCCAGATCTGTGTAGGGATTGCAGGGGGGTGCAGCATCCGGAGGTGCCACCATGGATTGGCTACTGGATGGTGTCTGTAATTCATCTGTGGAGAGGGTCTGGGTTTGGGTCTGGTGTGGTTGATTGGTGTTGGCGTTCTGTGTGAAATTAGCCCTCCCCACAAAAACTGACACCAGATCCAGAGGCACACAGAACGCCAACACCAATCAACCACACCAGACCCAAACCCAGACCCTCTCCACAGATGAATTACAGACACCATCCAGTAGCCAATCCATGGTGGCACCTCCGGATGCTGCACCCCCCTGCAATCCCTACACAGATCTGGCTGACACAAGCCACAAAACCACAGCTCGCCCCTATACACGAAGCCAAGCCAGAGCACAACTAAGTACAGTACAGCCATCTTCTCAGGAAAAATCTTCACAAAGTTCAAGAGGTCAAGACACAAAGACTTTAACAACTAATCCACACCTAATGACCCACCTAAGTGGTACTCAGGATATCACTCAAGAAATCACTCAAGATATCTCTCAAGTAATTAAGGAACAAAAGAAGAAAAGGCACACTAGCCTGGGAACTTCCTCTCTGCCCAGAACATTGGAGGCTATACACCACACCCCCTCTACAGTATTTATAGGAACTCAAACACTGAGATCCTGCTCTGTTCCAGTAACAAGAAGCCGAAAGCACCAGCCTGAAGATGACGAGTGAGACCTCGTCGAAACGTCGCCTAGACACCCCAACTTTTACACGGGAAGACACCCGAGGACACCAAAACCTGCATATATATATATATATATATATATGGGATGCGGGTGGCGCTGTGAGTAAAACCTCAGTGCCTAGGACTTGCCAATCGTATGGTCGGTGGTTCGAATACCCACGGTGGGGGTGAGCTCCCGTCGTTCGGTCCCAGCTCCTGCCCACCTAGCAGTTCAAAAGCACCCTTAAGTGCAAGTAAATAAATAGGTACCGCTTTATAGCGGGAAAGCAAACGGCGTTTCCGTGTGCTGCACTGGTGCTGGCTCGCCAGCTGCAGCTTCGTCACGCTGGCCACGTGACCCGGAAGTGTCTTCAGATGGCGCTGGCTCCCAGCCTCTTGAGCGAGATGAGCACGCAGGGGTACTTTACCTTTACCTATATATATATATATATATATATATATATATATATATATATATATAATCTCATTATCATCTTGTCCCATCATGTCAAGGGTTATTTAATAGATGAGGAAATAACACCACATTCAAGTGGAAGGCAGTAAACTAGGCAGGTGAAAACTATCATATCGTGATGTCATGCCAAGTGTTGAGGATCCCTAGAAATTATCAGATAGGTGGTAGTGGAGAGGTAGGTTTGCCATACGTCAGGGAAATTCCTTACATGTCCTGGTTTTCTGGTGTAAAAATGGTGTCAGGAATTTTTCAAAATGTCAGGGAAATTGTCAGGGGAAACTCGGATGTATGGCAACACGATGGAGAAAGCATTGGAAACAGCCCCCCCAAAACTCAACAATTTTGGTGGGTTTCCTAAATAAAAACAACACTTTTTGAAATATGGTAACCCTGGTGGAAGTGATAAGAAGTTACTGCTTTTCACAGAAACCTGATGTCTTCTGTAGTGCTTAGTTCCACTATCATCATGGACAAAAGGAACAAAGGCAGTGGAACAGCTAGTGTTTTGAACGTAGAAGACCCTAGATTCAATCCTTGGTGTCTCGCTTCTTAATGATATTAAGACAATTTGGATATTTCTTTCTCAACTTTAATGTTTTAAAACATGAGAGTATGTAAAAAGAGAAGCACTGAGGTCATTAATGCAAGTCTCCAGAATCTATCCTATGTTATTAAGTGTCTATTATGGTTCTATAGAACAGTTGCTGAACATTTGGGAGTGAGATATAGAGAAGCAGAAGAAGAAGAGTTTGGATTTGATATCCCGCTTTATCACTACCCGAAGGAGTCTCAAAGCGGCTAACATTCTCCTTTCCCTTCCTCCTGCACAACAAACACTCTGTGAGGTGAGTGGGGCTGAGAGACTTCAGAGAAGTGTGACTAGCCCAAGGTCACCCAGCAGCTGCATGTGGAGCAGCGGAGACGCGAACCCGGTTCCCCAGATTACAAATCTACTGCTCTTAACCACTACACCACACTGGCTCTCACTATAGATAATACAATTCAGGTTGAAGACTGGGATAAAATATGGGATGCTTGCTTAATAAAATCTGTACTCAGCTTTATTTGAGAAAATTAGCTGACATTACTTCATAGGTGGCATATCACACCAATACATTCATTGTGAATGATTTAATCAATAGCACTGTTGGATGGGTTGCAGGAAAATGTTAATACCACTTATGGTGGAATCATACTTTGGTTAAGTGGTTCTGGAAATTTGGCAATGTTGAAATGTGCACTATTTCTAAGGAACAGGTGGTATGTTGTCCTGAACTGCTGATAAATATATTTGAAGAAGAAATTGCTAACGTATTGTTAGAAGGAATGATTGCTTATGTGATCATGGAAGCATAGAATTTCAGAGTTTGAAGATACGCCAAAGGTTGTCTAGTCCAACCCCTTGCAATGCAGGAATCTCAACTAAAGCATTCATGTAAGGTGGCCATCCAACCTCTGCTTAAAAGCCTTCAAGGAAGGAGAGCTTACCACCTTCTGTGGAAGTCTGTTCCACTGTTAAACAGCTCTTATCATCAGAAAGTTCTTCCTGATGTTTTGCCACCATCTCCTTTCTTGTAACTTGAAGCCATTGGTTCAAGTCCTACCTTCCAGAGCAGGAGAAGATAAACTTGCTCCATTTTCCATGTGACAGCCCTTTAAAGGTTTGAAGATGGCTATCATATGTCTCCTCTTTTCCATACCCAACTCCCTCAACCTTTCCTCATAAGGCTTGGTTTTCAGACCCTTGATCATCAATGGTAACCCTCCTCTGCATACATTCCAGCTTATCAATATCCTTCCTAAATTGTGGTGCCCAGAACTAGGTACAGCATTTTGAGACTATTTGATTGCATCCACAAGCTCCTTTCGTACCCTTGGGTGCAGCTCATCAGGCCCTGGAGATATGAATTCATTGAAAGTAGCTAGGCGATCAGGTTCACGAGATTCTTAGCAAACATTCTTGCCAATTGCTGTGAGGTGCAACCCATCTGTTAGCAGAAGACTTTCCTCAAGAAAGCAGAGATAATGGACCAAGAAGCCAAACCTTTCCTGATGACACTACTTCCACAGTCAGTGGTTTACTTTCAGTATTTTTGTCTCTTTTTCTGAGCCATGATGTTCAGTATATTGGCATATTTGGAACTATACTTGATTGCTTCTTTTTAATATGATTGTGGTTCATTCTGATGCTCTTTGACATGACTGATGCTTTTGTATAATATACATGCCAAGAGCCAGGATCAATGTACAGTTTTGCCTTATTTTGTATGTTTCCCTTTTGGATTGAATTTGATATCCCGCTTTATCACTACCCTAAGGAGTCTCAAAGCAGCTAACAATCTCCTTTCCCTTCTTCCCCCACAACAAACACTCTGTGAGGTGAGTGAGGCTGAGAGACTTCAGAGAAGTGTGACTAGCCCAAGGTCACCCAGCAGCAGCATGTGGAGGAGCAGGGAAGCCAACCCGGTTCACCAGATTACGAGTCCACCGCTCTTAACCACTACACCACACTGGCTCCTTTTGATTCTTGTTGTATACTTGATGTTGCTTTCTTTGTGATGTTGCTGTTATGAAATACAATTAAAGTTATTTACCAGAAACTATTTTTTTAAAAAATATGATTGGCATCTCCAGTTGAAATAGAACTCAGTAGCAGTTAATATGGAAGATCCCTGCTTGGAAGGACACAGTGGACTGCTAGATGGATTGCTGCTCTTCATCAGTGTAATACAGCTCTGTATGTTCCAGTGGATAAGGTCGGAATTTTTAAATTGCATTTATATACCACCTTTTTCCTTCAAGGAGCTCAATTTTGTATATATGGTCCCTCCCCATTCTCTTCACACAACAACCCTGTGAGGTAGGTTAGGATGAGAGACAATGACTGGCCCAAGGTCACCCGGAGAGTTCCATGGCTGAATGGAGGGTTCAAACCCAGGTTTCCCCCTTTTTTCCCCTATGGGTGATTTCATTTTTTCTTTTTTGTATATAATTTTTATTAAGTTTTCTGTTTTACAATTTAAGATACTCATTTTACATCCTTAAGATATCAATGACTTCCCTTCCTCTCTTTCCATGGTTCATTTCACATATCATAAATCCCTGCGTATTTTACAAAAACTATGCCATTCAGTATTCCATTACTGCATCCATCAAAACTTACTTACACTCTTGAATTTATCTTAATGCTGCCAGCATTTTCAGCTGTTCACAATTATTTCCAATATATTCAATAAATATTTTCCAATCCTCTTTAAACGTATGTTCTTTTTCTCTTATTCTATATATGTTAAGTCTAGTAACAAATCTAGCCACACTAGTAACAATAGCTCCAAATCTAACCCTCCACAGTCGACTAGGAATGCTTCAAGTTTCATAGTAAGAAAGCATTGAGCTAAAAGGTTTGACTTTGCAATTTAAATAAATAAATAAAACCAAGCATTCCACAATAATTTCCATGTACGGTGTTCTTTTAATTCGACACCAGTCATTTCTACTAGTAAAAACCCAAGCATTTTGAATCCAAGCTGAGATTCTCATAGATCCTAGGCTTCTAGAGTCTACCACACATGGCAGAATGGTGATTAAGTATTAGAATTGCATTTTCCCCTCTGCCGCCTGCAGTCTGTAAGCAACATGTTGTAACCTACTCATGAACTCATGGCCAAAAGTACCGTATATCTTATTTATGGTTGCTTTCACACTAGCCGCTTAACTTTGAATGACATTCCTTTGTGCACTCATGTTTTACAAAGAATCCAGATGGCACTGTTGCCAGTATATCACATTTCAGCATTTTCTGTGTTGTCCTTCCATCTTGTTACTAACTTGATTTGTGTTGACTGTGCCTCCAAAACAACAACATTTGCCCAATATAGACTGCAAGAGTACTACCAAGGCCTTTCAGGGCTACTGTGCCTTTAATTAGAAGCTTCTTCTTTCTTGGTTCTTCCTCTAAATACTTTCTATTAAGTGCAGCTGCAGCATTACTAATTAATTGCCCCATAACTTAATTTGAATCAGTTTGTTCTTGTTCCCTATGTGTCTGGTTAATTAATGGTTTTTCCACCATTCATTTTTCTTTTCATTTTAATTGTAAAAGGCAATATTTTTCCATTTTTAAAGAGAGAGGGAGAGGCGGCCCGTAACTAAAGCGTCTCTCCCTTGCAGAGAACTGGTTCATTATAATTGACCATTCATGAGGAATGCTGTGACCACACTGAACAGAAAGCAATTAAAGGTAGAAGCCTCAAGGAGGATCTTGCTAATTAAAATAGCAGGGGGGGCCTTGGTTGAACAGGAACTTGGACATGAGAGATGCACATTTCCAAATAATATTGCTGTGAAGAACCATAATTTTGTTTCCACTTCCATGTCCAGTTCATTGTGGAAAAGCAATACTTCAGAAGCACTAAAGGATGCTTTTCTGCTTTGCAGGTCATCAGTTGTTACATGTGACCAGCTGACTGGAATTTGAAAAAAGGTAAAAAGATAAAGGTCTCTTGGATGGTTAAGTCCAGTCAAAGGCGACTATGGGGTTGTGGCGCTCATCTCGCTTTCAGGCTGAGAGAACAGGCATTTGTCCACAGACAGCTTTCTGGGTCATGTGGCCAGCATAACTAAACTGCTTCTGGTGCAACGGAACACCGTGACAGAAGCCAGAGCACACAGAAATGCCGTTCACCTTCCTACCACAGAGGTACTTATTTATCTATTTGCACTGGCGTGCTTTCAAACTGCTAGGTTGTCAGGAGCTGGGACAGAGCAATGGGAGCTCACCCTGTCACAGGGATTCGAACCGCCAACCTTCTGGTCGGCAAGCCCAAGAGACTGAGTGGTTTAGATCACAGCGCCACCTGCGCCCCCTGTTTTGTGGAAAAGCAATACCTCAGAAGTACCAAAGGATGCCTTTTTGCATTGCAGGTCATCAGTTGTTACATGTGACCAGCTGACTGGAATTAGAGCTGGAATGACATGGGTGAAGTATGGATTGCACAGGTAATTTGGTTATATTATATATTGTATATATTCTACTTAAGCCACCTTCTTAGAAAGTTAAGTTAAGAAGGCAACAGAAATCTAAGCATATTTCCTTTGTCTTCAGCCTTGCTGGCTGTCTAATATGTGTGGTGAGGTCTGAGTTCCAGACCACCGCCACATCTCACCTGAGTTCCTAGCATCCTTTGCTAGGATTAGTAACTGTTGTCAGAAAAAAAAACCAAAAAAAAACTTCAACGTTCTGCTGAAGTACACAGGTTACTTTCATTAATATATGCAATTTTATTAACACTTTGTCTTAGCACATTGCATTTTTGCACATACTACTTGCCTGGAGAAGTGCCTTGCAAAATTCAGAGAAGCTGAAATTAAAATGGATGGCTGTTTCTTGGTTCGCGTTATTGTTTCAGAAAGTGCAAATGAGTTAGATTTTCATTCAAATGTAAACCAATTCAAATTCCAGCCCCCAGCCCTGCCTTGGTGACCACCAGCTTGCCCGCAGCCTACACAAATATGCACACAAGTTCAGACACACCAGTCGCATCCTGTTGTCTCTCCAACAGTTCTCACTTGCCAGGTAGGGGAAGTGAGTCACATGGGATTTTCTGCCTTGGGTACCAAAATAATATTGGCTTTGGATGAGATGGAAAAACTGTATTGGGTTGGCCTTGTGTGGAGAGAGTGGGCAGGACTTGCATGAAGGTGATATCAGGTTCAATCTCTGGCACCTCCAAACTGCTGCATGAAAAACCTAGAGAGCCATTGCTAGTATTGACCCAGAGGACCAATGATATAACTCAGGATAAGGCAGCTTCATGGGATGCAGGTGGTGCTCTGGGTTAAACCACAGAGCCTAGGACTTGCCGATCAGAAGGTCGGAGGTTCGAATCCCCGTGACGGGGTGAGCTCCCGTTGCTCAGTCCCAGGTCCTGCCAACCTAGCAGTTCGAAAGTACGTCAAAGTGCAAGTAGATAAATGGGTACCGCTTCGGCGGGAAGGTAAACGGCGTTTCTGTGCGCTGCTCTGGTTCGCCAAAAGTGGCTTAGTCATGCTGATCACATGACCTGGAAGCCGTACGCCGGCTCCCTTAGCCAATAAAGCGAGATGAGCGCTGCAACCCCAGAGTAGGTCACGACTGGACCTAATGGTCAGGGGTCCCTTTACCTTTAAGGCAGCTTCCTATATTCCTATTGGTTACTTTTGAACAAATATGCATAAGATTCCACTGACACAAGAAGATTCCACTGACAAAAGCTCGTTACTTTAGCCAGATCATCTCTAGTATGTAGAAAGTGTCCTGCAAGTGCTACAATTATTGCTGAATTTTAGTTTCTTGTGAGCGAAATGAAAAGGACACCTAGACAGCCGAGGAGAAGAGGAAGAAAAACACCACCCTGTGCAATCATGTAGCCTATGGCATAATCTGTCCTCAGAAATATCGTTCTAGGGTTTATCCCAAATAAACCATTTTTAAAATCCTTTGGCGACAGTTGCTTTTTCAAGTGAGCTTATGAGAACTTAGTGGGGATACAAGAGTGAAATCGTTCAGAATGTTTCTGCAAGCGAGTTTCCCCCCACTTCACACCTGGACACAGGATTAGAACCAGAGCCACTATCAATCCTCTGATCCCATGAAAGAGGAAATAGGAGCAGGTGACACTAAGTGTGACCCCCGAGGGAAAATGTGTTGCAGTGTTAAAGAACTCATTTTTTAACCCGGATTGCTTTCAGAAGGGATGCAAACAAGAGCCCTTGTGGGGCTAAATATAGCTATCCATGAATGGGAAATAAGTTTCTGAAAATAGAACAAGAAACTATAATATCAGAAGATTTTTTTATTATTATTTAAAAGAGGCATGCTGTTAATAAGCTGTTGTTCTAAAGTTGGTCAAATGCAGATGAAACAAAGCTAATCCTATCTTTTATCCTTTCCTCATTTCCATTCATTGCTTTCTTTTGCACAGCCAGAAAGCTTATTAGTCTTCCAAACGCTCGTCATCTCTCCCTTGAAAACGGCAGCAAAAGGGGAAAAATACTGACTAATATTAGCTCAGATTATAGTTTTGCACACCACCACAATATCCAAGCGGTGCGAGATTCCAGGGTTTGTGTTTCCTTTGGAATGAGGGACAGTGGAGACTGTGGTGTCTTTATGATATATGGCTTATTTACACATAAATACAACCTGAGCCTGTAATGGAGGGGTTCACAGCATTAATACCCCAGTAGGACCTTGCTTCCTCTATAGCCACAGCCTTGGATTCAAATACAGTGGTGCCTCGCAAGAGGAAAAGAATCTGTTCCGCGATTCTCTTCGTCTAGCGGTTTTTTCGTCTTGCGAAGCAAGCCCATTGACGCCTTAGCAGATTAGCGCTATTAGCGGCTTAGCGGCTTAGCGGATCAGCTGATAAGCGGCTTAGCGGCTTAGGAAAAGGGGAGAAAAAGGGAAAAAAAACCCGCAGGAACTCGCAAGACATTTTTGTCTTGCGAAGCAAGCCCATAGGGAAATTTGTTTTGCGAAGCGCCTCCAAAATGGAAAACCCTTTCGTCTAGTGGGTTTTCCGTCTTGCGAGGCGTTCGTCTTGCGGGGCACCAATGTAGAAAGCATCAAGCATCACTCTGACTCTTTGTCTTCCCAGCCTGCCGCTTCTAGCTTCACTCAGCTCTCAGCTCTCACCTTTGTCTTTCTAAATACCAGTCAGTTGAGGACAGGGGCCCACTCATTTGCCTTCTGGTGCCAAGCCACTCCCTTTGTTCTCTTAATGGTCCATTACCTAGGCTATCACCCCACCAGGAATCTAGCCTGGCTATTCCAGGAATTAGAAGGATGGCACAGGCATTAGGTGTTTCTCGGGATACAACCTACCCCCACCCCAACTCATAACATGAGGTTTGTTCTCATATAGTTTTGATTTCCTGGATCTAAAGCCACATACTGTAAAACACTGCAGAATAAATAAATTGCAACAGAAACACTGAAAGCTATAAGCCATGGTTAGGCAAACTAAGGCCCGGTGGCCGGATCTGGCCCAATTGCCTTCTAAATCCAGCCTGTGGATGGTCAGCGTGTTTTTATATGAGTAGAATGTGTCCTTTTATTTAAAATGCATCTCTGGTTTATTTGTGGGGCATAAAAATTCGTTCATTCCTCCCCCCTCCCCCCCAAAAAATATAGTCCAGCCCCCCACAAGGTCTGAGGGACAGTAGACCGGCCCCTTGCTGAAAAGGTTTGCTGACCCCTGCTGTAAGCAAACCCCTCTGAAATCCTAAACCCACTCATTCAGGTATCATTAGACACATTTCAAATTACCCATATAAGTAAACATGCAGGGGCTTCCACTAACTAGTTGCACTCCTATACAGCCAATACGTAGGGGCTGAGGTCCCTTTGGGCCACCAATAAAATATTGGAGGGGCCCGGGCCCCTCAAATTAATGGGCATTGTCATTCATATGATGTTTTTGGGCACACCATGTTACATGTTTGATTATGTGGGGCAGGGCTTACCTGCCCTCCCCCCAATATTTTATTCAACTTCTCACCCTGAGAGTAAGATCCAATGAACACAGAAGAACTTACTTCTGAGTATGGTTAGGTTTTTGCTGCATAGTTGGAATTATTTGGCCCCTTCGGAATAAGTTCCTTTAAACACATCAGACTATCTGGGTGAACATGGTGGATATGATTTCACTGCAATTCTTTTTCACTTATTCTTAGGTTCATATTGACCATTCATTGTAAGTGCTTTCATGATTACTGCTACAATAAACACTGTGTTGCACTGGGGCCCTGAAAAGACCCCAGATTTTTGTGATCTGCCTTGAGGGAAACCCACTTTCTGGGGAGAAGGTGAGATTAATTATTATTATTATTATTATTATTATTATTATTATTATTATTATTATTATTATTTCAGCACTGATCTTACATCTGAAGCTGTGTGCACTTTGGGGAAAAAAATACATGTGAGGATAATATTAATGTACAAGGAATTTGGTTACTATCTGCATGCTTGCTGAACAAATAAGATCCACATTGCCAGAGGTTTATATCTTCCAGAGATACAGTTTTGCCTTAGTTTTACCAGGCCCATTTGCACTGTAGCAGCGATGGGGAACCTGTAGCCCTCCAAATGTTGTTGAACACTAGCTTACAGCATCCAAAGCCATTGGTCATGTTGGCTAGGGCAAAGCTAAAGACCTGTGTCATCTAAAAGACCAAATGTTCCCTTTCCCTGCATTGCACCATTCCAGTGAGTCAAATATTTTATTTCCTACTATATTAATTTCATTTTAAGTATACAACTTCAGCAGCATCAGTAAGAATGGAGGTAAACAAATCCAGATTACTATCAGCAATTCAATAGCCGTGTTAATTAACTCTAATCCCAGACAACCATCATTAGTTCATATCACTGGAATAATCAAAACCAGTATAGACTAATCCATTATCCTCAATTAATTTCGCAGCTTCTGAAAGGGAGTAAACTTTAACCTGCTTTTAATAATCCGAAAACAAATCCTTAATGTTGTATAGATTCTAATTAACAAACTGTTTAATAAAGAAACCTTTAATTCATTATGATTACATTACGCTGCTCGCTAAAGTTCAGCAGAGATCGATTATAGCTTTGATTGCCTTCTTCTCACTTGAGTCCATTTCCATAATGTTTGTTAACTCAAAAATGCATCCACAGCTGTGTTTTTGGAACTGGACTGGCCACATTCTCCTAGGTGGGTATATGTGAAGCAAATGAATGGCGAGAAAGCAAGGCTACAAAGTTTCTCTATCCCTTGTATGTAAGTGATGGATGAATGGGGGTGGGGTCATGTGAATTCCTCCACCATGTTGAAAGCGCACATGGAGGGGCTTTGTGCTCTAGCCCCACCCAGCTTCACTACCACATTTAGCCAGTGTTTGCACATTCAGCTGACATCAGATGTGTGCAGATAGAGCTTCATGCAAGGAAGGGTGTTCCTTGCATGGAAGAATTTTCCCAAGTGTTTTGAACAGTGTTCTGCTAAGCTAAAACTGAGTCTAGTGACCATAAAGTCTTGCCATGAGAACAAGTCCAGCACCTGTCAGACGGCAACCCATTTGCCTCATCCCATACAATTCAAAGGGAGCCACTGAGAACCAACACACTCTTGATGATGTCACAGGGACTGGAGCAGTGCCAAAATTTTGGAATGGGCTCGCACATAAGGATGAGTTGTGGGTTTATTAGTGCCTCTGAAATAATGGGTTTACTAATCAAAAATGCCCTCATTCTTTTCATACTACCATTGTCTCCAGAATTCATTTGAACTTTCTAAGTGCAGAACTAAAAAGCATTTTAATGAAGAATTATTCATTTTCTGAGTATAATGTGTTATAGCTAGGGTGGTGTGTTGTTTGTCTTGAATTTGGAGAGATTTCATCCTGTGAAGTTTCTGGCAAACATCTGATGTCACACCCCTGGGGAGGGTGGGGGGAAAGATTTAATGAAGCTGTACAAAGGGATGTATGATTACTCTAGAGGATTATTACAGTTAATAAGTCTTTCTCATTGAAATTGCATGTTATTTGAAATATATATCATATGTTATATGAAATATAAATATATTTGAATTTAGAAAGTGTAGATTCAGATCCCTACCTGAATCATCAAATATGCAATAATTGTTATTTGGCTGCTGTTGCATTTAAAGCAAAAGCAAAAACAAAACAAAAAAACCCACAAGCAATTATCTAGAAAACCTGGATTCAAATCCCTCCTTGACTCTTCAGAAATACAGTGGTACCTTGGGTTACAGGTGGTTCATGTTACAGACTTCGCTAATCCAGAAATAGTACCTCGGGTTAAGAACTTTGCTTCAGGATGAGAACAGGAATTGCATGGCAGCGGTGTGGCAGCAGCGGGAGTCTCCATTAGCTAAAATGGTACCTCAGGTTAAGAAAGTTTCAGTTTAAGAATGGACCTCCAGAACGAATTAAGTTCTTTTTTTTTTTTATAAATATTTATTAAGGTTTTTAAATATAAATGCACACATAATAAACGATCTTACTTCTATTACAACAATTTCATCACTTCTTTGGACTCCCTCACGTCTCCCGCTCCCATTTACATCGTTAAAAATTTTTTTCCAAACAAATTATCAACTTGTTTACAATCTCATGTCCACTCATTCAAATATAATCTAGCACTTCTTCCAAAAAAAATTATATTTTCTTTAGTCTCACTTATCATCAAATTTAAATCTAGTTTAGTGGTGGCCAGTTTTTTATAATCTAGCATCCTTCTTAACATTCAACCAAATTACAATGTTTTTGTAGATACATCTTGAATTTCTCCCAGTCTTCCTCCATCTTCTCTTCTCCCACAGAACGAATTAAGTTCTTAACCCGAGGTACCACTGTACACCTTTGATACTGGTAATAACACTGTTGTGCCTAAAACATGTATAATTCTTGTTCACAGAATCGTAGAATCATAGAATTGTAGAGTTGGAAGGGACTCAAAGAGCCATCTAGTCAAACTCCTTCCAATGCAGGAATTGCAGATAATTCAAAACAGTATCAACAAGGCAGCTATTGATGACAGGGAAGTCTTCCACAGGCATTAAAGACATGAAGGAACAAGACAAGTAATAAATTTAATAATAGGAAGGAACAAGATGGGTAATCATAATAAGTGGGAAAGGGCTTGAGGGGGCTGCACCATGACCCCAGCACCTGTCATCATATGGCTCTTTCTGGTTTCCCTGTGTGTAATATCTTCAGTGGGGAAATTCTATTCATGGAGCAACCCATGTGATTAGGAAAGGAGGGTGATCTTGGTCTTAATCATGCAGGGAGCTTTGATGAGTAGTAAACGTTCCCTTCTGCAATCACCAACAGAAGGAACCACTGCATGGTATGCAACTATGGGAGGTGGAGCCAACGAGATTGCCCTGAAGACCTTTTCTACTTCTACTGCCCATCCATGGCTATGATACCTGATGAGGGTTTGAGTGTATTTAGCTTTCTCAATAATATATCAAGTATATTATCAGGAGCCTCCTGCAGCCTTAAAGCCAATATTCACACTCCCAATTCTGCCCTTCTATCACTCCTCATTTCCTCCCAAGCATGGCACTCAGACATTTTATTCACTCAGTCAATCATTCAAGCATAACTATGAGTTGATTGACTCGTCCACCAATTGGATGGCATATCTTGAGAGGAACCAATCGTATTTTGACATTAGTCTCCATGTGATTCAGACTGCATGGAGAGAGAGTGGGGCCACATGCAGTAGCTCCACCTCCACCACTGTGTTCTGTGCCAGCCACTCCCTAATGCCGCCAATGCACAGGGAAATCTGAAGATGGAATCTTGCTGAACATGCGTAGGCTGTCCCCATGGTTTGGAGTCCTGTGTCCTCAGGGTTCCAGTTCACTGAGACAGCTTATGCACATTCAGTAGGCTTCCGTTCTTGAGACGTTTCCTCATAGACAACATGGTGTCTGTGCCCAACACATGGAATGTGATGGTGGAGCTGATGCACATGGTCCTTCTGTGTCAGTCACTACACATAATCTGGATCACGTGGAGACTAATGTCTGAATAGGGTGTGGTGAGATGCCCCTTCAGCCATGAAGCTTATCAAATAAGCATAACCTTGGGCCTTGCAGGACTGCTTGGGGGAAGGGTATGGTGCAAATGTAGGGAATAAAAATAAATGTGGAGGTAGGTGTCAATAAATGTGAAGCTTCCCATGGTTTACAAACAGTTGTCTCGCTACGTAATGAAACCGAGGATTAGCTGTTTGTGCTAAAGAAAGTGGGGTGGGGGAAAATCTGGTTGATTTGACTGAATGCATACCTGTGTCACTAAAGTGCCCCTAGATGCACAAAGGTAATTACCTGGAGGTAATTGCCCAGTTTCTTAAAAATGATTTTATCACGGGTCTTTGGAATGGGAGTTTAATTAAAGAAATTAGGACAGACAATGTCTGTATGTGGAAGAAACATTAAGGGAATTAAGGCCATCATCTTGAATATCACAGCTCAGCACCAAGTGCCGTCTGTTTTGTGCAAGAGCACAGCACCACTGTAATCTTTTTCACAAGCAGGTATATTACCTGGAGGAAGAATATGGATAAAAATATTTAAGCAAACACAAAATGAGTTCAGAATGCTTAATTGGATCTCACCAAATATAGAAACAAAGTTAATCGAATAATTAGGCAAACAGTCACAAGCTTGCTCATGGCATTTTTACAAACCAGGTTGACATTCTGTCAAGGAAATATTTCTAGCTGAGGCCAGATTGAAGGAAAAGTCCAGAATAAAATTGCTTGAATCTAAGGTTAAGTGATTTATTTATATACATGTCTAATCAAAATTTAAAACTATCCCAGACCATTTTAGTTGCCAGGGGTTGCTGTCTTCTGCAGGCCAGTACAATTTAGAGGTGCATTATTGCCACAACAAACACACTCTCTACATCAGGCATGGCCAAACTTTGCCCTCCAGATGTTTTGGGACTACAACTACCATCATCCCTAGCTAACAGGACCAGTGGTCAGGGATTATGAGAATTGTAGTCCAAAACATCTGGAGGGCCACGCTTGGCCATGCCTGCTCTACATAAAGCATAAAGAGAGAAATCCAACTGTGAAGAGATGGTTTTAAAATAAAATAAATATAAAGCATCAAAAAAGGTGTAAGGTTTTACAATTAAACCATAAATCATACAAATGTAAGATTGCCACTAACTTTGTTAGCATCAAGCTCCAAACATTGCTAATTAATTTCTGAAGTTTCCATGAGATTTAAGGTGGTCTTGCTGCAAAGGATACACCTTTTGTATTAATGTTGTCTGTCCTGTGATGGTTCCAATTAAAAGGTACATAATTGTTGATGTAATAGGCAATACAGTGAATGATGAAGAAGATACTCTGTATCACTTGGATCCATGTAACATCCCTCAAGGATTCTGTTGTCAGTGACTGAAAGCCGAGAGAAGTGAACTCCTTTCTAGAGGAGGGAAATGACAAAACAGACACCTTAACATGTATGACTTTAAAAGAATAGCCACAAGGGAAAGAGCAAGATATCTTTATTGCATTTCAATATTTCATAGTCGGTGCTGAAATGTAAGTTGATGCCTCAACTGGATTTAAATGCAGTAATTTGGTAATGCTAGTAACAACTTCAATAACATTTGCACATTTTAAAGTGTTTCCTGTTCCACTGAACTGAGTATATGTCCTACAGTAGCCTCCCTTGTAGGAGTGACCCAATATATGTCATGGCCTAAGGCAAAGGATGATATAGTCCCTCTTCTCCATTCTATATACAAAAGCCATCTGAACTGCCAATTGAATCTTATTTTGCTACTGGCAGTGGGATAATATCCACCACTGCACCAAGATAGCAGAACAGTTTTGTAGTCCTAGGACAGATCATATCATATGTTGCAGAGAGGGATTTGAAAGAGAGATTCTTACTCTCTCATAGCAGAGTTAAGCACATTGGTGATTGCTCCAAACAAGTTAAAACTTGGTTACATCTACATCTGCCCTCATCTACCTTTAAACAGCATTCCCCATGAAAAATACTTGGGCTAGAACAGGTTTTCTCAACCTCGACCCTCCAGATGTTTTGAGACTACAGTTCCCATCATCCCTGACCACTGGTCCTGCTAGCTAGGGATCATGGGAGTTGTAGGCCAAAAACATCTGGAGGGCCAAGGTTGAGGAAGCCTGGGCTAGAATAAATAGCAGTCACTTAAAAAGGTAAAGGGACCCCTGACCATTAGGTCCAGTCGTGACCGACTCTGGGGTTGCGACAGTCATCTCACTTTATTGGCCGAGGGAGCCAGCGTACAGCTTCTGGGTCATGTGGCCAGCATGACTAAGCTGCTTCTGGCGAACCAGAGCAGCACACAGAAACGCCGTTTACCTTCCCGCTGGAGCAGTACCTATTTATCTACTTGCACTTTGACGTGCTTTCGAACTGCTAGGTTGGCAGGAGCAGGGACCGAGCAACGGGAGCTCACCCCGTTGTGGGGATTCAAACCACCGACCTTCTGATCAGCAAGTCCTAAGCTCTGTGGTTTAACCCACAATGGCACCCACGTCCCAGGCACTTATAGCTTTATAACAGGCACTTAGTTTTGCAAATAAGTGAATGTTTTACTCACAGAATTTCCAGAAGTTACAGCAAACATATCTCTATCTGCTGGCAGTAAAACAAAGATGAAAATTTTTCCAAATTACTTAAAGAATAATAAAAAAGAATCATGCAATCTATGGGTTAGCAACAATGTAGGCTTTAAAATCCCCCTTTGGGGGAGATTCTATTTGTTGGGTTTTTCTTGCAGGTGGGAGCCATTGGACACATAGCTCCTTCTTGTGTCTCAAGGCCCCAAGACCCACCCCCAAAATAAATACATGCGGACACTTATATTAGTTTAAGTTTTGGGGCAAATTTTGGCCACAACTTTATTGAAATACAATCATGTGAGCGGTATTGACTTAGGCATTGACTCCCCACTATAACTGACTCCACCTCTCAGGGTGATCGTCGAATGGGGTAAACCAAACGAGGGAGCAAGGTTGATGAGGACCAACCTAAGCTCACCCCGGGGTTCCTGTGGTCCTGGCATGGCCCTAGCCCCTCAAGTGGACTTCGGACGAGATCCAGGACCCCCAGATTCCTTTAAGGGAATACCAAGTTCCTGGAGGGGCAGGTGATGGCCGCACCTCCCTTCCCCACAATCCAACTGAGCCAATGCCTAACCACCACCTTACAAGTTGTGACGATTTGCTAAGGGGTAGGCAAAAACCAAATGACTAAAGCCAACCTGCCATATCGAAAAAAATTCCTACCCAGCCCCTGTTCCAAAACAGGTGACCCAAACCAAAACAAGGCCAAGCGACTCTACCTAAACCAGGGAGGGTGGGCAGGTGTTCAGCCGTGCAAATGCAAGTGCCCCACTTGCATCACACTGCTGTTTTTAAAGCCCCTGGGATCACGCCACCTACTGGCTATTGGCTAAAACTGCCTGGTGTGATCCCAGGACTTCCTGCTCCTTCTGCCCCCCATTTTAACCCTGTCAGGTGAGCTCTTGGGTCCCGAGCACAACCAGGACCCTCTGTTATGAGGATCCCATTTCTTTGCTTGTTCTAGGAAGCACACAGAAGAAAGAAAATGAGAAGGGAAAGAGCAAAGGCTGCTGAGAACTTACTAAGCCACACCCATTTTGGTAACCGGAGCTCAGGGCTCAGGTTAACCCTTTCATGCATGCAAGTGTGAGTCACTAACCGCATGTTACAGCATGTTCTACACTGCTGTGTCATCTAACAGAGAGGAATGGCTAGGAGGCCACAGTCAGTATCCTACATGCTTGAGGAGTCCACACCAGTCTGCCTAATAGACAGTTCCCTTGTTTTCTGAGTTGCCTCAAGATAGAAATTTTGAAACCCTGTTATAGAGCAATGGGATAACATTTCCATTTGAAAAACCCCTTTAGGTTCCCTTTAATTTATCTCTCCTTCTGTTTTTCATTATTGTGCTTAGGTCTGCTGACCATAAAACTCCAAGCTCTACTTGCATATGAGATGCCGTAATGTTCCTCTTCAAGCACACAGTAAGGAGGACATTAAAAAGTCCTTTAAATACTTTAATTTCTCTGTAAGCATTGTTATTCCTTGTAGGACAATCAAGCATGTCCCTTTATCCTGAAAATTATGGACAATTTGTGTACATAGTCCAGTAAGTCTTGTTTTTTTATGCCTCTGATTGCCTGACAACCATGAAAATGCCTGCTGATTTTACAGTCATAATAGCAACTTTTGAAACTGGGCTTTTCCTTTTGTAGCAATTGTTTTTTTCCTTCTTCTGTGATTATTCAGCAGAGGCATTCTTTTCACTTCCTTGAGATAGTCTTTGCTACATAAGTATATGATTTCCCCATGTGCTCAGACACTTGCAATACTGTGAAGGGCTTGAGTGGATAGCTTCCTATTTTAGGAGACAGAAAAATCTGTGTTCACCAAGATTAAAAGTTAGAAAGGACTAATTCATGTGTTATTTAGCTGAAACCTTAGCTGAAATCCTCTAATCCACCACTGCACATTGTATTGTATGGCTGTGGCTGAAGATGTTTCCTAAGCCTGGAAATGCTTGAAACAATGGAAGATGAATCATACAGGAGCATCTTTTAAGAAAATTATCACACAATGAGACATTCCTTGAATGGGGACTAAGAAGCTTGAATCAGAAGTGGAATTTCAAGACTTGAGACTGAGACCTATTGTCTCAGGTCTCTTCAGACTGAGAAAATGATAAGGATGCGTACTGTTGGCTCCTGAGCATGCCAGGCATCATAGGTAGACACCTGACTAGCTGGATGCTCTCTGGGTACCAAGAGTGAAGAGTCAGGCTTCACCTTTCACATGTCTTGTACTCTACTTATGGGCAGTTGTGCAGTTTGGGCAGTGGGTGGCATCCATGAGTTTGGTTTACTCAAGTAAGAGGGTCCACTGAACACACCTTGCTCAAGGGACCTTTAAAACCCAGAGACACCATTGTTCCTGTGAAAGTCTTTGGATTGGCCCAACCTGGTATATGTACTAGGAGCCAGGCCTTGTGCCCTTCCATGACCTCTGGATTTATTGGTTTGAAAAACATATCCCTCAAACCAAGATTCAGGTACAGCTGCTCTCAGTACTGTGTTCCTTGTGTGCACTGGATAATATATAAAGGAAGATGAGAAAGAGGATAAAAGGAGCTGTAAGATTAAACTTAAAAAGGTAAAGGGACCCTTGACAATTAAGTCCAGTCACGAACAACTCTGGGGTTGCGGCGCTCATCTTGCTTTACAGGCCGAGGGAGCCAGCATTTGTCTGCTTCCGCAGACAGTTTTTCTGGGTCATGTGGGCCAGCATGACTAAGCCGCTTCTGGTGAAACCAGAGCAGTGCACAGAAATGCCCTTTACCTTCCCACTGGATAAGTTTTGCCCTAAGTTTAATCTTAGGGATGTGGGTGGCGCTGTGGTCTAAACCACAGAGCCTAGGGCTTGCCGATCAGAAGGTCAGCGGTTCGAATCCCCTTGATGGGGTGAGCTCCCGTTGTTTGGTCCCAACTCCTGCCCACCTAGCAGTTCAAAAGCACATCAAGTGCAAGGAGATAAATAGGTACCGCTCCGGCAGGAAGGTAAATGGTGTTTCTGTGCACTGCTCTGGTTTGCCAGAAGCGGCTTAGTCATGCTGGCCACATGACCCAGAAGCTGTCTGCTGACAAACAGCTTATATAGCGAGATGAGCACGCAACCCCTGAGTCGTCTGCAACTGGACTTAATGGTCAGGGGTACCTTTACCTTTACCTTTAAATTACATCAGCTTAAGTACTTCTGGGTAAGCCCTGACTGAGCCAGGATTATGGATTTGTTGTAATGGCTCACATGTGTTGCTCCGACTGAGCTCATCTGGAAAATCCCAAGAACCACCACATCCAAACTCTGTCAACTCTGTGAACTTGTGCATCACTACAATGCTTATGAAATCATACCAGAAGCTGAGATACTGCCATAGTGCAAAGCTTCTTGGACTCCATCCTACAGCTTTTGGCACCACGCAGTGTGGCATAAGGTGTAGCTATCTAATAGGATTATTTTTTTAAACAAACTTTCACTTCTTCTGGTTTCTAGCCCTCTAATATTCCTAGAACTAGCCTGGGACATTTTGCTTAATACTTACATTTGAACTGGCACTATTTTGAGAACTCTGACTAATTTATTTTGTCAACATTGGCTTTGCTTAATTCAATTCAGCCCTCCTGGCTAATCAAATCAGACACTTGTTTCCACTTCTGCAAATATGACATAAATTCGAATAAATTTCAGAATAACCAAATCAAGAGCTATAATAGCAAAGGACACGTCAGAAATTTAAGCCAAACAATGAACTGCAAATTCTCAAATGACTAACCAAAAATAAATAAAAAATATACATGCCTACATCCCTCGAATAAGGCTCTGAATTAATTCTACATATTTAAAAGAACTCCAAATCTAAATATTTGAATTGAAAGCTTACCTGGAGCAGTAGATTTAACTCAAGGGCCAACTACAGTATCAGTAATTAGGAGTAGTATGCAGGTTCTGTGTAAAGTATATTTTACAATTTCTTTTGGAAGTTAATGAAGGCAAAAATATTGAGCAGGGTATAGCTATGTGGACTCCAGCAGGGATAGAGAAGGGTTGCATAAACATCTCATTGGTTGCCCCAAAGAAAGTTGCGATCCTGGAAGAGATCACTTCAAGCACTCATAGAAGGTGTGTGGGAACTTGAGAAATGTCTGTCTCCACTAATTCTGCTGCCTGCCTTATTATCCCCCTAACACTTAACTTTGGGAAGAAGAAGAAGAAGAAGAAGAAGAAGAAGAAGAAGAAGAAGAAGAAGAGTAGTAGTAGTAGTAGTAGTAGTTTGGGCTTGATATCCCACCTTTCACTCCCCTTAAGGAGTCTCAAAGTGGCTAAAAATCTCATTTTCCTTCCTCCCCCACAACAAACGCTCTGTGAGGTGAGTGAGGCTGAGAGACTTCAGAGAAGTGTGACCAGCCCAAGGTCACCCAGCAGCTCAGTAACCCTCAGTAGGGAACTGATACTATTTGCATAATTTTTTTCTAGGGAGAAGGTCCATCAGTATCTAGAACAGAGCAAACAACATCATCCAAATGACCATCTCCTTTGGCTGGTGCTGGGACATACAGTGGGCTGAGTCTGTTTTTGAGATCCAATTCAGGAGAATGTTGTCACTCAGGGAACTGGATGTGAGACCAATCCCCCTACCTGTCATAGCCAATATGCCACCTTGATGAGCCACCACCAGCCCTATCTGCTTTGACCTGTAAGGCAGCAGCGGCTTAGACTTTGACTGCAAAATCCCCACATTCCAGACTGTAAGCAAATAAAGACAAAACAAGTTTAAAAATTGTTGTGTCAATTTTCTTCTGGCTGGCAGTTAATCCAGCCAACATACAAATTGAGGCGTCAATCATTCCTTGTGTTTTATACTGAAGTGCCAATCTAGCAAAAGGTAAAGTTGTATTATAGCCAGAAGAGGCTTGCTGGTGGGGTAGGGATGGAGCAGAGCTGCTAACCCTTGTTTCCTGGAAGTGGGCTGCTTTTGCTTACTGGGAGGGGAAGGGACAAGGTGGTGGAGAGGCATGGTTTGAATGGACTGGCCAGACTGCCAGATTGGTTCTGACAGTGCGTTTGCACCACATCAACCTCCCTGCAGCCTTGCTTTTGTCTCTGCTGGAAAGCAATGGTGACACAACTTCTGGGAAGCTACCATACTAGCTCTGCCAAACCCAGTGAGCCCTTCTGATTATTAACTGATAGGATTGAGCAGGAAGAGGGGAAGAGAGAGCAGAAAACAGCTCACCTACTGTCATAGACTTCATCCCAATGAGGCAGAGCTTGGGAATGCCCTCTTGCCTCTCTTGTCCTCTCACAGGTTCTGCTGATGGGTAAGTTATGGCTCCTTTCTCACCCTGTTAGCTAAAGTGAAAATGTGCAGAGACAAGACATTTCTAGGACTCAGCAAAAAAGATGAATTTGTTTCAAAACTCAAGACATCATCCCGACCTTGTTGGCTTTCACTCAGCTGTCAGATTCTTTCCTGCTCTGAGTTGCCTCCACTGATTCATTCAGTCACTTTTCTAACAGCATGGTGGTGGACCCTAAAAGAGCTGAGGCTTTGCTGCATTTGCTGAAGTGCAGGGCCAAACTGTTTGCTAGAGTCCCAACATGAAAGCTACAGAAAGGGGAAAAAAGGGGGGGGGTGATACCATTTCTATCTGCTAAGTGTTACTTACCATACGTGGAAGAGAGGTGGGGAGAAATTTGGCTTTTAATGCAAACCCGCGTTTCACAAAACAATACACAAACTGAAATGCAGCAATCCTTGGGAATTTAAGCCTCTCCAAATGTTGTGATGCAGTTCTCCAACCAAAAAAGCAAAGGCACATTTGGGAGAAGTATGCCTAAAATTCATATATTGGTAGAAATAAGATACAAAGATAGATTAATAGCAGCATGGGGACATTCATATTGGAATCATAGGAGATGGAAGAGTTAATCAGCAGAGACAGGGTTGTTGTTGTTTAGTCATTTAGTCGTGTCCGACTCTTCGTGACCCCATGGACCAGAGCATGCCAGGCATTCCTGCCTCCCACAGTTTGGTCAGAGTCATGTTTGTGGCTTCGAGAACACTGTCCAACCACGTCGTCCTCTGTCGTCCCCTTCTCCTTGTGCCCTCAATCTTTCCCAACATCAGGGTCTTTTTCCAGGGAGTCTTCTCTTCTCATGAGGTGGCCAAAGTATTGGAGCCTCAGCTTCATGATCTGTCCTTCCAGTGACCACTCAGGGCTGGTTTCCTTAAGAATGGAGAGGTTTGATCTTCTTGCAGTCCGTGGGTCTCTCAAGAGTCTCCTCCAGCACCATAATTCAAAAGCATCAATTCTTCGGCGATCAGCCTTCTTTATGGTCCAGCTCTCACTTCCATACATCACTACTGGGAAAACCATGGCTTTTACTATACAGACCTTTGTTGGCAAGGTGATGTCTCTGCTTTTTAAGATGCTGTCTAGGTTTGCCATCGCCTTTCTCCCAAGGAGCAGGCGTCTTTTAATTTCATGACTGCTGTCACCAGGGTTACCCAGGGCTACCCAGACAGGGTTACCCAGCAGGAAAAAGTGGGCTGGGAGAGGTAGGGTGCCAAACAACTCTGGTTTAAATCTCTCCTCTCTCTTGATCATCTCTCTGTTGCTCAGCTTGACTGAGGAGCAGCTGGGAGTGGAGAATAGGAGGCTGGACTTCAGAAAGCATCTTCTGGTCCCACACACTGCTGGCAGATTATCTCCAAGAGAGAATTCAGCTCTTGATAGGAAAGGGTTTTCCACTAGTGCTCTCATTGCTGCCATCTTTTCAAGGCTCTAGGAATAGATTTTGACAGGTCAGAAACAAAGGCTATGTGCCTATCCTCTGAAGTTATGTCAGAATTCATCTTCTGGTCAATATGAAAACATTTTGATATTTCCCACAAAATATCAAAACAGGGAATTAAACAATGGGCAAAAGATTATGATTTACTTTTTACATCCAACTATTGAAAAACTGGGACACGGGTGGCGCTTTGGGTTAAACCACAGAGCCTAGGACTTGCCGATCTGAAGGTCGGCGGTTCGAATCCTCGCAACAGGGTGAGCTCCTGTTGTTCGGTCCCAGTTCCTACCAACCTAGCAGTTCAAAAGTATGTCAAAGTGCAAGTAGATAAATAGGTACTGCTCAGTGGGAAGGTGTGCTGCTCTGGTTCACCAGAAGCGACTTAGTCATGCTGGCCACATGACCCGGAAGCTGTATGGCGGCTCCCTCGGCCAATAAAGCGAGATGAGTGCCGCAACCCCAGAGTCGGCCATGACTGGACCTAATGGTCAGGGGACCCTTTACTTTACTATTGAAAAACTGCAAAAGAGACAGTAAGAAACAATTACTTCTGCCAGGAGAGCAGATTTTAATCCAGTCCTACTGCCTGTGATTATAGCTCTTCTGGTGCCATCCAAGATGTGACCTACCCAACTATTTTAACAGCTAAGGCAAGTCATAGAAGTGAGAACCCAAATGTTCCTTGTTTATTTCTTTGAAGTTAATAATTTTGTATCCTCTCTGTTTTGTTAATAAGCCTACCCTTTTTGGTTAAATGAAACTTGTATGCTGTCGTGACAGACTGGGCCCTGGATGGCCCTCTTGAACCCATCCTACATGGCCGTGATGGCTGGGGTAAATTCCCCATTGGCCAGCAATCATGTGCATTCTGCTGCCAGGAAGGAAATGAAGAGTGAGGGTCTGCAACCAATGCCCACCAGGAAAGTGGTGAGCGTCCATTCTGAACCCTTAATTTTCCATTTCCTAAATTATTGGGGGTGGGACCTACACAAGTACAGCAAGTGCTGACAAAGTTAAGCCCCAAATATGTGAAGGGCTACATAAGCAATGATGATTATAACGATGCTAGAGATGTTGAGGGCTCAGAGATGAACACTAATCATATGGTATAGGATCAGAATATCTGAATAGGTATAGATGGTATATAACACCAGTGCAGATACGGAGAATGTATAAAACTGGCTCAAATATATGTTGGAAATTAAGGAAAAAGAAGGGACTTTTATCATATGTGGTGGGACTGTAGTAAAATTTAAAAAAAAAAATGGGAAATGATATACAATGAGTTGAAGAAAATGTTCCAATTAACATTTGTAAAAAAGTCTGAAGCAATCTTGTTAGGGATTGTAGGAAAAGACCTGCCAAGGAAGAAGAAGAAGAAGAAGAAGAAGAAGAAGAAGAGTTTGGATTTGATATCCCGCCTTTTACTCCCTTTAAGGACTCTCAAAGCGGCTAACATTCACCTTTCCCTTCCTCCCTCACAACAAACACTCTGTGAGGTGAGTGGGGCTGAGAGACTTCAAAGAAGTGTGACTGGCCCAAGGTCACCCAGCAGCTGCATGTGGAGGAGCGGAGACGCGAACCCGGTTCCCCAGATTACGAGACCACCGCTCTTAACCACTACACCACACTGGCTCTAAAAAACATTATCATGTATGCGACAACGGCAGCAAGAGTCTTAATAGCACAAGAATGGAAGAATGAGGACATCCCGACTAAAGAACTGTGGCAAGAGAAACTGATGGACTATGCGGAATTGGCGAAATTGACACACAAACTACGTGATAAGAACAACTGTGACTTTAAAGAGGAATGGGAACCTTTTACAAAGTATTTAAAGAAACAGTAAAATGAACTGGACTCTTTGGCAGGTTTTGAATAAACATTCACAAACTTTTTATTGGTAATATACAGATAGATAAATCAAGGATCTTTACAATTTTATAATATGCAGAGAATAACATGTGATGAGAAACCAGAGAGAGGAGCTGGGGGAAGTTGGGGGGGGGAGAGAAGAAGAAGAAGAAGAAGAGGAGGAGGAGGAGGAGTTTGGATTTGATATCCCACTTTATCACTACCTGAAGGGGTCTCAAAGCGGCTAACATTCTCATTTCCCTCCCTCCCCCACAACAAACACTCTGTGAGGTGAGTGGGGCTGAGAGACTTCAGAGATGTGTGACTAGCCCGAGGTCACCCAGCAGCTGCATGTGGAGGAGCGGAGATGCGAACCTAGTTCCCCAGATTACGAGTCTACCACTACATTACACAGTAGCTCTTAACCACTACACCACACTGGGAGGGTGGGTTTTTCTTTTTTGGGGAGGAGGGAGGGGAAAATGGGGGGGGGGAGGATGTATTTTTGATAAATTGCTATGTTGAAATTCCTAATAAAAAATTATTCAAAAAAACAATAATATCTGAATAGGGTTCATATGCTTATCTTGTTGAATTGTTGAAGTCCCACTGGTTAATTCTTAAGGATAAGGATATTATACCATAAGAAGAGCCTGCTGGATCAGACCCAAGGCCATTCTAGTCCACCATTCTGTTCTCACAGTGACCAACCAGGTGCCCACTGTGGGAATGTTCAGGGAGGCAGGAGAGGATATGTTGTTTATTAATATCCTACCCAACTTGCGTTAGCAAGTTCTATAACTTATCAGAGTTTTACATTCCCATTTTAAACACACAACAGATAGCTGGTTGCAGGCTTGTTTAAACCTCTCAATATTAGATTCCTGGTAAGTTCCCTTATATCCATCTTAAAAGAATAAACACGCCACAATCTTGTGTAGAGTGTATCAAAGAAGTTTACTCACATAATCAGTTCACAGTTGTATCCCTGAAGGCAGACTTAGTTACAAAGTATATACATATGGATCTATCCTATATGGAGATAGTCCCAGTGTCCTCTTTGGCTGAGAGCCAACAAAGCAATTCTAGCTAAAAGTTGCTTCTCCACCAACGGAAAAAGTCAAAGAGAGAGAGGGTGTTGCGTGCCTTGTCCTTTTTTGTTACCTGGACAGCTAAGGTCATGCCCACCTCTAGTCACATGCACAGGAAGTATGTCCCAGGCAGGATGAAACAGGAAGTTTTTGACTGGCTGGAACAAACATTCCCCCACCTGTCCACTCTAGGAAAACAATGAATGTTGTACTTGACTGCTACTTACGTATCACTTCCCACACCCATGAGAAGCCTGCCAGCAGAAGCTGAGCTAAACAGCAGTCTCCCCACTTGTGATTCCCAACAATTGGCATTCAGAAGCAGTGGAAGTAGAAGCTAGTAATCAGGCTAATACCTTCCTTGTAAGGTGTGTCCCTGTAGACCTTTCCTACCATCTGATCAGCAGGAACTTAATATTTTCCCCTTTTTATTTTATTTTAAGAGCTATACATATGGAGCTCTGACTTCTCTTTTTGGATTACACAGTCCATTCAAAGCTAACAAGCAGGGGCTGCTGACTCAATGCTGACTTTAATGTTTCCCTTTTCCTTTTTATTCCCCACCCCAGACAAAACGTTATGACTGTAGCTTGGCAACTGTTGTACTTGATTGCTTTGCTTGAATTTATGCTGCTGTTTTTAATTTCTTCAAACCACGCGTCCCTTCTGGGTGATTCGGAAATGCAATAAACAATTAAATAAGGAAATAAGGTCGCTTCTACCTTTGGAATTTGCGGGCCAAGTTGAGCTAAAATTTCCAGCCCATCGTTTATCTGGTATTACTGCTGAGGGCAGGTAGATGATGAAAAGAATAAATGACAGAGCTGCATGCAACACATTTTTCCCCTCTCTAAGAACTTATTTAAAATGTCATTTCCACAGAGAACAACAATAACCATTATGTATAAATTCACACATAAATGCACATGCTGTATTAATACCCTTCAGAATATCTCTAGGCTTCATTGAACAGGAATTTAATGGTTCAAAGGGTCACTTTTAAAACAACTTGTTTGCTGAGCAATTTTTCAGAGTAGCTAAATGAGTTGTCTCGAGATATAAATTCTCACAGATGGAAAATGAGGAAGTCGAACAATTTTTTAAAGAAAGCTTGTTCTTTTCTTATTTACAGCCTTCTTCTTTTACTGTAGCAGTAAAAATATAGCCAATTCACAGAATTGGTGCTTATGTTTATGACCAAGTATCGGCTTTTAAGGTTTTAAAATTCAGTTCAAATGTCACTACTGTTTATTATCGTTCCTTCGATGTTTACAATTTAAACTCCGTTGCTGACATCATTGCTCGTCTTACTCTTGTTGCAATGTAACAGAACTTTGCCACAGGCCTGTTGATGTGAGGGCAATCTGGCTGCGACATCTGTCACCCCATTGATTGCCAGGGTTGATTCGGCTGATCTGGCTGGCTAGGCGGGTGTCCCCTTCCTCCCTCACCGCTCCATGTGCGTCCCTCCCGAAGCTGTGCGCTCGGTGGAAGAGGACGACCATCCCAGATAAATGTTTAATGTCATTCCACTCACTACACAATTCCTGTTTGATTGTGACCTCCTGTGTGGCTTAATTCAAGTAATAAAAAGAAGCAGCAACTAGCAGGTTGGGGACTGAGAGAAAGTAGCAGAAACTAAGGCAAGAGCAATATCAAAAAGTGTAGAAAAGCGAAATATTTACATCATGGGTAATTTGGAACATATTTCCACCCCACTATTAGTGCTTGTTTGGCTCAAAAGTGAAACTGCATATATACAGTATAGGTAAAAGGT
Organism: Podarcis erhardii; assembly: GCF_964252035.2. Lineage (NCBI taxonomy): Eukaryota > Metazoa > Chordata > Lepidosauria > Squamata > Lacertidae > Podarcis > Podarcis erhardii. Next base: position 21,525,896 of record NC_138515.1, on the reverse strand, counting down.
TAAGGCCAAGGACCCCTGGACAGTTAAGTCCAGTCAAAGGTGACTATGGGGTGTCGTGCTCATCTCGAATCAGGCCGAGGGAGCCAGCTTTTGTCCACAGACAGCTTTCTGGGTCATGTTGGTTCTGATTAAACCGCTTCTGGTGCAATGGAACACCATGACGAAAGCCAGAGTGCATGGAAAAGCCATTTACCTTCCCACCACGGCAGTGCCTATTTATCTATTTGCACTGGTGCGCTTTCGAACTGCTAGGTTGGCAGTATAATCACACACAATGAAATGAGTTGGCTTCAGAACTTACTTCTCAATCCAAGCTCTGGATCTACCAGGCTGAATTGGGTTAGGACACAGAGCTATTTCCCACTTCCATGGAATGGGGACCTAGACTGGAAAACCCACCTACGGACAGGCCACCATGTGGAATGTCCATCCACTGCTGACCCTCCATGTGAAACAATCCAAAGCAGGCTATGTTGACTGATAACTGGTGTGGTCAAATTGACAGAGCTGCTCTCCTCCCAGCTAATGGAGTTATCTTCAGCCCTGGCCCTGTTATTCTAAAGCAGCAATGCTGCAGCAAGCAAAGGCTCTAGCAGCTCAGTCAGCTGCTTGTGGCTGCAAAGTCAGACAGGATGCTTGTGACTGTTGCCATGGAAACAAAGGGGCAGTCCATTCTCCTTATTGAGCACCGGATGTGAGCTCAGTGTGTGTCATATGACCTGTACAGGATGTACATGGGTGGAGTTTTGAGTTTCTCTCTGTTTGTTGAAGAGAGCAGACATCTTTGACTGTATGACTGCTAAAGACAGGAATAAAAGCATGTAGTTACATTTCTGTCTGAGTCTGATTCCCCTCCCTGGGGATATGCAGGGAGGAGGAGAAGGAGGAGAAGCAGTTGGTGTGTTTTTCTCGCAGCCTGAGGAAAATCGCCGGAACAGACCTCGTGTGTTTTTCCTGCCGGGAGTCGCCGGAGGGAGGTCAAAGGAATTCAGCCGGTGCCTTAACAGATAGGCACACACCTCTGACCGAGGCAGAATTCCAACAGGCCCCTCCCAGCTACTACTCAGTGGACTTTGTATGAAATGAATGTGTGTGTGTGTGTGTGTGTGTGTGTGTGTGTGTATTGGCAGCTTGCTGGTGACTGCACCAAACTGGTGGACTCCACCAATTTGGATTCCTGCGCCTGCTATTCTTAGAGATAGATCCATACTCACTATCTCAGTTCTCAATGATTGAAAGGATTTCATAAAAGTGTGGCTCCAATCCTATATGTTAAATTGCAGAAGATATTCCCTCCTTCCACCTGCTTCACATTTGTGCTCACTGTCTATAAACTTTTGAAATTGCCTTTGCATGTGTTGCTAGCCACCTCAAATTTAAGAAGGGTGAGATTAAAATAAGTATAATAATGAATAGATGGAGTCAGGATCAGAGTGTTTGTTCCTTTTCTTTTGCTTCATTAAGAGTATATTCAGTATGTTGCCTCTTTTCAATTAGCATTAATTTAAGTGCCAAGGTTTATTTTTGCATGATTGCGTGTCCACCCACCCACCCACCCACCCACCCACCCACAGCAATTACAAAATAGATAGCAGTGCCATAGGAAGCCAGGAATACTAGCATTCAAAACAGATGAATGCTACACCTATGTAGAGTTGAACATTTTATCTTCACACAAACCACACTATCACTGAGGAATGAATATAATATAGACCTCTGTTCTTGCTGTATTTATGTACAGGCAGCAATAACTCTGGCCTGCAAACCAAATTTATAGTTCTTTCTGCTTGGATGGAGAATTAGTATTATCTAGAAACATATTGGGGAGGGGGGGGGAGAGATGATGGTTTATCAGAACTTGCCAGCTATATGTATTAAGGCCATATACCTTACATGGGAATCACAGCCTGAAAATATATAACAAAATATATAACCAAAGTTATGTTCTCATATTTTCACTATTAATAATAATGAAAATATGTGCTCCATAAATATACTTTTGGTCTCGCTTCTTTTACACCACTGCACAGCTGCATGCTACCAACTCCAGGTGAAAAATTTCCTACCAATTCATCACCTTTTACACTGATTTAAGAGGAGTACTGAAGCCATAATATTTTCCATTTAGAATGGTGGGTCCCTTTGCTCAAGCGGTATAAATCAAGATGAAGTTAAGGCTGGGAATTTTGTCCCAAGTTTGAAACAATCAGTTATTTCCCAAAGACATAATGAAATCTACAAGTTAGCTTCAACTTTCCCTGTTCCTCTAGGTAACCCTTCTTCAGCTAATTGAATATAGACATAAATGAGAGTGCATATAAATATGCATGGATGGACATGCTTTTCGGACACAGTAATGTTGTTCATGGTCCATTTCAATCTGTTCTCAAAAACTAAGTTGGGTGGGAACTGAAGACAACAAAGTAAAATGCTTCCGAATATTGTAAGAGACAAATTATAACTTTAATACAATATAAATATATAAAAATGTGATCAACATAGATAAAATTACAAGAGTGTATAATATGAACTTCATTTTTGTATTCAGCTGAACTCTTTGTAAGATATTTTTTAGAGGGAAAGGGAAAACAGCTATCCATTACTTTAACTTTCCTCCCCTTTTCTTTCCTCCCTGTTCCACTGACAGAAGCCTTATCATCAAATGAATGGTAAGGGACCTCCAAAGCCATCTAGTCCAATCCCCTGAGGATGTAAGAAATCAGCTTCTACAGCATCATTTCATTATTAGAAGGCCATTCAGCCTCTGATTCAAAATCTGTAATGAGTCCATCATCTGCCAAGGCACTCTGTTCCATTGTTAAACAGCTTGTACCACCAGGAAGTTCATCTGAATGTTTGGTCTAAATCCCTCTTCTTTCATTTGAAAGCCACTTCCAGACCTGGCCAGGAGGTGGGGTTGTGGGCTTCACACCCACCCCACGTGAGCGGGGGAATCCCGGCCGCATTGTCCGCCCAGCCAGCCAATTGGGTGCCGGGGGGGCATGGCTTGCCCTATTTAGGGCCGGCACGGCCGGGGCTCGCCCTCTTTTGCCAGCTAGCCCCCACGTTTTTCTACCCTCCCTCCCTTTAGGTAGGCTTTTGACTTTGCTATGGACTTCGGTCTGTCGCCGCAAGGGGCATGGTAGGAATTTTTCCCAATTGGCGATTTGCGGCCATTTGGTTTTTCGCCTACCTCGTAGCAACTCGTCACAACTCCTCGGCATTGGCAGTTAGGCATTGGTAAGAAGGGTTTAAGAGGATGTGTGTGTGTATGAACGCCATCACCTCCCCCCAGAGAGCAAAGGGTGGTCCGATAAAGGACTCCGGGGGCCGTGGCCCTGTTCGAAGCCTATGGAGGTGTGGGCCTAAGGCACACCCCCGAGCGGTGACCCAGGGGAGCTCCTAGTTGACGTGCCTCAGCAGGAGACTCCCCCTCTATGGTGTTAACCCTTCCCGGTCTTCAGCAAATGGGCTGGAGCTGGATAGTTGATAGGACCAATGCCTAAGCCAATGCCTCTCATTCCTGAATTCAATAAAGTTGTGGCCTAATTCGCTCTTTTAACCTTAATACTGGTGTCCGGTGTCTTTATTTATCCTTGGTGGGGGGCGGGAACTCGCCGCGCAACTTGTTGGTTTGGATCTACTCTGTCTGTATGGCAGTCATTGGATATAAGCTTTTCTCTTCACAATAAATGCTGCTCTGTATAGAATCATAGAGTTTGAAGGGACCCTGAGGTTCACCTAGTTCAACCTCCCTGCAATACAGGAATATGCAGGGATCAAACCTGCAATCTTGGCATTATCAGCACCACACTCTAACCCACTGAGCTATCCAGTTATATAATATTCTTTATATACAATGAGCATCTCCATGTAGGAAGCAATATGTACTCCATGTTAAAAACAGGTGTGCAATGTGTCTTCCTCACATGTATACAGTGGAACCTCAGTTTTCGAGCATCTTGGAAGCTGAACGTTTCTGTTTTCGAATGCGTCTCAGAAGTTGAATGGCTTTTGAGGTGCGTTTTTCCATTTTCCCCATTGAACTTGCTGACTGCCCCTTGTGCCTCAATTGTCAAATGTTTCAGAAGTCAAACAGTCTTCTGGAACAGATTACGTTCGACAAACAAGGTTCCACTGTATCTGTAACAAAATGATGGAAGAATCAAGGCCATAAAACCAATGGATGATCCGTAAAAGACATGGTCCAGCAACACTTTTGCTGCACATGTGTACTGGCATCTGTGCAGCAGAGAATGATCTAGCACAACCCCTTATCACAAGGAAGCATCTTCCGTGATGAGGTTACACACAGAAGGCAATAAACACTCATGGACACCATAAGACTTCAGTCAAGTGTAGAATTTACTTGACAGGTTAAAAAAGCGTATTGGTAGCAAATATATACAATCATTCACCACAACTGTGGTAAAGGCATACTCTCTCTCTCTCTCTCTCTCTCTCTTTCTCTCTCTCTCTCTCTGGCAAGTCACAAGCAAGAAGAACAAACAAGTTACACAGAACGTTGTTATCAACTTCCTGTAGAACTGCCTATGTACAAAGAACAGTTCCCATGGACAACATCTTGCATAGTCAAAACAATCTCAGCTTTCTGCTGCTTCTTGAATCTTCTTCTCTTTTTCTGGAACGAATGAATATTACACATAGAGAGAGAAAATCCAACAATGGCATGCATGGATCCTTCATTTATTATTTTGTACACTAATTTCCCTGCAAAGAGATGAATTCTTCATAGGAAATGTAACGGATAAACGTCCCTTAAGATACAGCCTTCATACTAGAACACCCCCCCCCAAGATATTAGCGTGTTTTGATGCTGTTGTTTGCTGGGATAACTGTAGAATTCAGCAGCATATAAAATGTTGGAAATCTGGATATGAAATCTGAATATGATGCTCTGGTATAATGGAAATTGGGGAAAAGAGGAAGAGGGAGAGGAAGAGAGAGGGAGAGGGAGAGGGAGAGGGAGAGGAGAGAGACACAGAGAGCCAGAGAGAGAGAGAGAGAGAGAGAGAGAGAGAGAGAGAGAGAGAGAGAAGCAAAGCCCACAACACTTCTCAGAACAATTTATCTGTTCCATTTTATCTGTTCCAAAAGCTCTGTCCAAGGTCCTGAAAGAATTGCCTCCAACTATTTTTTTTACAGTAATCATGATTAGGAAAAGAACCCTTCTGGTTTCTCTCTCCATGCCCTGACTTTTCTTCCTTGCTGGAGCTGTATCTGCTCAGACACTTAACACTCACAATTAATAGTATCACCCATTCAACAGTTTTAAAGGAGATGCCCACTGCTGGATGACAAATTGAGTCACAAAGGAAATGGTAGTGTGTGCACATGTGTCAACTTAATTGACCTTAAGTTTCTCCATGCCATGCATTTATTCATTTCTCTTAACCTTTGAATGCAATCTTTCAGCTACTATTGTTTATGCAGGAAAAGCCTACTGATGATTTATTATCCACTACCAACATATTAACAATGTTTCTTTCAAATTTCCATTTCTAATGTAAGATATCAGGATAATAGCATGAGAAACATACTTCCCAATTGCTAAGACATTAGTGTATCTGAAAATACACTATACACACTAATGTCTTAGCAATTGGGAAGTACTACAACTCCCATCATCCCTAGCTAACAGGACCAGTAGTCAGGGATGCTGGGAATTGTAGTCCCAAAACAGCTGGAGGGCCAGGTTTGGCCACCACTGATCTACATGAACAACATAATATGGCTGAATTCAAATACAACAGGCCTCAACTTTTCTTTTCTTTTTGTATTGTCTTACTATTTACCACATAGCTCTTGACTAAATCCTCTAGGCTCTCTTAGTGCTGATCCAGTTTTCCATCTCAAACATTTTTCCAGCTGGCCTCCCTAATCTCCTTTGCAAGAGGTTCCTTTAAATCAAAACAAACTAGAACATTACACTTGGATGAAGGAGCACAAATTTTACTTTTAGTGAGAAGATGCATCCTTAATACTCCTCATATACCAACAGCACATTGCCTGAACTTGTCACTACAAAATCTCTGGCTAGCAAATATTGAAACATTAAGGAATAAAACTCCATTCATGCACAAAATAAGCACATGTAAATGGATCAGGATTTTATCTTATTCTAAAAGAGTTGCTGACACCTGAGGAACAAACAGAATAAAGCTGCACATTTTCATTATTTGCTATCCAGTATACATTTTGTATTTCTTCCTTGGTGGCTACATACCAGTTACATCTAGGAATGTTCTGTGTTGGGGAAGTGGTAATTGCCTTGCTGAGAGATAGGGCAGCTCCAACCACTTTGAAGAAGGATGACATGGGCATGTGGTCATTCCTAAACAAGTCCTCTAAAGACCCAGATGGCTACTGTCCAACTGCAAACATCCTCTTTGTGGGCAAGGTGGAATTTAGAAATTTAAAAGGGCAAAAAGATCTGGCTAGGGATTTTGGGGTCCTGGATTTAAATCGCTTTGAGCCCCATGCTGCCACTCTTTGTGTTTGCTTCTGAGACTCCTTGATGCCCACTCAGTCTGTACATTTCCAAGGCATGAATTCAGAGACAAAACATGGTGGGTCCTTTATTTACATGGCCAAATCATACCCCAAATTGAAGTCCTTCACCATCTCAGGTCCCAAAAACAATTTAAATTTCAACATTAAAAACACTTTTAAACAATTTACAATCCCAACTAGAGTGGATCCTAAAAATAGATCTTTCAGGTGTCAAAGGTCAACGTACGGAGTGTGCATTTGGGATATGACCAAGGTTGTATAATGACTCCACCAGCACAGTGCAGATGGGGAACGGCGGCACACCTCCCTCTTCTTGGGGGTTTTCCTTCAGCTTCTTTCTGTACATGGTTTTTGAAACGGTTAAACAAGTACACTTTTTAAAAAAGTCTTCTGGTTTACATAGTCCTGCCTTTATAATCTGCCTGATCTGTAATAAAAAAGGTAAAGGTAAAGGGACCCCTGACCATTAAGTTCAGTCGCGGATGACTCTGGGGTTGCATGCTCATCTCGCTCTATAGGCTGAGGGACCTGGTGTTGGTCTGCAGACAGCTTCCGGGTCATGTGGCCAGCATGACTAAGCTGCTTCTGGCAAACCAGAGCAGTGCATGGAAACATTGTTTACCTTCCTGCCAGAACAGTACCTATTTATCTACTTGCACTTTGATATGCTTTCAAACTGCTAGGTTGGCAGGAGCTGGGACTGAACAATGGGAGCTCACCCTGTCGTGGGGATTCAAACCGCCAACCTTCTAATCGGCAAGCCCAAGAGGTTCAGTGGTTTAGACCACAGTGCCACCCGTGTCTGTAATAAAGAACTCTCCAATTACTCTGAAAAAAAGAAGAATGTGCCAGACAAAACCTATGTGGGGAAGGAATTCCACTAGGGGCTTTGCCAGCAGGAAAGTAAAGGACTCGGCCCCTGGCAACAATGCATTGTTGGTTCTGAGTTTCACTTATTAGAAGAGGTGGGTGGCTGTAGAAAGCCCCACCTCATTGCCTGCTCCAGGAAAAGGAAGACAAGAAGTTTTGGTGGCAGCAGGATGGGACATGAGGCTGAATGCTTCCTTCTCTTCGTGGCAGTGGAGGGGAGCAAAGGGGGGAAAGTTTTTCTTTTCATCATCATCATCCTGCTACCACCACCACTGAGGGAAGGAAGCCTGCATGGGACATGAAGGGGAGAAACATTTTATTCCCTTTGTGTCTCCCTGCTGGCAGGACACAAAAGTATTTCCTTCCCAACGAAAGGGAAATAATTGATTTTTTAAAAAATAAAAACCCTTAAAATGGAAAGAAATATTCATGAACACTCCTATATGTTCATGGGGCTGCTGTGGGTCCCACCTACCCTCCTGAAATTTGAGCACCGAAGAAGATTATTATAAAGGCACTTAATTATCCACGACTGTCTCCTCCACAGGAAATGCACCTGTAAATTTATCCTGAACTTTACTCTGCTTGGGGAAATGGAAAAGCAGACGGATATGATCAACAGCTTTCCTTGTCCTTAAAGCCACATATCTATGAATGAAAATCCATATACAGGCAGTCTCTCCAAGCTAGCAAACAGCTACATTCAAAGGAACATGCAACAAACCTAGTTGATTAAATAACTAAAACTGACAGCAACAATAGCACTGAGACAGCAGAAGTAGTACAAGGTTTAAAGTGCTTGTTTTGTCGTCTTGAAATTGATAGATGAGCTGACAAAATTAAGGGATGAAAGCAAAGGAAAGAACATGAATTTCTCAAAATGTAAGCTTGTTTCCTGAATGCTGAAGCTGTAAGTTGACCAATATGACTTTCCACATGGAAGGTGGGGAAGGAGGAAGGGGAAAATAAAATAAATGAACAGACTGTTATAAGGAAATATTACTGAATGGGGGTGGGGGTGTTAATATTTTCATTCAATATTTCATTTTCATTTTCTAGACCTCTTCTTTCATCTCCAACCTCCAGCATGGGATATTCCACTATTCCTGTAGGGCAGGGATGGCCAATAGGTAGTCATCTACTGGTAGATCACGGGGTGCTCGTAGTAGATCACGGTAGATCATGGGACCCCTCCCACCCCCAAGAAAACAACTTTGATTTCACAAAAAAAGCTCAACCACTCTGACTTCCTAAAAAAAGCCCAGCAACATTGATTTTCCAAAAGAAGCTCAATAACTTTGTCTACCTAAAAAAAGCTCAATAACTTTGCTCAATCCAGTGGGTAGATCAGCACCAGGTTTTTTTTTTTTTAATATAGTGGGAGTCTATCACAGTCTTTTGGAAGTTGGACAAGCCTGCTGTAGGGTTATTGGTTTCCTGGTCATTGGTTCCACTGTCCAATCATTGTCACAGTCAATATGTTTCTCCTGGATTTCCTTCACTGAACAGGATGTTGGATTAGTTGGCCTCCAAAGCCCCCCTCCAAACCTATGCAAGTCTGTAGCTGTGTTGCATGGAGTGAAAGAGAAAAATAACCTCTCTTCCCTGCTACACTGATTTCTTCCTCACTAGTAGTCAGTTTGTGGTACGTTAATATGACCCAACAGTCAGTTTTGATGTGCCATTATATATTGGCACAGATGACCATTGATGGAAGTTAAACAAAAGTTTGAAAGAGGCAGGTCTCCCAGCCCCTTCTGACACCTTTGGCATTTTCTGTTTGCTCTGGGAAAATGCCTAGAAAATGAATATGCCGTCTTTAAAATATACATTGGTGAAAAGAAGGAAAGAAACACTGCCCCACAATGCAGCATACTATTCCTGCCTTTCGGAATGAAACGCTGAGCACTGTGCAGATGTTACGGCTGACTCATGCCTGTCTTGGTATATTGTTGCTTCAATAAGCCTCGATTCTGCCTATCACAGGGCAAAAAATGTCAGAGTAATCAAGCTAAATGGGAAGCTGGTTCCATTAAGATTTATGTGAGATCCCCATTTCACAGTCTGTGCAGCACCCCCCTGGTGTGAAAACTATGAGCAAAGTGGTACTTCGGTATATTTAATTGCTATTAGGTATTTTTAAACATCGCAGTATGAATCCTGTCCTTTCCTTGCCGTATAATGGGACGCATAAGCTGTGTAAAGCATGTCTAATTTAGCCGTAACATATTTTTGGCAACAAAAAGTGATAATTGCCATTTCCCTTTTTTAAGCATCTACTCTCAGATGCATATTAACTGCATGGAAAAAATGAGTTGCATATCTTTAGCTCTCCATCCTATGTATAACATGTATGAAAAATAGGAACTATATAGAATCTGAAACAAAATGCTGCAATGTACTATCACTTTTTTTTTTTTTTTTTTTTTACAGTGGTACTACCATATCAGCAATCCATCCTCTTCTCTAGTAAACTTTGATCCAAAATACAGCAGCCAGATTACTGGCTGGGGTTTCATTCAGAACTGTAACCCCTGGTTTAAAACAGCTGCATTGGTTACCAGTTCATTTCTGGTGTTTAAAACCCTAAAGAAACTTAAGCCCCAACATCTGAAATGCTACCTTTTCTTCTGCAGACCCATTCAGGTGTTAAGATCAGCAGAGGGGGCCATCTTGGTATTTCCTCTGCCCTCAGAAGTCCTGTCCCCCCCGGGGGGTTGGCCTGGGAATAGAGATTCTTTGTGGCAACCCTTAAGTTGTGTAATTCCCCACAGAGATTCAGGTGGCACTTTTGTTATTCAGCTTTCAGCAAATGCTGAAGACCAGGGCTGGATTTAGGTTTGATGAGGCCCTAAGCTACTGAAGGTAATGGGGCCCTTTTATATGTCCAGCTGTCCTTTTTCAACAACAAATTGTTGCTGTTTTGTGTGTGCGTGTGTGTGTGTTGAACATATGCTATATGGTAGTTTATGGACCTAATAGGTATCTAAAGCCATTTGTGCATGCAGAATGTAGGCACCCTATATATATAGAAATGAGCAAACCAGTGATATTTTAGGAAGCAGGCTAGCAGGCGGGGCCCATTACTTACATCATAGGAGCCTACGCAACACAAAACACTGTTGCTGAATGTAGGTTTTATTTGTTTATTTATTATCTTATATTTTGGAAATGTACATCCAGCCCCCCTTTAAAAGTTATTGGGGCCCCAAGAGAGTAGGGCCCTAAGCTATAGCTTGTTTAGCTTATACATAAATCATGCACTGCTGAAGACACATGTCTTCTGACAGAGCCCTCACGTTGCTTGGAGTCATGCTTTCCTCTCCACACTGGCTTCTCATTCACTCTGCTTTCAGCTGTTTCATTCCATCGAACCCCTGCTTCTGCTGCTCCATCCACCGTTGGCTTTCCTGCTAGAGCATCTCGACTGGCCTCACTGCTTCATCTGTTGCTGGATTTGCTGTTGGAGCATCAACTTGAACTGCTTCAGTAATGTTGCTGCGTTTGTTTGTTTAAAAATAGGTTGGCTGGTTTAAATATGTGACTCTAAAAGTGGATATCAGATTTAGATATTATTTGACACGGAGAATATTATTTACACTCTGTTACTTCTACAGTTCTATAGTAAATCCAAAATTCTGCATGACAGACACATGTGGTATATGAAGGGTGGCCAACTTTTGGCTCTGCCAAGGCTCCTGTGTGTTTCAGATGATGACAAACAGCAATTCAACAGACCCCCCCCCATTTTCATTCTATCATAATTTTTATTAAACTTCTGTTTTACAATTTCAAACAGACATTTTACAAACCTTAAAATAACCAATGACTTCCCTTCTTCTCTTTCCATGGTTCATTTTACATATCATACATCCCTGCATAATTTACTATGACCATTCAAATCAAGTTTCCACTTTTACATCCATCAAAAATTATTTACTCTGTTGAATTTATCTTAATACTGCCAGCATTTTCATCTGTACAGTTATTTTCCGTCTATTCAATAAATGTTTTCCATTCTTCTTTAAATGTTCGTTCTTCTTGCTCTCTTATTCTATATGTTAAATCTCCAAGTTAGGCAGATTCTGTCAACTTAATTTGCCAGTCCTCTTTAGTTGGGACCTCGCCAACAAACCCAGGCCACAGTTGTTGCATATATAAATAACCTTTTCTGACACCTGGGGATTTCAGTCTGGGTTATCCCCAACAAAAAGGACTCTATGAAACCCCCCCCCCCCATTTTCTGGCTTGCAGGTGCTGTGGCAGAAAATGCTTCATGTTTAGTTCTGCTAGTTATGCCACCTAAATAATAATAATAATAATAATAATAATAATAATTATTATTATTATTCCACAGAATAATTATTGGCTTCCACAGAAACCAAAAATACCGTAAAATCACACATTAAAACCTTCCTTGAACAGGGCTGCCTTAAGATTTCTTCTGAATGTCAGGTAGTTGTTTATTGCTATGACATCTAATGGGAGGGCGTTCCACAGGGCGGGCGCCACAACCGAGAAGGCCCTCTGCCTGGTTCCCTGTAGCTTTGCTTCTCGCAATGAGGGAACCGCCAGAAGGCCCTTGGTGCTGGATCTCAGCGTCTGGGCAGAACAATAGGGGTGGAGACACTCCTTCAGGTATACTGGGCCGAGGCTGTTTAGGGCTTTAAAGGTCAACACCAGCACTTTGAATTGTGCTCGGAAACGTACTGGGAGCCAATGTAGGTCTTTCAAGACCGGTGTTATGTGGTCTCGGCGGCTGCCCCCAGTCACCAGTCTAGCTGCCACATTCTGGATTAGTTGTAGTTTCTGGGTCACATTCAAAGGTAGCCCCACGTAGAGTGCATTGCAGTAGTCCAAGCGGGAGATAACTATACTCTGGTTTTACCTCAAATCGTATAAATCTTTCGCCTTTTACCAAGCGGGAGATAACTAGAGCATGCACCACTCTGGCGAGACAGTCCACGGGCAGGTAGGGTCTCAGCCTGCGTACCAGGTGGAGTTGGTAGACAGCTGCCCTGGATACAGAATTGACCTGCACCTCCATGGAACGCTGTGAGTCCAAAATGACTCCCAGGCTGCACACCTGGTCCTTCAGGGGCACAGTTACCCCATTCAGGACCAGGGAGTCCTCCACATCAGCCCGCCCCCTGTCCCCCCAAAACTTCTGTCTTGTCAGGATTGCCAATCCATTAGTCGCCATCCATCCTCCAACCGCCTCCAGGCACTCACACAGGACCTTCACCGCCTTCACTGGTTCTGATTTGAAAGAGAGGTAGAGCTGGGTATCATCTGCATATTCATGGACACCCAGTCCAACCCCCTTGATGATCTCTCCCAGCGCTTCATATAGATGTTTAAAAGCATGGGGGAGAGGATGGAACCCCGAAGCACCCCACAAGTGAGGGTCCAGGGGTCTGAACACTCACCCCCCCCCCCACTTTCTGAACATGGCCCAGGAGGAAGGAGCGAAACCACTGTATAACAGTGCCCCCAGCTCCCAGCCCCTCTAGATGGTCCAGAAGGATGTTATGGTCGATTGTATCAAAGGCCGCTGAGAGATCCAGCAGAACTAGGAAACAGCTCTAACCTTTGTCCCTAGCTCGCCGGAGATCATCAACCAGCGTGACCAAGGAAGTTTCAGTCCCATGATGAGGCCTGAATCCCGATTGGAAGGGGTCCAAATGGTCTGCATCCTCCAGGCGTGCCTGGAGTTGTTCAGCAACCACTCGCTCAATCACCTTGCCCAAGAATGGAAGATTTGAGACTGGGCGGTAGTTGGCCATACTGGCTGGGTCTAAAGATGTTTTTTTAAGAAGTGGTTTAATGACCGCCTCTTTCAGTGGATCTGGGAATGTTCCATCACAGAGGGAAGCATTCTCCACCCCGCAGAGCCCATCGCCCAGCCCTTCCCAGCTTGCTTTTATTAGCCAGGATGGGCAAGGATCAAGGAGACAGGTGGTTGGTTTCACACGTCCAAGCAGCCTGTCCACATCCTCGGGGGTAACGGATTGAAATTGATTCCATGCAACTTGACCAGACAGGGATCCAGCACTCTCCCGCCCCAGCCCTGCTCCCACGGTGGTGTCTAGCTCCTTCTGAATATGAGTGATTTTATCTGCAAACAACTTTGCAAAATCGTTGCAGGAGATCTTGGGGTCTTTACAAGGCCCCGGTGGTAAAGGTGGTTCCGTTAAATTGCGGACCACCTGAAAGAGTCTCCTGCTACTATTTTCTGCAGATGCAATAGAGGCGGTGAAGAAAGTCTTCTTCGCCATCGCTATCGCCAATTGGTAGGTTCGACGTTGAGCTCTAACCTGTGTCCGGTCAGATTCGGAATGAGTTTTCTGCCACCAACGCTCTAGCCGTCTCAGCATGCAATCGGAGAGGGTGCTTCGGAGCCAGACAGTCGATAGCCCTGGTTAACTCCGCATTCCAGTGGGCCACCAGGGAATCAGCTGAAAGGCCATCAACATGGGATAAAGCATCCCCTACCACTCTCTGGAAACCATTTGGATCCATTAAGTGGCGGGGGCAGACCATCCGAATTGGTCCCACCTCCCTGCAAAGGGGAAGGGTTGTGGAGAAGTCCAGTTGCACCAGGAAGTGATCTGACCATGGCACTTCTTTTGTTTCACTTTTACTTAGTGTCAGATCACCCACATCACTAGAGGTAAACACCAGGTCTAAGGCATGTCCCTGACTATGAGTTGGGCCAAACTTATTCAGGGACAGCCCCATGGAGGCCATGCTTTCCACGAAGTCCCGAGCAGCCCCTTATAAGGTCGTGTCAGCATGGATGTTAAAATCCCCTAGGACAACCAAACTAGGTGTCTCCAGAGAACATCCGCCACGACCTGAAGCAGCTCGGACAGGGAATCCTTGGTGCAGTGGGGAGGTCGGTACACCAAAAGGAATCTTGTACTGCCCCTATTGCCCAACTTCCAGAACATGCACTCAGAAAACTGGGTCTTCCCAGTAGGACGCCTGATGCAAGCTAGTGACTTCCTAAAAATCACTGCAACCCCCCCTCCCCGCCCACATGACCTGGGTTGCTGTGCGTAAGAGAAACCTGGTGGGCAAGCAGCGGCAAGGACAGGCCCATCTGCTTCCTCCAACCAGGTCTCTGTCACACATGCCAGGTCAAATCCTCCATCTACAATCAGGTCGTGGATGGCAGTGGTTTTATTCATCATTGACCTGGCATTACACAGCAACACCTTCAGGTCATGTGGGTTTCCCCTGTTGATTCCAGTATCCATCTAGTTAAGGCCAGACCCAGAGGCAGGAATAGTCTTCAAACAACGAATAAACCTGCCTCCTTGGTAATGGTCTGGTCTTAGCGTAACTCCTCCTCCTGCCCATGATTACCGAGATCGGATGTCCCAGTGCTCCCCCCCCCCCCGTGGAAATTGTCCCAGCCATCGTGTTGGCTGGGGCCCCACTCCCAGGCAGCCCTGATCCTGCCCCTTAAAAACAAAACACAATCTATACAGAACCAATAAAACAACAAAAAACAAAAACAGAACAATTATACTAAAATTAATCCCCAACCAAATATCCATCTCACCCACCCACCCTCAACAAAGCAAAAAAGGAAAAAAAGAAATAAAAATTTAAAATGCCACCGTCAAATGAAAGTCAAATCTGGTGAGAGAATTTCAAGGGAAGCCAGAATAGTTTGGGTAAGATTAGCGGGATTTCTCAGGTTTGGCCACCTGGAATGTATGTGTATCAGGCTGTTTTTAAAACCACAGAATCCGCAGTAGAAAGAGAGAAGTGTCTGCAGGGTGAGATATATTGGTCACCATGAAAGCTTATAAGAATTGTAAAACCCAGGGTGGGTTCAATGCTATAATGCTGCCCCTTATTTCAAATGTTATGCCTCATTACTGAATCAGTCTGCCCAGTCCCAAGTGTCACCACTGTGGAGCTGTTAAGTTTTATTATTTTTACATGCTACAGAGCTTTATTCAATATAGGTCAGCATAAGCATGGCTAGCTCTACTACATAGGGGGATTAGAGTTGGAAGATATATGGCAACTCAGTGAATATGATGCTATCTTTTAATTTAGCTGTCGATACTAAGAATTTTCTCTCGGCATTCTCTTGTGTGCTTTTTCTCACCATCCCAAGGAGAGCAGCAAGCCCTGAATTCTAGCTCTCAAAGTACACATTTTATTTATGAAGAGCTATCAAAAGAGGACTAGGATGTGATATATGGAACAGTGCATTCTCTTCAGCTACAGGAGAGAGGGATAAGAGTTCACCCCAGGCTGTGGATTTTGCAAGTCTCAACTTCAAGAGTACAGTGGTACCTCTGGTTAGGTACTTAATTTGTCTGTTCTTAAGCTGAAACTGTTCTTAACCTGAAGCACTACTTTAGCTAATGGGGCCTCCTGCTGCCACTGCGCTGCCGCTGCATGATTTTTGTTCTCATCCTGAAGCAAAGTTCTTAACCCGAGGTAATATTTCTGGGTTAGCAGAGTCTGTAACCTGAAGCGTATGTAACCTGAAGTGTATGTAACCCGAGGTACCATTGTACTGAATTGAAATTTCTGTGGTCGCTAAAGCAGGAATCAGCAATTGGAAGTCCCAGGACCAAATGTGGCCCCATAAGCAACAGGGCTTCCTTCCCCACCTTGACATCCTCTTTTCTGCTGTCATAATGAACATAGGAAGTTGCAAGTCAAACTACTGGTTTGCAATGGTTGGCAGGAGCTCTCTAGGGATTCAGGCAGAAGTCTCTCTCAGCCCTCCCTAGATATGCTGGAGACTGAACCTGAAACCTTCTGGATGCAAAGCAGATGTTCTACTACTGAGCTTTGACCCTATCCCAAATGCATTGGCCTCCATCTCAGTGAGCATCTGAAGAAGAACTATGAGTTTGGCGAAAGCTTGTCAGAATTCTGAGGTCCGATTTAATAAGACCCTGAAAGGAGTTCATTCCAGAGCCTGACCTAGGTGAACTTCACCAACATCCCTTCAAAGTACAGTATTGAACAGTTCTGTTGACTCACTGAGTATGTAATAAAGTGTTGATTTGTTAACAAGTAAAATCCTGGACAGAATATCTGCCCTTAAGTACACTCTCCCCTTTCTTAAACATTTTTCTTATACTTAAGGCTTTGACATTCAAAATAATATATGCGAGTCTTTTAAACAGTGTGCCGTATGATTTAATTGGCACTCTTAAATTGTACTGTTGGTGTTTCACATATATAAGTGTTTGTGGCATTAAAATCAATACATACCGATATGTATCAAAGAGTGAAGTTTGTGGTCAGAGATTTCCAATGTTCCATTGACTTTCAAGGATGATAAAAGAACACTCCACAGCACAGAGGACCATCTCCCCACTGATGAGATTTCCTGAGGCTATTTTTGAAAAGTAAGAGGCCTGTCTATTTTTGAGTACAAGGAAATGATAATTAAATACAGAAAATGTGTGAAATTACATGGAGACTGCTTCCTACTGGGGTTGTGATTTATGCTTTCTCTTAACAAAGGAGTTATTTTTATCTTGCCTATTAATGAGCAGAGTTACATTTACTGCTTGATTCATTTTGATTCTTCTATGCTGTTCACCTTGGATTTCCTAATTTCAAAGGTTTCTGAATAACTTGTTGCTAATTGGATATTGTGGATATTGTTGTTTATGGGCATAGGCACTGATGGTGTACCATGTCCTGACTTCTACATGGGACCTTCCTGCTGGATTGCGCCATGGATCTCACATAGACTTCAACTAGTTAAACTCAGCTAAAAATTCCTAATGCTTGTTGGCTTTGTTTTGTTTCATTGTGCAGCTAGGAGGAATCAGGAGTCCACGTACAGTTTCATTTGTCCATCGTAGTGCAACTGAAGAGGAAGACCATCAACCTGTCACATTTAAATAAAAAATACAGATTTTTGAACAGATTTTTTCATGCACCATGTATCCTTAAATGTATTTAAATGTGCATTTAAAACATATTTTGATACGTCATTTGCACATTAATCTGGGGAGTGCAGGTTAAGCCAGTTTGTACCAGAATCCAGAAACATCTTATTCTTCAACCACTCCTTCTTAGATGTGGCTGACTCTTGCAGTACCTGCTCCTGTTTTCATTGTACTTTTCACTGTTGAACAGAAGACAGTATTTCCCAGTCTTGTGCGAAGGTAGACCTGTTTTTGTTTTGTCTTCCATGCAGCTTTTAAAGCTTCTTTAAAGCAAGCATGAAGAATGTGAGTTATAGGAATTTAACGCAGCTTCCCACTCCTCTGTCTGATTTTTGGGACTTTCCCAAGGTCTCAACCCTCCCTGGCCACACCTCCACTTATCCCTTCCTTGAATGCTTTTGCCTATCTGGAATGTGTTCTTAAACTCTGATAGTGACTCTTGCTTACCTGAAGGATAGAGAGGGATGTATTAGTATGTTTAGAAAATAGTCTACTGTTCAAAGGTGAAATTGACATTTGTTGCTTTGCCCACTTTTGTGACTGGCCCACCCACCAATGGGATGTGGCTGTCAGAAAGTTTCCCAGAAGCCCTCAGGGCTAACCCCCCCCCCCCCAATTTCTCTCTCCTTTTTAAAAGTTACAACAGCTCTTTTCCCTTTTGGATCAGGTCACTCCTCACTACACATTATATCCTGGATGATGACAGCAAACGTTTTAAGGAGGTTTCCGTTCCACCCTCTCAGAAGTTCTTCATAAAGCTCAAGTTCCTGTTATGTATCAACTACTTTTAGTTCTCACATAATATTAATACTTTTTTTTTTTTTTACATTTGGGTCTTGAAGGATTTTTTGACACGAGAACAGCTATTGTACTATTTGGTAAATACCTTTCTTATTGCCCATTTTGTATTTCCTCTGCAAATTATATTCCCATATTATCCTTTTGTAGGTCAACGTGACCCATTTTGCAGACAATGAACCATCAGAGTTAATAGGCAAAAGACCTGAAGATTCTGGAAAATCCATGGAGGCAGACTGACATGCCAATAAAGATGTTCACTTTGACCACATACTTTGTTGAGCCATCTCAGTGAAAGGAAAGTTACTGCTAATGAAAGGCATATATAAGTGTGATTCAGTTCCAAAAGGATCAAACTAGATTTTAATATTAAGTGAAGCCTGTTCAACGAATGGTACTGCCATCATCCTATTTGCACTCATTCTGGGACAGGGACCATTATTCCCCATATTATGAAAAGAAAAATGTAGTTCAGGTTTGGGTGACCTCTGGCCCTTTAGAAGTTCTGAATTACAAATCCCATGTTCCCTGGCCATGCTTGCTAGGGCAGTAAGGAGTAAAGAAATACACTACTGTGACTTTGACTAAGATAGATGATTGGTTAACAAAACATATTTCTGGGGGTGGAATAATTGGAGACAATCATCATCACTGTAGAACGCAACTATTTCTGGAGGTTTAGAAGCAATGTTGACAGGGCAGCAAAATAAGACATGAAGAAGGGTTTCAAAGTGATACAAGAAGGAAGATCAACTTTGCAAGCTCTTTCTTCTTCACCCAGACCTCAGGTTTTGTGCCTGAAGCCATTTGCTTTAATTATTAAACAGAGACGCTGTGTCCTGGTTTGGAAATCTGACATGTTGTTGAGTCTGTTACTTTTCAACCTCGTATAGTGAATGTGAATGAAGCTGAAACAGTTGCTCATGTCAAAACCCAGAATCCGGCCTGAGATAAACATGGATCATTACGGAGCTGTGAAACAAAACAAAACAAATTTGTTTAACTAATCAGGGTTATCTCCAACGCTGCCATTCTGCTTGTGCAACATGAATTCTCCTTCCTGCAGTCAGAACAGTTGTCAAATGCCAACACTTCATTGTATGTATTATGATATGCATCTGTTTCCCATTGTTCTTCTGTCATGGAGCTGATGGCCGGTGTCCGTGGGGTTTCTTGGTGGTCTCTCATCCAGGCATTGACTAGGGCAGTGTTCTTCAACTTTGGGTCCCCAGATGTTGTTGGACTGCAAAACCCATCATGCCCAGCCAGCTTGGGCAATGTTCAGGGATGATAACCCAATGGTTGATGGACCCATGGTTGAAGAGCATTAGACTACAATATGTGGGAACTCTGCATTATTTTATTCATGGGGACAACCCTGGAAGTGTATTTTCCCAGCTTGAGAAAGCTAGAACCACTTAATTACATCACTTTATGAACATCCCTCTTTAGCGATATAATGTTATATCATTTGATACCTAACAGTATAATACTGTAAGCATTTACTCTAAAGGAGAATCGTGCTCTAATCATATTACTTTCTATTAAGTGGCAATATAGACTAGTTTTAACAAGATACTAATTCAGTATGATGGAAATCAGGTAAGAAAAAACAATTTTCGAATTGCATTTTTGCAGACTTATTGCATACTTCATTATTTACGCTCAACAGGACTAGTATCCTGTTTACACTGCCTGCTTATCAGTATTGAATGCATAATGGCAGCTTATGTTTATTTAATTAACAAACTTCTCAGAAGATGCTCTTGTTATGTAGAACATAGCTTGTTCTTGCGAATTGTATAACATACAAATGGCACATGATTCCTATTAACACAATCTTATGCAAATAATTTCCACATTAGTTTATCAGTTATTGCAAGTTTTCAGTGTCAGCAATGGAATATTGCTGCTATGCTTCCCCCCACCCCCTAACATTTGATACCTTATAAGTTATGGGATTTGAAACCAGTGCAAAACTGGTGAAACAGAACACACAGATAGACAGCTACGTTGTGTGTGTCAGTGTGTAACCATATGTCTCACGTAGAACATTATTATTTGTTGTTGGTGTGCATATTAATACATTTATATGCATCTTCCTTCCATGAATCCGAAGGCAGCTTCAGGAAAGTTGCTCCATCCTGTGCATTCTGGCCATGTTCTGGAGTACAGCAGCCATTGGAGCCCATTGAGATTGGTAGGGTGGAAGGCAGGAGACCAATAGAAGATGGAACCAGCCCCAATGATAGGCTTAGGCAACTAATTCTACGTTTTGTCCCCATTCTCCTCCCTTCTGAGATCTACAAAGGCAGGCAGGTGGGGGCTGATAAATTTTCCTTCTCATTTCTGCATTATTATTATTATTATTATTATTATTATTATTATTATTATCAAGAGCCACATAGCAAAATGCAGAAAACATGAAACCCAATGGTGATTATATAATTATTCTAGGAGGTGTGAATGAGGTCAGTTTCCTTAAAAAATGTGGACCAAACAAAATTAGTTTCCAGCCCTATATTGAATTAGCCTTTCTGTGAGCCTTTACAGCTGAAGTTTGAGGTATAAAATTACCTGAGATAAATAAATAAAATCAGTGTATGCCTAATGAAGGGAGAGTTTTAATTCTGAGTAGAAAGCAGATTTTTTTTAAAAAAAATTATTTGCATCTTTGCAGAAGCAGCTGGTGTTGCTGCCTCTTTAACTATGTCTCGATTCCAAATATTTCCTCTCTTTTTTTCAAATCAGATACCTAGTGGGGCATAAATTCATTTATTTAGATAGTCTTTTTTTTTTTAGAAAAGTCTTTATTATCCACCTGTCAGGTGCTGCTGGTGAACAGATCCATTTGCCATGGTACTGCACCTCCGCATTAGTTGGAGTGAACACCGCTGGGGTGGAGGTGGAATTGGCTATTGACAGGAAGGACTGGTGGACAAATAAGGTTTTTCAACCAGCATGTAAACAGAGAGACAGACTGGAGGATGGAAGCAGCTGTAGTGTTTGTTCCAGGAAGAAGCTTCAGACTCCCCCTTTCCTCAGAATTACAGGCAGGGACATATTGGCAATGCGAGGGACAGTAAGATGCTTGCGGGGGAAGGGAGTATTTAACATGCATTTGAAAAACAATAACGATGACACATGTCTTATGTCAGTAGGGAGAGTATTCTACAAAGGGGGTACAGCAATGCTAAAGGGTCTGCTCCATACCATTGTGGAGCATATCCTAATCACTGTGAACCTGTAATATTTCTGAGCACAATTCAAAGTATTGGTGCTGACCTTTAAAGCCTTAAACAGCCTTGGTCCTGTATACCTGAAGGAGTTTCTTCCCCATTGTCCAGCCCAGGCACTGAGGTCCAGTGCCAAGGGCCTTCTGGCAGTTCTCTTGCTGCGAGAAGTGAGGTTACAGGGAACCAGGCAGAGGGCCTTCTCGGTAGTGGTGCCTGCCCTGTGGAATACCCTTCCTTCAGATGTCAAGGCAATGAACAACTATTTTACTTTTAAAAGACAACTGTTTAGGGAAGTTTTTAATGTTTGATGCTGTATTGTTTTTAATATTCAGTTGGAAGCCACCCAGAGTGGCTGGGGAGGCCCAGCCAGATGGGTGGGGTATAAATAATAAATAAATTATTATTAATAATAATATTAGTAGTAGTAGTAGTAGTAGTAGTAGTATTTGAGTTTGAACCTGATGTTTTGCTATAGCAGTAAACCTATCATTTGAGCTGTGCCATTTTTGATTTTGCCAGGAAGCCTGACATAAAACAAAGCCATTCACCTTCCTCGGTGGGCCGTGTTGTGGCCAAACAAGTGATCTGGTGAAGGGCAGGAGCAGTGGCTAGCTGATTTCAGTTACGGTGGCATTCAGGCATAGGATAAGCCTAGATCTTTTGGTGGAGGGGAGGTTGTTGCCTCTGCCTGCCTGACCCTCCTTAAAAGGATCCAGGAGGAGTGGCTTCTGCCCAATACGTAGACAGGGGCTAGGACCATACCACTCCTGCAACGGGGACCCCACAGGGGGTACCCTTATTGATGTAGGTCATAGGGCACCCCCCCATGGTTGTAGTTTACCCTTAGATGCACTCCCAGCAGATGGGCTAGAGTGGAATAGCAATGGCTTTACCTAATGCCTATGCCAAGCCATTCTCTACTGCAACTAATAAAGTTGTGGCCATATTCCAGCCAAAACCCAATATATTGGTGTCCTGTGTGGTTATTCACTCCCTCTAGGGAACTAAGGGGTCATGGGGTCTTTTCATACAATTTCCCTCCTATCTGACATGATAGAACCACAGTTCTCAGACACACCATGGTAGCACATACTACTCTATAAAAAACATGCATCTAAACTGATAACAGAATTGCAAATGCTACTGAAGCACACTATGATTTCAGGTGGTTGTCACTCACTCTTACTGTACGCGTCACCCTCGAGGTCTAACAAAGTCTGATGCTTAGTAAATCCTCACCCAACATCTGAATTTGTCACTATGCAGAATGCTACAGTATATGTTTTTGCATACAATTTACTTAGCCCATATTTGTTCTTAGGTGATTCATTGGCTGATATTATCAGCAGATGCTCCCTTCAGGATCTCATGAAGAGGAAGACAGGTTGTTGGGTTGTTGTTGTTTTAGCATGGTTGTTTGTCCTGATAAAGCTGTTTTTACGCATAAAAATATGGAAATGGGAGAATAACTGCTCAGTTTTTAGTTTTTTGTTTTGCTCATAGGAAGTAGGGGAGAGGATTTAAGAGTGACCTACATATGTTCTCTTGTTGGGGTTTATTCTAATTGAAAAATAACTAGATTATTTATTTTCTTTCGTAGGCGTTTGTTCCCGTTCCTGTGCTATTCTGCGTGCAGAGTAGTAGGAAGCTGAGCTCCAACTGACACATTTGCTTCCTGTCTGCAGCCTAGCGCTATGACGCAAGACAAGAAAGATCTTTTGAAACGACCCACACATGCTATTGTTTTCTCAACACAACCTTGGCTCCTTTCCATTGAGTTCCAATAGAGCAGAATTTGATGGCAAACAGGCTACTGCCAGTGATAATAGACAGGAGGATGTGTAAATCCAAAGAAGCAGAGAGCTGCAATATAAATCTAACTGAATTGCTAAATGCTGAGTCACTAACATAAATCTGGTCAATCTGCAAACTGAAACAGAAATTTGACAGGTTTCCTGTGATTTCTCTGTGCTGCTAATTGTCATTTTAGAGCTTTAAATGGATGAGCAAAACACTCATGACCCCAGATGGTCTGACCTAGGTAGGAGGTGCTTGAGGAATCCTGGGGCTGAAGATACTTCTCAGGGGGTGAGTTGGGATGGAGGGATTGTGGGAGGGTCTCCAAGATGTTGCAGTGGGGAGGAGAGAGTGCAGAGCACTAACCCAGCTCCCTCGGCTGTTGCAACCAGTGGGGAAGTGACACTAGGGTGGTGGCAGCAACCTTCTGGGTAATGGTTACAACAGAGGAAGAGGAGATATGGAAGGGAGAGGTAGGCAGACAGAGACAGATGCAGGCAGAAGTTGCAGGTCCATTCCATCCTTTTCCTTTTGCCTTTTTATGCAGAGACGCTCCATTTCCTCCATCTCCGCCTCAAACTCTCTTGAAATTTAGATTGTATATGAATAGTATAACATTCTTATCATTATCGTTATTAGTAGTAGTAATTTTATTCTCTTGACTTAATGATCCTCCAGGGACCAACCATGGGACTTAATGGTGTTTTGAGTTATTCATGTTTAGATGTACTTTGCTCTGGGTTCTATTGAGAGGAAAGATAGTCGAGATAGGTAACCAACAAATAAATATATGAATGGCCTTACAGCAGGGGAGGGGGCTGGTGCAGTTGGATGCTGATCTGCATTGCTTCATTTCCTTCAACATGTGGTAAGCTGCTCCACCTGCATTTGGGGCATTCTGTTGCCCCCCCCCCCAATCCTACCCTGATGACACCTGCCAACATTTAATATCAAAGGTACAGGTTTCCTATGAAAAAGCTAACTGATTCAGAATCTGGAGGATAGATAGAATGTATTTTCTGAAAATACCAAAATGATGTTCTCAGTTTTCTGGAAATTGAATAAAATGAGGCGAGAAGGGTGTGTGGGGGGGGAGAGATCCCTTTCAAACATTTTTATTTCAAGAAATATTGTCAATATGTTCTGATGATATATCCTTGAGGCAGAGGCACAAAGACTCTACCGGGCTTTAAGGAGATTTGGATTAATACACTAATCATTAATTAATGGTAATGTACATCTGCATGTGTGGGATAGGGCTCTATCTGTTTCCTCAGCCACCACATGTTCTGCCAAAAGCGAAACGCTGAATTCCACATCCAACAATCTGCCTCTCCCTCTCCTCCACCACCACTTAGCAGATCTCTAAACTGGGAGGAAACCATATTACTGCAAGATGGAGTGAAATTGTGAAGCAGAGGGAGGGGAAAATAAAATAAAGCAAATTTAGCATTTCAAAAGGGTTTATTACTCTTGCTTGTGAGCTGTAACTGCATAATATGAGCCCGTGGGGTGGGGGATGTATGTATCTTGAAAATGCATCAGGACTATGTAGCAACCTGTAATTGTAACACAATGATTTGATTACATTGTGTTTATTCAATTACTTCAGCTTGCTCTTAGACACCCACTCCAGCAAACTGACAAGAAGCAATATATCATTAAGGAAGTGTAAGCCATACCACTGTTAGTTAATAGTTCTCCAGCATTCCAATTATTATATTTTGCCTTGTTGGGGTATATATCATCTCTCTCTTAAAATGCGTGCATATTTTTTTTTTTTTTCCTGGTGGGTTGAAAGAAACTGAACTCAGTTCCTCATGAAAATGTGATTTTTTCAGTAACCCAAACAATGCTAAGCAAAGAAAACTCTCCCGTGACTTTCCACAAGCACCAGTTCATGCCCAGAAATTACACCAACTCCCAGCTGTTTATGTGGGAGTAGCACCTTCTACTGGTTTGGCCATCTCCGTTTGCTGGTGGTGGTGAGCTTCCCTGCCCACTCCCTGTCCCCCAGAGACAGTACTTTTGTCTTGTTGGGATTCAAACTCAATCTGTTAGCTGCCATCCATCCTCCAACCAACTCCAGACACCTTTCACCAGCTCTGCTTCACACCTTATGTGTTATCCCTTCCTGGAATGTGTTCTTGACCTCTGATGATGCCTTTTGGAGGATAGCCTGTTGCACAAAGGCAACATTTGCATTCATTGTTCACAGACTCTCCAAGGGCCCCTACTTTCCAGGGACAGTCTCAGATTTATAGAAGCCACCCTGGTTTCTGATTTGATCCCGGAATGTCCATTTTTCCTTAGGATGTCCCTAATTCCAGTGGAGAAATGTTGGAGGGTATGGAGTTATGTGAGATAAAAGGGAGCGGGTGGCACTGTGGTCTAAACCATGGAGACTCTTGAGCTTATTGATCAGAAGGTCGGCGGTTTGAATCCCCGCAACGGGGTGAGCTCCCATTGCTCTGTTCTAGCTTCTGTCAACCTAGCAGTTCAAAGCATTCCAGTGCAACTAGGTAAATAGGTACCACTGCGGCGGAAAGGTAAACAGCGTTTCCCTGCACTCTGGTTTCTGTCATGGTGTTCCATTGCGCCAGAAGTGGTTTAGTCATGCTGGCCACATGACCCAGAAAGCTGTCTGTGGACAAACACTGGCTCCCTTGGGCTGAAAGCGAGATGAGCGCTGCAACCCCATAGTCACCTTTGACTGGATTTAACTGTCCGGGGGTCCTTTTTAAGTGATATAAGTAACTATACAAACTTTAAAAGACATCTGAAGGCAGCCCTGTATAGGGACGTTTTTTGTGTTTAATGTTTTATTATGTTTTTATATGTGCTGAAAGCCACCCAGAGTGGCTGGGGCAACCCAGTTAGATGAGTGGGGTATAGAACATATGATGATGATGATAGAATAGGACTTCCCTATTTTCATTGGAGAAATGTTGGAGGGTATGTATTCTCCACATTTTTGCCCGTTCCTCAGTGCTACCCAGAGGGACCTTATCAAGTCATAGAAGCCATTCCCACAACACCAACACAACAGGTCCCTGTGAGCCTCTGGCCCATCACTTGGGATGGGTGCCCAGCTGGAAAAGCCTGCTGCTAGCAAGGCTTGAGGGAGGCTGTATTGCTGGTGCTATCCTGAATGTCACAAACCCTTCCCACAGATTGTGCAGCTTCTGTGTGCCTTTATGAGGTTGCGAGGGGAGGGGAGTCCTTAGTGGTCTCATTATTTCAACGGCTTGGGGAGGCATCCGATAATATACTGCATGCATGTGTATATTTCCAAACATACAGGGATTCGTAGAGCTGTCCATCCATTCAATCCACTTCCCCTCAGCGGCAGTATAATTGCCTAACTATTGGTCTGCATGTCAGTGGCAATAAGGATGGGAGGTTGGTTTGAACTATAAGGTCAGGAACAGCTCCAGCCTTCACAGATGTTAAAATTAAAGACCTGTTCTGCAAAGACCGTCTGAAATTGTAGCTGATGGGATCTTTCGCTAGCTATGAATGTTTGAGAAGCTATCAGTCATGAGGCAGAGTAAGTGAATTCTGGATGGATGTGATTTCTACCGGGCACTGTTAGATCATCTAAGACAGGGAACGACACACAAGGGGTGTGTGTGTGTGTGTGTGTGTGTGTGTGTGTGTGTAGGGTTTGGGAATGAATTCCACCAGCTGTTTGTTTATTCCGATGACTCACAGCATGACTCCCTTTTCTTATTGTGTCTGGCAGTGAGGAAACGGAGAATGAAGTGAGGTGGATTTATTCAAATGTATTAAAATGAAAAACAATCTTGAAGGGAAAGAAATATGTGAAGCAATGTGCATTAAGCTGCTTTAAAGCGAGAGCGGTTCATGCTATCTCTTCTCCCAGGT
Source organism: Podarcis erhardii (assembly GCF_964252035.2). Classification (NCBI taxonomy): domain Eukaryota; kingdom Metazoa; phylum Chordata; class Lepidosauria; order Squamata; family Lacertidae; genus Podarcis; species Podarcis erhardii. The sequence goes on along the minus strand of NC_138515.1, from coordinate 21,498,829 downwards.
ATTTGGCGGATTATGACAACGGTGGTTCTGCCGTCTGTTCAGGGTGTGTTTTTACTGCTGAAGTTTTTGCGGCTGTTTTATTTGGCTTGTTTTACAGGCGATTGTATGGCTTTTATTCTATTGCATTGTCCCTTTTCTGATTTTATGCCGTCCTCTATGCTTTTAAAATGTGCAAGTTGCTTGGATGCTTGTAACGTCTCATGTGACAAGTAAATTGTAACAACAACAACATTGATTACTACTACTACTACTACTAATACTAAATAGGCCTGTATTTTCTTTTAAAAACAAAAAAAAACCCATCACTGTATTAATAGTATGAAATTGGCTCTATGACACTTAGTACTGTATCCCTGGTGTCACAGGACTGCCCTTATTTGCTATTTATTTATTTAAGCATTTTGAGGCTGTGTTTCAAGGCTACCCCCTTCCAGAGTTAGGTTACTGCATATCCAAGGATAACATTTCAGTTTGCAATATAATGGGACTGCAATCCATAAAATCAAAATTGAAAAATATTATGACAATATTATGACAGTAGCAGGAAATATGTGTATGTGTTTCATATTCAGCAAAGAATAAAAATTAAAAGCATTGTTTATTGTTATGATGTTTCTATGCTGATTTCTTTGCTGAGATGGTTTTATCCTGATCTTGTGCTGTGTTTTGTTGGTTTATGTTACTTTTATGTAGGTTGTATTGACACTGGCTGCATTTGCACTATACATTCAAAACAAAATCTCAGAAACTTGGGAATTGTAGTTTTCTCCTAATTAAACTACAGGTCCCGTGATTCATTCTCTCTCTCTCTCTCTCTCTCTCTCTCTCTCTCTCTCTTTGTGTGTGCGTGTGTTATGGTGGAGGAGGAGATGTGCTTAACAGTCTGCTTTGTACACAGTCACTGATGTACAGTGGTACCTCAGGTTACAAACGGTTCAGGTTACAGACTCCGCTAACCCAGAAATAGTACCTCTGGTTAAGAACTTTGCTTCAGGACAGAAATTGTGTGGCGGCAACAGGAGGCCCCATTAGCTACCACTGTACTTAAATAACGGAAGTCATAGAATCATGGAATTTTATAATCTTAGAGTTGGAAGGTGCGCCAAGGGTCATCTAGTCCAATCCTCTGCAATGTAGGGATCTCAGCTAAGGCATCCATGACAGCTGACCATCCAACCTCTGCTTAAAAACCTCCGGGGAAGGGGAGTCCACCATCTCTCATGGGAGTCTGTTCCACAGCTGAACAGCTCTTACTGTCCTAAGGTTTTTCCGAACATTTAGTCGGAATCTCCTTTCTTGCAACTTGAAGCCATTGGTTTGAGTCCTACCATCCAGAGCAGGAGAAAACAAGCATGCTCCCTCCTTCATGTGGCAGCCCTTGAAGTATTTGAAGATGGCTATCATGTCTCCTCTCATTCTCCTCTTTTTCTGGCTAAACATACCCAGCTTCTTCAAGCACTCCTCATAAGGCTTAGTTTCAGTGGGTTTGCACTAAGTAATACTTCATTGGAAACAACCATATGATTTTATAATATCCCAGAGGACTTTTTATTGACGGGTGGCATGGAAATTTTGTCAATAAACAAAATAAAATAAAATAAAATGCTCTTCTGATGTCCACAATCCATACAGGAATAGTGCATAAAGCATTAGCATCCAACCACCTTTGAGCTTCTCATCTCAGGAGGATACTGACAGATTTTTAAATTGAAGGCAGTCATTTGGTGCAGAGTTAGTTCACACAGGACAGCATGATCTCTTCCACAGAGAATCATAGAAGTGTAGAGTTGGGTTGTATATGAAGGCACCATAACTGGTCCTAAATTTCCCATGAAAGGTGCTGAAATTGGAGAGGTTGTATCAACACCACCACCAAGGCAGCAATGACATAGGAGTATCTGTTAGAATTCCTGTTCCATGATTGCAGTCATGGGATTGTTGTCTTTCACATGACGGTGTATGTTTTGACTCCACAGAGTGAGAAGTGACGAAGACAGGATGTTTGTGTTACTGTGTTCCATGAAGTGGGACTATTGTCCTTTGTTCTTTTTCTCTTTGCTGTCTGATGCTAGAGAGAGAGGGAGCCATGTTGCAGTGCTCCGTGTAAATAAAGTAGATTAGCCAAAATGCTGAGCTGCTGAGGTCTGTTACGCATGATGTGCAAACTCTGCAGATCCCTAAGTGTGCCAAGTTGGCATTGGTCGCTGTGCTGTTCAGGCAGAAGAAAGCTTTTGAAGCTCCCGAACGATAGACTAGGAGGGAGAGAACATGCTAGTCGGGCATGTGTCTCTGCCAGGGTCCTACTTGAGTGTAGGCTGAACTCCTGAAAGTATCATCATAAGTGAATTGAGTTTCAGCATTTCAAAATAAAACAGTTAGATCTAGGAGAGATGCAGTTAGATGCGGAAGAGCCACTGCCAGGCAAGCTAAATGGAACAATGGTTTGGACTCTTCCTATGCTCCTATGACATATGCATTTAGTTACTCAGTTCTAATGCTTGTTCTCTGTGGCCTTTGGGATTTGGTGAGCAATTTTTGCCAATTAATTAATTTTTTGTTTTCTGCAGCTAGATGGTTGTTTTACTTGTTTCTACCCACTGCCACATTTTGCATGTTGGTTACATTTGTGTTTTAAGTGGATTTTAATTGTACTTGTTAATTGGGAGTTTATCATTGTATTTTAATGTTTTATTATGTAAGCCACTCTGGAGTTTCTTTGAAGAGGGGTAGTCAGATGAAATAAAAAACAAACAAACAAATGACTCGTTCAGCTACTTCAGGCTGGTTTTTCTGTATCAATGGGCAGTTATAGATTCCATTTATCTGGCAGTGCTATGCACACCTACCTTGTGGAATAAGAGGGTAGTGATTTCCATTCCATCCCATATTCTTTGCATCTAGCACTGTTTCCATTCTGCTGCAGTTCAGCTTCTGAAAAAACTATGTTAGTCATCCCACTGTCCACTGCAGCAGAATTTTACATAGTTAATTGCAGGTCCAAGAACAGTAGCCTGAGATAACCAGGGGTGATAGGTGGAAATGAAGGCAAGACAAAATGGCCACAACGTTATTGATTACACATGTCAGTATGCTTTGGCATAGGCATTGGGTATGGATTGTGAGTCAACCTGCCTGCTTGCTGGTTGATTAAGTCTTCAGGGTCTATCGTGGATTAGAGGATCACTCTATGACATGAGTCAATTCCAGGCAATCCTTCCAGGATACTGTTTAGCCTCTGTCTGGGCATTTGGAAAGGAACTTTGCCCTGGACCCCTTTACCAGAGTATACTTATACTTATAAAAGGGACGCGGGTGGCGCTGTGGGTAAAACCTCAGTGCCTAGGACTTGCCGATCGCATGGTCGGTGGTTCGAATCCCCGCGGCGGGGTGTGCTCCCGTCGTTCGGTCCCAGCGCCTGCCAACCTAGCAGTTCGAAAGCACCCCCGGGTGCAAGTAGATAAATAGGGACCGCTTACCACCGGGAAGGTAAACGGCGTTCTGTGTGCTGTGCTGGCTCGCCAGATGCAGCTTGTCACGCTGGCCACGTGACCCGGAAGTGTCTGCGGACAGCGCTGGCTCCCGGCCTATAGAGTGAGATGAGCGCATAACCTTAGAGTCTGGCAAGACTGGCCCATACGGGCAGGGGTACCTTTACCTTTACCTTTACTTATACTTTGACTGGAGTCATGGGGTGTCAAGGAGCTGTCAAATGTGCCCAGGTCAACCACAGGGCAGGCACACACACAGGAGGCATGGAATGCAGTTAGCTTTTTATTAACTGAAAAGAACAACAAAGCAGAGTCCTTATGTTCAACATAAATCGGCTGAGACATTGATGAAAATGACCACTAGCTCTGCCCTTCCCTCTCTAGCCTCTCACTCTGGATCCATCCCAATCAGATGAATGCTGTGTCAAGAGGGTAGACTCCTCCTCTGGGCCTGTCTGGCACATTGCTCAGCAACATGCAGGGCTCTCCTTGAGCTAGGTGTCAGAGCCAGCAGGACTGGGACTGTTCTGCTGCTGTGTAGCAAGGCCAAAATCTGACTCCTCTCTGAGTCTGCAATCACACTGTGACTCTCCAACCCTGTTCTGGAAAACCCTCCTTTCCCCCTTTCTATTTTTTTAAAAAAATCAAATTTCCATTTTAACAATCCAGTAAAAACCACAATAAAACATTCCAAATAATCATACAATCAAAAAAAGCCAATTATACAATGCCAAATTATTTATCTGGAAGGCCCTTCTTTTTCTGACCCCCTTGATCGCTTTTAGTATCTCCCAGCTCATGCCTTCCCCCGACTGCTCCACCACCAGGACACAGGATCTAAGTTGTTTTCTTCTGTGTCCTCCCTGGGGGGCTCTTGGGCAGGCGGCTCCCACCACTCTTCCTCATTCAGCCCGTCCCAGATATGAGAGGAGTTGGTTTTCTCCCTGCCCCCCCCCCCTTTTCTGGACTAAGGATACAACCCAGTGCCTTTTTCTGCCAACAAGTTGTGACAGTTGAGGAAGTTACAGGAGGTACCTACCATTGCTGAGTGGCAGGCGAAGATGATGGACTTTGCAGAACTGGCTAGACTGACTTGCAGGATTCGAGACCAGGACAATCAGAAATTCCAAAGAGACTGGAGTAAATTTATTGCATATTTGAATAGCAACTGTAAAAACTTGAAGACACTAGCAGGATTGAAATAAATCCCACAACGTGGACAATAGGTTAAAGATGTAAATTGCACGATTGGATTTGAAATGGAAAACCTGTTGAAAGGAAGGAGGGAAGTCGTATGCTCGGCAGAGCAGAGAGGTTTTGTGTTTGATATTGTAATGTTGTAATGTTGAAAATGTTGTTTAAGGAGGAAAATAATTAAAATGCACAAGTTGTGACAGTTGCTATGAGGCAAGCCAAAACTCCAGACAGGCCCAATTTTGTACACAGGCAAATTTCTCCCTGGCCCTGAATACCACAAGTGAAATGCGCCATTGAAGGTATTTAAGCATGCTCTAACTCCCCCTCCCGCCGATCGGAAGGTCGGCTGTTCGAATCCCCATGACGGGGTGAGCTCCCATTGTTCATTTCCAGCTCCTGCCAACCTAGCAGTTCGAAAGCACGTCAAGTGCAAGTAGATAAATAGGTACCGCTCCGGCGGAAAGGTAAACAGCATTTCTGTGTGCTGCTCTGGTTCGCCAGAAGTGGCTTAGTCATGCTGGCCACATGACCCGGAAGCTGTACACCGGCTCCCTCGGCCAGTAAAGCGAGATAAGCGCCGCAACCCCAGAGTCGGTCACAACTGGACCTTACAGTCAGGGGTACCTTTACCTTACCCTATATTGACTGTCTTGACTGAGCCAAGCACAGCTTCCTTAAAAGAGATCAAGGTGGACATGGTTGAAGCCAGGTGACCAGCCAACCAGAACTGTCCTGCAATTCCTGCCACCACAAGTAGCCCACAATTCGTTTGATGGGGGTTGAATTCTGTGCACAATTCCCAGCCCTCCTGCACAGCCATGTGTTGCAGTGATGATGCCAGGCAGCTGAGCAGGAAAGGAATAATTCACACACGTCTAGCTTGCCCACAGCCATGCCAGGCTGCATTTGCTGCTGCCTAGCTAAAATGGTAAGCAGTCCTTGTGTAGATAATTACATTATCAATAAGTTAATCCACGCTATTCATATCAGTGGGAACGAAATGTAATACAAGTGGGGGAAAGTAATCAGTTATATATTGTTTGTGGATCAAAAACGACACCAGTGGATACTGATCACATTTGCTGAATTTATTTGTGTTCTGGATATGGGATAAATAAGCGAATGACAGCAATTTCCATTCCTGTTTTCACTAGAATTCTCCAACATTGCATTCTGGGAGTAAGCTTGAGCAAAGATGGCGGGCTTGCTTTTGAGTAAACATGTACAGGATTGTTGTGTAAAGGAGCTAGATTACTGCAAATTAATATTTCTAGTAGAAATACGATAAGAAATTCACTCCCATCGTTAGATATCAACAGTAACTATGCTTACAATGAAAACAGCATTCTTTTAAAAAAAACAAACCCCAACATAACTTTACCCCAGGGAGAGGGGCGGAGGAAGATGTCATATACTGAATAATATGTAGGTTTCACAGAATAGATTAAATATTTATGACAGAATCAGTGCACTAAAAAAATATAAATGTAATGATTACCTTAGTACAATGGCATAAGTTCTCTGGCACCAGGCATGTTTGATCTGCCTACAGGCAATTTTAATAGTAATTTAAAAGTGCTCAGTACTCATCACTTTATGGCAGGCTTTCATTTCAAGACATTACATAAAATGATATGAAGCTCTTAAATCCCCATCTCAAAATACATTAGTGTTTCCTGCTTAAGTGTTTATCGTGGCAGACCTCTCTGATTTGTAAAATGCGGGAGTCTTGATGAAAACATCTCAGACGCAGACCTTCTCTGTGGAGGGCTAGTTTCCTGTTCAACCTCTGCTATAGAAGAATATATGTCTCAGTTTAATAAATGATTGAATCAGCATTTAATCTTCCTCATGCTCTAGCTAAGTTGCAGTAAGGTTGATGCATGGAGATGATATACCAGATTTGGCATTTTAGGGAAGCTGAAGATAACAAAGCTCTGTTGATGAAAACCTGTTTCAGAAGAGAGGATAAGGAAGACTTCAAGCCATTTCTAACCTTTGTTTTGAACACAGATCATTAGAGTAACAACTATGTCACTGCAAGTGGGTTCCCTTTCAAAACTATCCTCCTCTGTTTTTCTCTCACACACCCCAATTATTAAATTTATTATTAAATTTAAATTATTAAATTGTGGAATTATTTTAAAATATTTTTTCATCTTTCATCTTGTTATTTATTATGACCCCCAATTAAGAGTTTTCAATTACTTGCTTTTGTTTCTAAAGTGGAATGCAGGCAATAAGTATGTTCCATTTCTTGTTCCCCACATCTTAATTTACCTTCAAAGCAATGCTCTCATCTATGGGAGGAGGAGGAGGAGGAGGAGGAGGAGGAGGAGGAGGAAGAAGAAGAAGAAGAAGAAGAAGAAGAAGAAGAGTAACATCTGCATGGCTGCATTGGGATGGGTGGAGTTTGTGTGTTTTGGGGTGGGGTACATTGGTAGCACTGCCATTTGGTGCCGGCTCTGTCAGCAAGTAATGAAGAGACCACACATTTGTAATTTATACAGTGGTACCTTAGTAGTCGAACGGCTTGGCTCCCAAACAAATCATCTCCCAAACACCGCAAACCCGGAAGTGAGTGTTCCGGTTTGTGAACGTTTTCCAGAAGCCGAACCTCCGATGCAACTTCCATAGCTTCCGATTTAGTGCTGGTAGCTCCTGCAGCTAATCAGAAGCAATGCCTTGGTTTTCGAATGGTTTTATAAGTCGAACAGACTCCTGGAATGGATTGAGTTTGAGAACCAAGGTACCACTGCACAACAAAATGGAGACTGTAAACTTACGTAAAGCTGGGAGACAGTTCACGCATGTGGTGATTCTGGAATGCAACAGGTTAACAAAAACTGTTTACCATTATTATTATGCCTAATCTGAGAAGCAAAGATTTATGTTTTATCCAGCTGAAGGATAGATAGATGATAGATAGATAGATGATAGATAGATAGATAGATAGATAGATAGATAGATAGATAGGATTAATTTAATAAGTTCTATCAGTGGATGGAAACCCTGGGGAAGGAATTCTGTTTGTGCATTGGGGTTCACCCCTCTCCTTCTGCACCTCCAGTTAGGATGACCATTGGCCATGGATGATGGAATTATAGTCCAAAACATCTAGAGAGCATCAGGTTAGGGATGAGAGGACCAGACCATGAAAGCATGGTACTCATGGCACACAGCTAGCATGGTGATTGTTTGATGGCTACACAAGCAATTTTTATATGCACAGGGATTGTGTTTCTGCACAGATGTATCAGAACTGGATTCCATCCTTCTTTCTCAAGAAGGCACTGAAAGGGAACTACAGCCCAAGAGCCATTCAAGCATTGATGCAAATGCAGCAGCCAACCACATCGGCCTTCTTAATGGGTTTTACTTTTCTCTAGGCATTGCTCCTTCATTTTGTTCTACTTCTTTCTCCTTTTCTGTTTTTGACTGTTCTCATAAACTATTCCATTAATGCAATCAAAATTACATTATATGTAATAATCTTGGAAGGGACAATTATAGCGATGGAAATGAAAAGGCAACAGAAAATGCTGCGGAAAAGCTGTGAAGAGAGCAATTTGGGTGATCTATTTAACGGTATCAAAGTATCTCTCCCTCTCTCTCTTTTTTTTGAAAGCATTTTTTAAAAACTCTCCCATAAATGCTTTTAAGACTTACTTTGGAAAAACCCGTCATTTTCAAAGTACCTTTAAGAGCATGTAATCCCTGCATAGTTTGAGGAAGGGGGGGGGGGATGCACTTTTCTGAAGTAATGGTAATTTTCTGGATAACTAGTTTATACAATAAAGAAATGCCAAAGACATATTTTGAAAAAGGTAATGCGCAAAGATGGCACTACTACTCCATACTTACCCACAAAACTAGAAAGGTACAAATGAAAGTACATTAAATAATGGATCAATATCCATCTGAGAAGGGAAAGGGTCCAACCCAAATGCACCCTCTTGTAAAACAGAAAAAAAAACCATGCATCTCGATAAGGTCAGTAAAGACCCTATGGGGGAGGGGTATTACCTCTGATGGGGGCATGTCATGCTCCTTCTGAGGTCCACCTTTGGTCCCCACCCTCCACTTAGATCTCACTTGTGTATCCTAGAAGTTGTCAACATGCAACAGCGGCCGCACCCTGGGAAAAATCTTCGAATGGCTGACTAAACTAGCCGAGGGTCTCAAAATCAGGGATTAAGCAGAAAAGACCAATAGTGGGTCCAATAGTAAACAAGGCAGTTTCTGCATGTGCTGTGGAGGGACATTAGGGACAGGTGGAGCTTGTCAACCTGGGAAGGTAGCCTGTCTAGGAGACCCTCGCTGCCTTGCAGGATATATTCAGGAGAAGAAATTCTACACGAATCCAGAGTGGAGTCCCTAAGACAGTTGGGTGCTGCCTTGTACACATCCTTGCACACAACTCCTGCAGCTAAGCTGGTGCCTTTGAACCACATCAGTGAGGCCACGGGGTGGTCGTCTTGGCAGCCCAGCACCTCCATGCACACGGCCCAGCCTTGCATGCCAGGGAGGCACTTTGGTGCTGCTAACACAGTAGTTTGACTTCACCCCAGGAGGCACACTCCATTGTCTCTTGAGACAGACAGATGCCAACAACAAGAACATATACACAGGGCATGTTTCCCGCCAGTTGGAAATCACAGGAACTGAGTTCTGGCACCTGTCATGTGGACTCCATTGCCATGTGTGGTGTAGTGGTTAAGAGCGGTAGTCTTGTAATCTAGTGAACTGGGTTCACATCTCCACTCCTCCACATGCAGCTGCTGGGTGACCTTGAGCTAGTCATACTTCTTTGACTCACTCACCTCACAGAGTTTTTGTTGTGGGAGAGGAAGGGAAAGGAGATTGTTAGCCACTTTGAGACTCCTCAAAGGTAAAAGTACCCCTGACCATTAGGTCCAGTCGTGACAGACTCTGGGGTTGTGCGCTCATCTTACTCTATAGGCTGAGGGAGCCGGCGTTTGTCCACAGACAGGTTCCAGGTCATGTGGCCAGCATGACAAAGCCGCTTCTGGAGAACCAGAGCAGCGCACAGAAATGCCGTTTACCTTCCCACTTTTGATGTGCTTTCAAACTGCTAGGTTAGCAGGAGCTGGGACCGAGCAACAGGAGCTCACCCCATCACAGGGATTCAAACCGCCGACCTTCTGATCGGCAAGTCCTAGGCTCTGTGGTTTAACCCACCCATGTCCCTTTGAGACTCCTTAGGGTAGTGATAAAGTGGGATATCAAATCTAAACTACTCTTCTTCTTCTTCTTCTTCTTCTTCTTCTTCTTCTTCTTCTTCTTCTTCATTATAAGATGCATTCATGGTGAGTTCCAGTACCTCTTTTTCTGAAAAAATAGCACTGCATATACAATACTTCCAGCATTTAATAAAGCAGCACATCAGACAATAAAATATTAGCATTGTAATCTCTCTAACCCCTATCTACCTTTGCATGTGAAGAATTCTTTTAAAAAGAAAGAAGACCAGGGAAACTTTGTTTGTTTGTTTGTTAATTAATTACATTCCTTATCTGCTCTCCATTGCCAGGCAGTCCTATCTACCTGAGATGACCCTGCCCCTTCCACATTTGCAGATGGAAGTCTTCCAGTCCAAAATTCTACACTTCAGTCTCCTACCTGATTCTGTCAAATGTGCAGACAGAGAGCTCCCATAATAGTCTATCCACATAGCCAACCAACCACTTTCTGAATAGATCAAAAGCCTCGAGGAATTCAGCCTTACACATAATAGTGGCAGAGGATAGTGTCTATCTTGACAGCTTTCAGAAAAAGGAATGACAGCAGCAGGAGCAGACCAGAACTAAATATTTGCTATATGCACAGGTGCGATGCTGAGAATGGGAAGTAAAAGAAAGGAAAAGAGAGAAAACTAAGAAAAATCCTGGTCCTTGTATCATATGAAGAAAAATAAAGAACACAGAAAGAAAGAAATCTAAAAATTAATTATATTATTACCCCCCCCCCAACCCGGAATACTTCCGATACATTAATTACCAGATATTTAAAACACTTGTTATAACTGAAAATACACAGATGCACACGTTGATTAGTTTAGTTAATTGCTTAATTCATTAATTACACATGAAAATGTGTGAAGCCTCTTGTGAAAATATTTTCGCTAGCCACATCACAACTATTCCAGACCCCCTGACAACTTCTCTGATGTTTCATTTGAGGAAGAACCTGCATATTTACTTCATCGGTGAAAACAAATCAGGAATCTGCTATATCTGGGAGCCTCAGCAAGTCAAAACAAGGAACCATTAATCCACCATCTTCCTAGTCAGTCAGATGCTTCTGGGAATCTAGACCATGGTGAGGCCCTTTCCTCCCACCACACGACTGGAAAGGAGGTCCTGAGAATTTTGCTCCTTCCTTTTAGGAATCATAGTGTGTGGGGTTGTGGTTGATTCTGGACAGGAGGGGGGGTTACATAGATGCGCACCTTCGTCTGATATTCAGGGCTTTCCTCTGCCCTAATCACATATGACACCGCCCTTGCGTCACATTTTCCTTGAGAGTTTTTGCTTGGCTGGAATGCCTCCTTGAATTCTGACAATGACTCTTGCATGCCTGTAGAAAAGTTGCCTATTCTACAAAGTTTGCAACCCCACATCGAGAAGTCACTGTGTTGGCTATCCCTGATTTTGTAATGATAAATAAATCTGAATCCTGGACAATTTTGATTTTCTGTTTTCCCCATCTTAAATTTGTTTTCCTAACATCTCTACAGCAATTTGTGATTTTTTTAACAAGATAAAAAAGTCTGCATGAAAATTCATCAAAAATTGAATATGAATCTTTCTTAATCAATATGTTTTTTGGTATGCATGCACACATTTCTGCATGCAGTTTTCTCTAATATTTTGTATGTTATTTTCACAAACGCATGCATTTTTATGAACATACACGCACATAGTGTTTGGCTGGAGAACTGCATCTCAAAATCAGGAGAAGTGGGAATTTTAAAGGGTAGCTGTATTTCATTCCACATATTGGTCTGAGACATGTGAAATAGGCAAATTCTCATCAAAGTGCAAATGAAATTGATTTTCTCCTCCATCCTTTTCCCACTACCTCTGAAATTCTAAAGTACAATGTGAAATGGAAGACTTCTTCCTCAATTTTTTTGAGAAACCGGAGAGTGATACACAGGCAAGAACTGTAAGAAACTAAAGTCGAGAATTACTTCATTTAGGCACCGGAAAGACGCTAGTCTTGGGCACAGTTTTCCTCTTATCTGTTTGTGATCTTGTCTTCACAGAGGTGTTCTGTTCATTTCAGTATGCCTTCCACTGAAAAATTTAGTTGCCTGTAAAAGTAGTAAAAATGATTTTCAGAAATCTATAATCCTATATCCACTCAATGAACTAAACGGGAATTACTTATGAGAACACATGCATTGATTTGTGATGTAAGTATCCCAAAGTAAAATGTCTTTTTTAAAAAAGAAAAAGAAAAAAGTACTTTTTGATTTTTTAAAAAAATAGTATTTTCTCTTGTTAGAGGAACACCCTATTCATTCAGAAATGACTGGATCGCATTATAAACAGCATTTCATGTAGATGTTGAGATAACTGATCGTTTCATTTCACTAATTATATGATAATGGAGATACTTGGGTTGGGATTACCTGGGTCAATTTCCCATTGAAACCCTTTTCCGTATGTAGAGTGAGTTGTGTTGGCAAGTGAAGAAATGTTGTTGTTTATATACTGCCTTCCATCATAAGATCTCAGGGCAGTTCACAGAATAAAGTGAATCTTGGTTAAACAGTAGACTTCTTGTAATCACACACAGAGAGATGCTTGTAGAGTATGAAACTAGCATCCTTTTCTCCCAGTGGTCAACCAGATGCCTACAGGAACCTTCAAGTTGAGGAACCACTTGTGATTCCCAGCAATTGGTATTCAGAAACATATTGCCTCCACCAGTGGAGAAAGAACTCTGTCATCATGGTTAGGAGCCACTGATAATAAGCCTCATCTTCCACGAATCCTCTGATCTGAATCATTTACGCCCCATTTAACACACCAAGATTTCCTTCCAAATAAATATGCATAGGGTTGTACTGTAAGAAACCAATGTTGTTAATTGTAATATGTAAAATGGTAATATTTTTTTGTATGGTTCTATTGATTTTAAGCTTGCTTTTTGCAAGCAATTAGCAGGCTCCTCATGGACATGAAAGGCAGCGTACAAAACTCAATCAATAAATGGCTAATGTAAGGTTCCAGTTGAAGCAACCTCTCAGCTACTAAAAACACTTTACTTGTCTATGTGATATCCAACAGGGATGCTTCTTCCCTGTCTCTCAAGGGTGGGGGCTTAGCTTGCCAACCAAGCCTCTTTTTCTTAGCCTCCCTCAAAATTATTCAAAAGTTTCCCCCTATATTTTGCTTTTAATGAATTTGGCAGTAGCATTGGGATTTACAGATCCTCCCTGAGGAATTCAGTTAGTCCTATCAAAGCCCTTTTAGTTTCCCTTGGAAATCCTCAGATGTTTTGCCAAAGCAAGAGCCTCCAAATTTGCCCTAAGTTTTGATTCATGTGAAATTCAGCATGAGCACAGCTTCCAACATTCATTCTGAATCAGACTTTGTCTAATATGTCACCACTAACATTTCCATGTGTTAAAAAACAACACAAGAGGCACAATGTCTCCTGAATTCCTTTTTCTGGTCAATACTACAGAAGGTATCAGATGAATGTTCATCAGCCTCCATTTATCCTCCCGCGAAAATATAATTTCCCCCTTCAAAAAGCCAAAAATCAATTAACAAAATTCAAAAGGAATGCACGCTTTGCCCACTCTTAACAACTTTGTGGGAAGTGTGAAAGGTTGCTAAGAAATCAAACACACGCAATTTGGTTTGGATTGAGTGGGGGAGCAGGGTTATTGTTTTGTTTTTGTTTTCATTATGTATTTTGTGTTTTAATCTTAACTGCCATGAGATCTATGGATGAAATCCATATATACTACTACTACTACTACTAATAATAATAATAATAATCCTACCAACCTCCCCATCCCTCTTCAAAAGCTCATCAGTCAATCAGAACCATGAAATGAAACCATGGCATTGAAGGGGCAGTTGTCTGCCATTAATTCTGTGTTTATTGGAATTAGAGAACCAGTTGGAAAATGACTGTAAGACACAATGGAAACTTGTGAATAAAATATGGGAGGGGCAGGTATGCCTCTCCCCACATATTTGACCACAAAACATGGGGCACACACACCATTTGAATGGCAATGCTCATCAACTTTGGGATAGGCCCTCAAATATTTTAGGGGGAGGGAAAGGTACATTGACCTCTAGAAATTGGCTCCTATGATCCTATGACCTCTCCTGAATATTGAACTTTGCTCAGGTAACCTCCAGGTCAGAATGTTTTGATGTGTTCTGCATAGATGGCTTTGGAAATTGCTTGGAACCTTCAGTTATTCTAGGATGCTGATGTACTTGCTCACTGGCACCAAGAATGGAGAACCTATCTCACCAGTCCTTATGCAACTGCTTTGGTTGACAGTCTGCTTCTGAGCACAATTCGCAGTGATGGTGTTTCTCTTTAAACCCCAAACAGCTTGGGACCCTGGTATCTGAAGGTCTATCTTCTCCTCTCCTGAGAGCCAGTGTGGTGTAGTGGTTAAAAGCGGAAGACTTTAAACGGGGTTCACGTCTCCGCTCCTCCACATGCAGCTGCTGGGTGACCTTGGGCTAGTCACACTTCTTTGAAGTCTCTCAGCCCCACTCACCTCACAGAGTGTTTGTTGTGGGGGAGGAAGGGAAAGGAGAATGTTAGCCACTTCGAGACTCCATAGGGTAGTGATAAAGCGGGATATCAAATCCAAACTCTTCTTCTTCCTCCTCCATGTGTATGTCTCAGTGTTCATCAATGGCCCCCACTCATGAAGATCGCTGGCTAGTTAGTGTGAGAAAGGGTTGTTTTCAGTTGCCATGTGCCACCTATGGAACACCCTCTTTCCCACACCAGGTATAGAAAGCTTTTTTATTTGCCAAGGCTTCCCAGCATGTCAATTATACTCATTTTAATCTGATGATCCTTTATTGACTTGATTGTGCTTTTGTTCTTTTGAATTATTTTAAAAGATTTAGATTGGTTCATTTTATAGTTTTGTTGTATCATCATCATCCTGGGAGTTTGTTAAACTGAAATATAAGACAAAAGCCTTGAATGGATGATATAATAAATAAATAAATGAATATTGAATGTTTGCAGCATTTTTGAAATATTTCAACCAGACATAGCAGCAATTTAATAGGGTGATTGATTCCTTCTATTTTCAGTGGCTTGGATCCAAAGTTGTGAGACTTATGCAATGGGATTTTTCTGCCCCCTGATTCCTACTCTGGATCTTTGCACACCCTGAAAAACTACTTCAGAGGGTTAAGGAACCCTCTCAGACACTCTGGGTAGCTTCCAACACATGTAAAAACATAATTAAACTTCAAACATTAAAAACTTCCCAATATAGGGCTGCCTTCAGATATCTTCTAAAAGTTGTTTAGTTTTTTATCTGTTTGACATCTGATGGGAGGGCGTTCCACAGGGTGGGTGCCACTGCTGAGAAGGCCCTCTGCCTGGTTCCCTGTAACCTCGCTTCTCACAGTGAGGAAGCTGGACCTCAGTGTCCAAGCTGAACAATGGGGATAGAGACACTCCTTCAGGTATACAGGGCCAAGGCTGTTTAGGGCTTTAAACATTAGCAGCAGCACTGTGAATTGTGTTCGGAAACGTACTGGAAGCCAGTTTAGATCTTTTAGGACCAGTGTCATATGGTCCTGGTGGCACTCCCTGTCACCAAGCTAGCTGCTGCATTCCAGATTAGTTGTAGTCACCTTCACAGGTAGCCCCACATAAAGTGCATTGCAGTAGTCCAAGCAGGAGATAACCAGAGCATGAATTGGGGCTGACTGGTCTCACGTTCAGCCATGCAGTTGTAGCAGCTGAGCTGCCGAATTGCTCTTTGTAGATCTTTTCTAATTCCTTATGTATCTCTCCATATTGGATCATGTTATTTCACACATGCTGCCTCTGTATCTAACTTGATTGTGTTTGTCTTAGTGGCCTTGTTTGACTGCCCTTGCCTTTGTATTTGCAAATCCATTGTTGATACACCGTTATATTTTCTTTTTTCGTGATAGATTTTATCGACCACTGTCTGTCAATTAAAGGGATGCTCTTCTTGCTGGAATTAGAAAAGCAATCTGGGAAGCAATTTTAAGAAGAAATGGAGAAAAATGATTAGTACTGTTTTCTCTGAAGAAATATGGGCGGGGAGAAAATCTTTCCCAAAGGTCCAGAAGCTTCCCCCTTATTAATTTTAAAGAATGTCATTATAAAATTATGTATTCCCAATATCCCATGAAAGCTGAATAAAAACAATGGAAACAGGAAGGAAAAAAAAGCTTGACTGGTCTGCAGTAAACCTGCAGTAGATTTTATACAGTTCTGGTGGGCCTGCGAACATTCGAGTATACCAGACGCTCCAAGTGTCCCTGTTTTTCAGGTACAGTCCCAGATTTACAGAAGCCGTCCCAGTTTTTGATTTGATACAGGAATGTCCCTCTTTTGCTTAGGGCATTCCTATTTTCATTGGAGAGATGTTGGAGCGTATGGTTGGATGTCCCTATTTTCGTCGGAGAAATGTTGAAGGGTTTGGAGTTATCCGACCCCCAAGCCGCCTGAAGGCATCCTGTAGAGGGAAGTGGGGTTTTTTAAAATGTTTTATTATGCTCTTATATATGTTGTAAGCTGCCCAGAGTGGCTGGGGCAAGCCAGTAAGATGTGTAGGGTATAAATAGTAAAAGTATCATTATGGAATGGGATGTCCCTATTTGCATCACAGAAATGTTGGTGAAGAAGATTAAGATTAAATTGATGATCAATTGTAACCTTTCTTTCAACCCTACATATGCAATGCTATGTAGCGAACACCTATGTCCCCCTTCCCCCACAAGAACATACAAAGAGTCTGCCAGATCAGGCCTGTAGCCCATCTAGTCAAGCATCTTGTTCCCACAGTAGACAACCAGATTCCTGTGGGAAGCCTACAAGCAGAAGGAGAGTGTAAGAGCCTCTCCACACTTCTGATTCCCAGAAACTGACATTCAGAGACATCTTGCCTCTGACAGTGGGGATAGAACCTAGCCATCGTGGCTAGCATACCATCCAAAATTTCTCCAGTGAAAATAGGGACATCCTATTCTGCATCAGGAAGCTTCTTCCGAGTTTGATCTCCTGCACACACATGCATCAGAAACACATATGTATCTGTCACCATAGCCCATTATAAAATCTCTACCTCACCAACCTTACAGGATTGTTGTAAAGAAAAAAAATGTGTGAGGAAAGGGATCATGTACAAAACCTTAATGATAGATTAAGGTAGATAATGAGAAGGAGAAGGAGAAGGAGGAGAAGAAACTGTGAGAATTATCAGGAACATACCAGAGAGTAAATCCTATTGAACGCAGTGGGACTTTCTGAGTAAAAATGCTTAGTATTGCAGTGTAAGGCTGCCTAGTTTGTGCCCAGTTACCTGGGAGTAAGTTCCATTGAATACTGTGGGGCTTACTTCTGAGTAGACTGCATTTACAATAAAGCACTCCACACGTTTCCTATACAATGGCTGACTGCTGAAGCATTGCAGATAAATAATTTAAAGTGGATTGGCGACATTTTCCTTCTAAATTATAGGAAGGGCTGTTGGGATTCGCAGGATGATGAGTAAGTCTGCAGGCTTCAACAGGCTGATGCAATACTCTGTGAAGTGCTGGGTCAGAGTGACTCAGCGGGAATGTGATTGGCTATCACCTGTTTTAAAAGGAAAGCCTGTTCAACAGTAATTGTGGTTGTGGTGTGGTGGTGCTGTGGTGGTGAGTATTTGTTTGCCCTAAGGTGCAGGTACTCTGTATGAACTGCTTTTGTAAATACTTGTATATAGCTCACATTAAAAAGACTGTGACAAGGGCTTCGTATGCCAGCTTCACCATTTCCTTCATTAGGTGCAGGAATTTTATTTTCAGGATAAGCAGGACTCAATTTTTGTGTCCACACACACACACACACACACACACACACACCGTTTAATTGTTCTCTGAGATGTGGAGGGGAGGAAAAAGGAAAACTAGGGATATTCTGGGATCAATCAGAAACCAGGATGGCTTCTGTAACTCCAGAACTGCCCCTGGAAAACAGGGACACTTGGGCGGTATGGGCAGGTAGCCATTGATAGCCTTTTCTTCCATGAATTTATCTAATCCTCTTTTGAAGCTATCCAGGTTTGTGGCCATTGCTACTTCTTCAGGTAGTCAATTCCATGGTTTAACTATGTGCTGTGTGAAGAAGCATATGTCCATGCATACTCTTTCTGATTAGATGCTAACAGTTTTCTATAAGAAAGGAACAAAAAGACCTTACTTAGAACCTTTTATCAGCTGCATATATCCTAGTTGCCTAATTTGTTTTGATTGAAAATCACCACAAATGGGCAACACTGAAATTGTACTGCTAAGAAAGCAAAGAAAACTTCTGAAGCAGCTTGGACGTCTTCTATTAATTTGTGGAAAAGTTCGACAAAGTAAGAATTTAAAGTAGTATAATTGTTTTCCTCAACATCTGAGTTGATAGGTGTTATAAGTGCCTTAATAAAAGAATTACACAACTTTAAATTCCTATTTTATTGAACTCATATGTCTGTCGTATTGACTTCCTTGGGTCTTACTCCTAAGTGAGTGGCTACATGATTGCACAGGATTAATATTGCACAGATATGTTTCAAGCCTGGATGGAACTGCACATTCTGTAAATCTATAGGGGGAAAGTGTTTGGGCAAAATATGCAACATAGTGATCGCAACAGGCCAAACATTGGGCTTTAATGAGCCATTTTAACATTTACTGATAGTAATACAATATGGATCTACTCTCAGAGTTGTTGGGATCTAGAGTTTGCATGAGTAGCAGAGCAAACCTAAGGAGTTATAACAACACAGAATTAAGGAAAAAGTTGGATGGAACACTACTTTGTGTCCATTGATAGCGTCCATTTGTGGGGAGGCAATTCACTTTTTAATGACCCTAAAACATACTGAACAAGCTTTTCAATCTTGTGTCAATCCATATTAATTACTTGCATTGTTCTAGGCAGAGATCATTCATAAATACTGGAGATACAAGGATGTGAGTTAATACCCTCATCACTGGGACATAACATGATGCTATCAACATGTCTCATGGTGTGTTCCCATGGAAACAAATGGATTGTAGCAAAGCAGCCTATGGCAGGAACTCCACAGAAATTGCTTGAGCTCTTGGGATGGATATGAAATTGACACAGGTCACTGCAATTTAATTTGCAATGTTGCCAACACATCCCTCACCTTCTGTATTATTAACAATAGTAATTGGGTCCTTTAAAGACCCTGTTATGCTTCAAAATGATTTTATGAAAAGACAGTCTTTCTACAACTGATTCCGTCCTTTAATGCTGTCCAGTTTGATTTATGAACAAGATGGTTTATCACTATTATTCTCCCATCTGAACTGACACTTAAGAGACAAACATATTGTCCACTTTGTACAGAAATGTGTGCAAAACACTTTTACTAAACAGCAACTTGGGCAATGGGCTGATCTGAAGAATAGTATAAAGTAGTTATACTGTTGCTCTGAATTTTTTGGTGGGGAGTGGACGATAAAATGAGAGGCTCTCCCATACAGACTCAACCATACTGCAAGCGATTTTACAGCCCCTGGTTTCCATTTAGGCATCATTTAAAATTGACAGTGTTGTCATAACCCCAGCAAAACAGTCAAGCTCCAAACATTGATGTGGGGAGGGGAAATGTAAAATAATATCCAGTAACTTGAAGGGCTGTAGAAGCAACATGGGAGAAATGATAGCAGAGTGGAATAGTTGAAATGTTATTGTTCTCCTCTTTAATGCTTTATGTAGCTGTTTAAGTGCCGCAGTAAACTCATATCAGAAACAGAGAAATATTCACTCAAAACTGAGCAGCTGCCTAACAGTCTCTCCATTGCTAAATAGCTTCCATATTCTTTTAATCTCAGGAGGCCTGGAATAAAAACTTATGGGCCCTCAGCAATCTCAGGGAGAGCTTGAAATGTATCATCATGTCCTGTTGAGTGAGTCTTAACTCTTTTCCTTCAAACACCTGTCTCCTGATGCTTAGTAGTTCTCCTGGGTGTTAGTTTGCACTCACTTGTCTATCCTTATTTGCCAGTGTCATCACTGAACTACCTACCCATCCACCTGACATTTCTTTTATCCTCACATAGCCTAGTCCAGGAAGACAAGGTAGTGTCCTCTAGATGTTGTTGGACTACAGTTCCCATCAGCCTCAACCAGCATGGCCAATGGGGTCAGGGGTGATACAAGCTGTAGTCACACAACATCTGGAAAGTGTTGGAAAATCAATACAACCTAGCTGGTTAGGAAGGCCCAACAGAGACTCCCTTTCCTCAGGGTCTTGGAAAAGAAAAATGTCAAACAAAAACTGATGATCTCCTTCTACCGGTCCACAATAGAAAGTGTGTTTTCATACTACGCTGGTTTGACAGCCACAGGCAGGAAGTCCCTACAGAGGGTGGTGAATACAGCACATGATATCATGGGCTGTCCCCTGAGTTCGCTAGATGACATTGCAGGAGACCACTGCCTCAGGAGAGCGAGGAAAATTCTTAGGGATGACTCACACCCCGGTCAGCACTTCTTTAATCTCCTACCTTCGGACAGGAGGTACAGAAGTATAGTTAGCCGCACCAACAGGTTAAAGAACAGTTTTTATCCATAGCCTGTTGGGCTGCTGAATGAAAAAAAAAATAAATAGTGGTGCAATTGACTTCTGACAAGCACACAGAGTGCGAATAAGACTGAGTGTATGGGGGGGAGAGGGGGGCTCGTTTAATTTCACTGCATGCAGGGGGTGTAGTGACAATAAAGGTATTATTATTATTACTATTATTATTATTATTTTGACTAACCCAGGACCTCATATATTCAATTTGAAAAATAAGAATAATGTGTACCCTCTTTTCAAGAGACCACACTCAGCTGCTTACACGAGGCTACTTTAACATACACACAGGCCCAGCAGCACAGTGTACCATAGTTGGGCAAATGACAATAGTGAAGTCTGTAGGAGGGGGTTTACTACCTGAGCCCCCAATCAAGTCCCATTAGTGACAGTGGTTGTGTCCACCATCTTTATTTCCCTCAAATGCAAGATGTTGGAAGTTCCAAATCTGAAGAAAAGACTGGAGAATGGCTGGAGAAAGTCCAAGTATTATTTGCCTTGGCCTTTCACCAGGTAAAGATGGTCCTAAATGCATTGGTATGGAAGGAGACAATCTGTCAAGTGTCCTAAACCCAAGCCACTTACAGCTCTGAAATTAATCACCAGCACCAGTGCTATTTTTTCTAGACAAAGAGGTGCCAGAACTCACCATGAATGCCTCCTTTGTTCTCTTATAATGGCAATGGCGCCCGCCTGAGAGGTGCCAGAACTGAGTTCTGGGGAGTTCCAGCTGAAAAAAGGCCCCGATATATGCCAGTTCCTAGGAGCCAAGGCAGTTTCACCCTCAATGTATTTTTTGAGAGGGGCAGTCCCCCTCAATGTTTAGAGGGTATTCGACTCTGCACCCTGGCTCCTCACAACTTCACATGCATGACATCAGGATATCACACTAAGCCACCTTAGTCAACTTGTGAAGATGGCACATCTGCTATGAATTTAAGCCTGAAAGGAAACTGGAAGGAAACGAGTGCAGGATAGGCGTAACATCCCCATCCTTAGTCGGCAACACGTGTAAGTAACCAAGATAAAGGCACACATGCATATGAAGTGTTATGTACTGAAGTTCTCACCCTGGGCCAGCAGGGGGATACTGTAGATAGTTCAGGTCCACATATGCAAATAAGGGATCAAAAGTGACGTTCAGTGATTGGCTAGTTACAGAAAATTGTTACAGTTGCGTTCTAGTGGAGCTCTATATAAGCAGGCTGGCTGAACCCTTCAGTTCAGTTCAGTTCTGGCCTGTGAATAAACAAGAGCTGTTTGAAGAATTGCTGTGTCGTCTGATATGTTCACCCACAACTTAGCATGAAGAGCCTTCCTGGATGAGATAAGAAGGTCTACCTGGTCCACCAGCCTGTTCTCACAGCAGCCCACCATAAGCCTGTTTGAAGCCCACAAGCAGGGCATGAACACAATAACCCTTTCCCATTAATGATCCCCAGCAGCTAGAATTAAGAGGCCCACGGCCTTTGCTACTGGAGGAAACATAGCTATTTTGACCAGCAGCCAGCAATAGTTTTATCTCCACAAAGCATGGATTCTGTTAAAACAGGGGAGGTGTGTGACCCTTCTCATATATTTTGCCATTCTCATTTGGCTAACCTTAAAAAAAGAACCCGGCTCTTTTTGCCTGAGGAGGGACTCCCACACCCAGCTTCATTTCAAGAGAGATTTCTATGGCAACTCCAATTTGAGCAGAGTGCCCCATCTCTACCTCAGCCTCTGCAACCCGAGCTACTTTTGTGTGCCTCTTTCAAATCAGACAAAGGTTTACAGCTCACCAAAAGGTAACAGCATTTTAATTCTCCATTACTCCTTTAGCGCCGAGTTATACAAATGAGAGTTTTGCATTTTTAGAACTATTTGAATGAACAGAATGAATTGTATCAATCTCCAGCAATAATCCACAATATAATACAAGTGCATTATGAATAGAGTACAATTGCCGGAACCCCACATAAAATCTTATTAAGGTATTAGCATTATACAGAGGAATATATTATGTTAATGCATTTAAAACCTGTGCTGGTATTGTAAATTCTTTTGGTAGGTCAAAGGGCATAGGAAACACAAGAAGCTGACTTATACTGAATCAGACCACTAGTCTATCTACCTTAGATTGGGATGGGGAGCCGGTACCCTTTAGATAACCACAATTCCCATCATCCATGGTAATTGACTTCCCATTCCACCAACACAGCCCCCCACCAATAGGAGAGGAAAAATATATGATCTCTGGAACTGTAGCAATTGTTTTTCCTCCATGAACCTGCTGGATCAATGGCCCTTTTAGTTCAGCATCCTGTTTTCACGGTGGCCAACCACACTTCTCCCAACTTCATCTCTAGACATTGTGGCACCAGCAGGGCTATCGATTTGGCAGCATTGCCATGTGTTCGCCCTCCCCTGCTCCCATTGCACTGGTCTGCTCAACCCTCCCATATAATTGAATGGCAGCCATTCGTGTTTATTGGGCTGCAATGAACACTGAGAGAAACGACTGCACTGAGGGCAAAATATGCCCCCACAACTGACATATAGTGGCTCAGTTTCCGGTAGCAGCGATGCTATGTCCTCTCTGTTCCTGCAGCACAGAAAAATGCATTATGGACATGCACATAGACACAGAGAGAGCTTCTTTCAATGTAAAAACACCATACACAGGTCTCAGGTATGGGGAACATTAGGCCTGGGAGTCTAACGTGGCCCTCTCAGTTTGGCTTGTTGACTCTCCACATACCCTTATCACCAATTTGCCCCTGGCCCTGCCACAACTGACAGGTGGCCCCCAGAAGATTGCCTGGGAGTGAATGTGGCCCCTGGACTGAAAAGGATTCCCCATTCCTGACATACAATGCTGCTTATTCACTAGAACAGGGTTTCCCAAACTTGGGTCTTCAGCTGCTTTGGGACTACAATTCCCACAATCCCTGACCACTGGTCCTGCTAGCTAGGGATGATAGGGGTTGTAGTCCGACAACAGCTCAGCTAGAGACCCAAGTTTGGACTAGACTAGAAGAAGTTTGGACTAGAAGAAGGAAAAAGCATCCTATTGGGAAGAACTCTGGCCACACTCACACCATACATTTAAAGCACTGGGATGTTGCTTTAAACTGTCATGGCTTCTCCCATATATATATATATATATTCTGGGAGCTATAGTTTGTTAAGGGTGCTAGGAATTGTTAGCAGACCCCAATTCCCCTCCCAGTCACAATTCCTAGAGTGGTTTAACCATTGATTCCTTTTCCTAGTGAACTCTGGGAATTATTGCTCTGGGAGGGGAACAGGGGTCTCCTTGCAACTCTTAGCACCCTTAACAAACTACAGCTCCCATAATTCTCTGGGGAAGACATGGCTGTTCAAAGCGGCATCTATCATAGTGCTTTTAAATGTATGGTATGAATGTGGTGTTTGACAAAATAAGAGTAGCTGAAGATCAAAAACTCTTCCTGGATATGTAAAACCCCATCTCTATGTTTGCGTGTCTGTGTAGGGCTTAATTATGCTTTCCGTTCTTTGAGCAAACGTGTCGGTATCATGCATGCTAAACCAGTTTACAGTTGTGTGATCTGTAATTGGAATTTTGTGAGCTTTGAACTAGCCATGGTTCAATTCCACATGTTCAGCCTGAAGCAACGCTTCCGACAGCTCAAATGGCATAATGGGGAAATTGCATCAGAGTGTGGCAAAATTTAGAAACCCCGGGGGAGGGGGAAGTGATCCCCTTTACCACACTTCTTTTGAGCATATGGGGGTGACATCCGTTGTCTCTGGTCTTATCAGCACACATTATTGTGCCACCCTATGTCCAGAGCAGGTTCTGTCATTTTTGTCACAGTGAATAATCACTCAGGATTCTAATGTGCTTGCCAGTCAGGCAGAGCAATCTGGAATCAGCATGCTGTAGCCAATCAACAGGCCAGAGTGGAGGCTTAGTAAATGACAAACATGGCACTTTGTTTAGTGGAGTGGCTGATGGATGACAATAACAAAAACAAAAAAGGTGGGTTTTGCATCCAATTAGATCTTGCCCCAATCCCACATTAATGCTGTCCGGTGTTGCTGAGTCCCAGATATGTCCAAGAGCCAAGGGCCTCTGCACAAGACATGAGATATTTTGTACATAAATATACAAAGATTCAGGACTGATGGTCTAAATAGTGTCAATTTCTGCTGTGTATAGAAAGAATGAAGCAAGAAATTAGCGGAATTGTGTGCTAAGTGGCTGGAAGAGTCTTCTTCTTCTTCTTCTTCTTCTTCTTCTTCTTCTTCTTCTCCTCCTCCTCCTCCTCCTCCTCCTCCTTCTCCTCCTCCTCCTGGTAGTACAGAATGTGGACTTCTCTATATTTACTGTCCCCACCACCAAAAAAGTGAAATATATCTGAAAAGGCTGAGGAGGGTGAGGAGTTCCACTAAGTTGCTTTTAAATATTGAGCTTTAATGTTGTAACCCTAGGACCTTAGAGAGAAGGGCAGTTAATTAATAATAATATTATGGTGACATTTTGGTATCTAATTTTTAAGTCTCTTCTCCACTATAAGTTTCAGTCTTTAATGCCCTGCATGTCCTGGGCTCCAGGTAGCTAAGCAATCACCTACATCTGCAATACAGGCCCATGTGAAACTAATGGACTATGCAAGGCCAGGTGTATTGGGAATCATGATATAAAAGATTCCACATAGATACTCAAGTTGTCATGGAATTGCTCACAGGTCATCTGTATTTCTGATATTTCATGTCTGGGTCAGGAAACCTACATATGTCTTGCCTGAATGTGCCAAATTCCAACAACTGATGGCTGTATGTAGCTACTTCTGGTACATGTCGGGTTAACCTTTATAGGTTCACTAGGTATCACACTCTGTGAAATGCAATTCCATTGTGAATCATTCAGCCCTGAAGAATATTTATACTTTAAGAAAGGTATATCTGGACTAAACAAGTGGATAATTGCAACAGGTATGGTGCATTATGCTGGCCTCGGTCTTTGGAAGGATTAAACTTATGTACTTTCATGATCTCCTCTGACACAATATAAATGTGTTCTTCTCAGGAATACTTTTAAACGTTTTTTGTTTTGTTTTTTTTACTGAGGAATACAGGGGAAGCTGAAGCTAGCTTTCTGTTTGTGAATTAGTCAGAAATGTTCAATCATTAATAAAAATGGTGCATAACAACCACAGCATTTTAAAGTAAGAGAAATATTATACCTACATAATTTTTCTTTCTCTCTTTCCTAAGCTGGAGAAATGACGAAGCTGTTGCTACATAAAGTCTGATTTTGTTTTTGTGGTTCTGTGACTCTTTCTCCGGGATTGTTTAGAAGGCAAGCTGTTTCTTCAAGAGATGTAGCAGTTGTTTTCAATGTTACCACAACTGTTACTCACGCTTTGCACATTTCCTTGACAGAGTTCAATGCAGCGTTCAGTTTGATGTGAGCAGTTGCAAACAGTACCCTTTGAGCTTTGTGACTTCTTTTCTCTTCTTCAGATTGTGCATAACTTCCCCTCTGTGCCATTTTCAAAAAACCAAGAACAACCTGTGCCTCCTTTTGTCCCGCTCACTCACCCACTAACCTCTCTGTCTCTGGGATGGAGATGAGGCAAGCCAGAGTTTGCAACTTCATTTCTCCACCCTTGGATCTAGCTAAACATTTGGGGCACTGGGCTGGTTCAGACATGCACACACATCACTTGATCTCTCCCCTTTTGGCTATTATGGCTGGCAGCTGAACGTGTGAACTGCCTTCATTGAAAAGTATTTCATTTAAATTAATGTGAGGTGATTTGAAAGATCTGTTTGTGGTGTTAGATCTGTAAAAAGGTAAAGGACCCCTGGACACTTACGTCCAGTCAAAGGCGACTATGGGGTTGGGGCGCTTTAGGTCAAGTGAGCAGGCGTTTGTCCACAGACAGCTTTCCAGGTCATGTGGCCAGCATGACTAAACCACTTCTGGTGCAATGGAACACCGTGACGGAAACCAGAGCTCACAGAAAAGCCATTTACCAACCTGCCGCAGCGGTACCTATTTATCTACTTGCACTGTCGTGCTTTCAAACTGCTAGGTTGGCAGGAGCTGGGACAGAGCAACGGGAGCTCACCCTGTCATAGAAATTCGAACCGCCAACCTTCTGATCAGCAAGCCCAAGAGGCTCAGTGGTTTAGACCACAGCGCCACCCACGTCCCATACCTGTGTTAGATCTGTGGTGGCCCATTCACAGGAAGGGCCATAGCTCAGTGGAAGAGCATTTGATTGGCATGTAGGTGTTCCAAGTTCCAATCCCTATCGCCTCCAAGTAGGACTGTGGATGCCCTATGCCTGAAATCCTGGAAAGCCATGGCCAGTCAGTGTCGACAATATTGAGCTAGATGAACTGACAGTAGCTTATTACGTTCCTAATTTTTTCAAAAAGAAGAAAGGATACTCTTGACCAGCTGGGGATTAACATGCAATTAGTCATTTCCTTCTATTTTATCTACTGATGGTAATTTAACTTAGGCGTTTTGGGGGGAAAACACATTTTTTTAAAAAACAACAACCCACAAACCACTCAAATAGTTCCGGCTATTTTATCTCCATTTTTTTTTAATTCAAAGTTATAACAAGACATATTATCCAAAAACATATCATCCTTGTCCCCCCCCCCCCATTTTTCCTCCCACACAAAGCTCCCCCCCCCCCGACTTCCCTCAGTTCCAGTCTTTGGTTTCTCTAAGAATGATGTTTTCTGCATGTTACAAAGTTGTATAGATCCTCAAACTATTTAGCTAATTATTATCAATAAAAAGTTTGTGAATGTTTATTCAAAACCTGCTAAGGAGTCCAGTTCGCTTTGTTGCATCTTCAGATACTTTGTAAAGGGTTCCCATTCATCCTTAAAGTCACAGTTATCCTTGTCCCGTAGCTTATATGTCAGTTTTGCCAGTTCTGCATAGTCCGTCAATTTTTCTTGCCATGATTCTTTAGTTGGGGTTTCTTCAGTCTTCCATCCTTGTGCTACCAGAACTCTCGCGGCCGTTGTCGCATACATGAAGATGTTTTTCAACTTTTTTGGCAGGTCTTTCCCTACAATCCCCAACAAAAATGCCTTGGGTTTTTTAAAACAAATGTTAAATGGAACATTTTCTTCAATTCGTTGTAAATCATTTCCCAAAATTTTTTAATTACCTTACAATCCCAAGTTCCGGCTATTTTAAAACATGTTGTGTGTTTGTGTTATGTGAATATCTGAATGAGTCTGACAGTCTCCTTCAAGTAATAACCTGAAAAACAGCAACTACACCTAATCACAGTGACTTGGACATTATCCAACACTTTGGTGTGGTGTGGAGGGGGCACAACTTCACAAAAAAGAGATTAGCTCTCATTCCTGACCCTTCCTGCAGATTTCCATGGAGAAATATACAGTAATCTAATAGATGAGGAAGTGGATGGTTCTGTGGTCTAAACCACTGATCCTCTTGGGCTTGCTGTTCAGGTGGTCAGCAGTTTGAGTCCACCTGACAGGGTGAGCTCCCATTGCTCTGCCCCAGCTTCTGCCAACCTAGCAGTTTTTGAAAGCATACCAGCATGAGTAGATAAATAGGTACTGCTGTGGCAGGAAGGTAAATGGTGTTTCCATGCGCTCTGGCACTCGTCATGGTGTCCCGTTGCACCAGAAGCAGTTTAGTCATAGTGGCCACATGACCCAGAAAGCTGTCTGCAGACAAACACCGGCTCCCTCGGCCTGAAGTGAAATGAGCGTCCTTTACCTAATCTAAGGGATACAGTCACCTCAATGGCAGCAGCAGATCATTTAAAAAATACCAGGCTGCTGATATCATGGGAATTCTTGTCTCAGTGATCACCCAGTTCATACATTGTTGTGACCAGACCAGTGATTTGGGGTGAACTTTTGGGGTGCTCTGCTTTTTACTTTTTGAAATATGGCAATCCTAGGTGGTATAAACATGTCCTTCCTTGTACACCTTGGGGAAACTCTTGATCCTAAGTGTAGATTCATTCCCCCTGACCCTCTTGCTCCTGCAGAAATGAAGGGGGGAAATTTCAGTCAACAGTTCTGATAAATGGATGAGGAGGATAATGGCAATGGCCTATGTGCCGTGTACATGCAACATCAAGAACATCACAATTTTAATCTGTGGAAGTATGGCAACAGAGTTTAAGTTGCTGTTGTTCAAACGTGTGGCAAAAGGTTCCTGGTTGTTTTAAAAGTGGGCTGATTTTAATACACTTCTATTGTGTTAGCAACTGAAAACTTTGCACCTAGGCAGCAGGCAAACAAAGCCAACAGAAAACCAGTCCTTTTCCCAAGGACTGCAATCGTGGAAAGGCATGCAAATTAGGTAACAGGTCAAAGTCAAGATGGAAAAGGACAAATAAACACATTTCTTTATTTTCCTCAAGGTTGTTTGCTGCAGCAGCTTGAACAGTTCTGGTGCGGTGGGATGAGCAACCAAAGCAAGCAAGATAATTTAGCTGAAGAACTGGAATGCCATTAAACTTCACTTTCTCCGAATGGGCTTAATGTCTAGGTGCAGAAGTGGGGGTGCAGCCCCTATGCAAGCTTCCCAGCAGGAAGAAGGGGAGGGGTGAGGTGAGAGGGGGGTTGCTGCAGTGCAAAGATAGTAGTACCTCGGGTTAAGAACTTAATTTGTCTGGAGGTCTGTTCTTAACCTGAAACTGTTCTTAACCTGGGGTACCACTTTAGCTAATGGGGCCTCCCACTGCTACCACCTTACAATTTCTGTTCTCATCCTGAAGCAAAGTTCTTAACCCAAGGTACTATTTCTGGGTTAGCGAAGTCTGTAACCTGAAGCTTCTGTAACCCGAGGTACCACTGTAGAGCCAATTCAGTGCTCCTGCTGCTGCATTTGTGCAGGATGAGCTCCCTGCTACCTTACCCCTCATCCACTTCCTCCCAGGAAGCCCACCTGCCAAGAAGGAAATGACCTTATGCCCATCAAGTGTTTTGGACTACAATTCCTGTCAATCCTAGACAGCACTGCCTCTGATGAGGCATGATGGGAGCTGTAGTCCAAACTCAGCTTTACACAAAAGGGATTTGGATTTCCCCTGGCAGTTATTTACTGAAGTTGGCAGTGTAATCTCCTGACACAGTTCTTGGCTTTAGTCTATAACTAAAGTCTAGGATGATTTTGTTCTCAGAAATTGCCTTTCCTTTAATGTTCTTGAGTAGATCTTCAGTGGTGATCGATTCCAGAAAGAGTTTGAGTCTTACAGAAGAAGGGGATGCTAAAAGGATTCTCAAAGCATTCGGACCTGTTGTTCTAGTTGTCTGAGATCTGGAATTTGGTAAACCAAATCCCAAGCTTTGATTAAGTATTAGATCACTGATCCCAGATAAGATCCCAGATAGATTTTGATTAATACTACTTTTAGCCAGGTCTCCACTAGAAGCTAATTACAAAACTCTCCTCTCAAGCCCTCCATTCCTGAAGCTGTTCTGCTATCATATATTTTTTTATCTGCTATTCAAAACCATTGGCAGATTTACCCGCATGCTAAAGTATTCCTGCATTATCTGACTTGATTGAAAATTCATATGTCACATTCCCTGCCATCGAGGTGCCACCTAAGCCATATATGATAATTACGAAACCCATAATGCCAACAGTAAAAAGTTGTTAAACATTTAGAAACCTAATAAAGCTAAGCTAGAAGCCAGAATGGACAGAATTAAACATGCCCAATAAAAAGTGCCAGAACCCCCAATAGCAAAATCAACTCCCTGACCAGTAAGCAGAGACAAAACGTTCCAGAACACACACACACACCACTTAACACAGTGCTAGGTAACCAACAGTGAAGTAGTCAAGCATGCCATTGTAAAGGAAAGAAAGAAAGAAAGAAAGAAAGAAAGAAAGAAAGAAAGAAAGAAAGAAAGAAAGAAAGAAAAGGAAAAGAACCCTGCACAGTTAAGTCCAGTCAAAGGTGACTATGGGGTTGCAGTGCTCATCTCACTTCAGGCTGAGGGAACCAGTGTTTGTCCACAGACAGCTTTCTGGATCATGTGATCAGCATGACTAGACTGCTTCTGGTGCAATGGGACACTGTGATGGAAAACCAGAGTGCACAGAAACACCATTTACCTTCCCACCACAGCGGTACCTATTTATCTACTTGCACTGGTGTGCTTTCGAGCTGCTAGTCTGGCAGAGCAACGGGAGCTCATTTTGTCGTGAGGATTCGAACAGGCAATCTTCCGTTCAGCAAGTCCAAGAGGCTCAGTGGTTTAGACCACAGTGCCACCCGCTCCCCTATACCATTGTAGGTGAAGAACAATGTGGGCATCACCATGGAGAAGGTGTGATTGATTGAAAGAAACACACACCATATAGTTATCAGTAGGGCTGGGTGATACCTAGTTTTCAACATTGTGATATATCAGCAGCTAAATACCATGATATGCTGATATATCATGATGTCTGACTCTGGAATGTATCTCAGCTACTTCTTCCTCTCCACCTTAAGGGAGGAAGAAGCAGCCAAGATACATTGCCCAGCCCTACCAAGCCATGATACCGCTCTGACTTGTGCAAGCTGGAGGGGCATCAGGGCTTTGTTAAACTGCTCAGCTGGGATGCAAGAAGCCTCCTGCCCCATCCTGGACATGGTATTGGGGCTGAGCGAGCCCCAATATCATGTCCAGCGGCTGGGCTGTGGATGGAGGGCAGGAGAGGGTGAGCATGATTGAAGTGTGCAGTGCTTTTTTCTAAAAAAATATTTTCTATATTGCCCACTATACCTTGGACCCAGGAGGCTATTTCTTACCTTACCATCAATACAGAAAAAATGTCTCTCCCCAACAGAGAAGGTTCTATGGCTTTTTAGTGATGTAAATGCTTCTGTCACTCATAAAGTCACTTTTTTTTTTTTTTTTTTTGGGTGGCCAAAAAGTTCAGAAAGAAGACCATGGACAATACAGAAGTGAACTGTAAGGGAGATACAGAGATCTAAATATGAAGGAATGGGTTTCCCAAACCCAAAACTTGACTGTGCAGGCAGTTTGAAACTGCACCAAAATCCCTATTTTTCCTTAGCTAAAATCCATTAACTTGAGCTCTGAGTCAATGTATAAACAAAAACCCGGCTGTGCTCGAAGCTCTCTCCCTTATCAGTCCGTGGCGCAATGAGTGACCTTGCCAAGTTCCAGCAGAGCAGGGATGATGCATCTGTGCCTTATCTTATGTTCTGACCACAGAGACGCACAGGCCTAAATCCGGGAACAACGCCAGAACGTGTTCTCGGAGATGATGACCTCTTCCTCCAAGATAAGAGTAGGAAGAGGAAGATCCTTTTATGGTCAGAAGTACAGGAAGGAATACCCTTTTTGAGGAGA
The DNA here is from genome assembly GCF_964252035.2 of Podarcis erhardii. Lineage (NCBI taxonomy): Eukaryota > Metazoa > Chordata > Lepidosauria > Squamata > Lacertidae > Podarcis > Podarcis erhardii. The sequence continues at coordinate 21,466,903 of NC_138515.1, read as the reverse complement.
TTTCACCCCTCCCATATCCAAGAATCTCCTGACGAGTCTGCTGATTCTCCAGAGAGGAGGAGCAATGTTCTGCTTTCTACTTATTCAGCCCCAGCACCAAGTCAGTCAGTCAGTCAGTCAGTCAGTGTGTCGGAGAGAGAGAGAGACTGAGTGTTAGAGATTGTGTGTAGAGATAAGGTTGCTGCTAAGAGCAGCTGCAGACACTCAGTGCAGCATTCATTTATGCTTAGATCTATTTAGCTCTGTATATAGTTTTGTATTATAGTTGTAGTTATAGAATAAAAGAAGATATTCTACAGAGCTGCTCTCTGAGTCGTTTATACACTGCCAGACTCTGCTATACTCTGCTGTGCGATGACTGTATTGTGGAAGTGAATCCGGTGCTCACAACTCTAAGCTGTGAGTCCACAGCACTTTGATCTGTTCCTGTGTAAAAGGTGGTCTCTGGAAGTGCTACCCAGCTCGCCTAGCCCAGTCGGGGTTGAAGTGCATGAGTCCAGTTGGTGACACTGGCTCAGGGCGATGCTGACACTTTTATGGTTAAGAATACCAGAGCAAGAACATATGTGATGTCATCCTGCGTACATAGGCTGATGTGGTTGGATTCTTGGGGAAGGAGTGAGAGGGTGCCTGGAGGATATATATACTGCATGAAACTTCTCATTTCTTTGGACTTGCTGTGGACTCACCACGCAAGTGCCTTCTGCTATCCGGAGAACAGAATAAACTCTTTCTTCGAATCAACCTCAGTGTCATTTGACTTCCTTCCTCCTTTCCCGGAGCAACGCAGACCCAATCGGTGAACTCCAATAAGGCTACAAATAGAGACCATTATTTGTGGCACAACACCCCTTTTGCTTGTATTTATTTTTGAGTCAGATTTGTCATGGCCAATGGCTAGCACAATAAAGTTATTTGGATTTGATTAGCCTAAATTTTGTAGCCTTAGACTGCAATCCCTGGCACCTCTACCTAGGTTTAAGCCCTAGGTAGATATATAAGGATTCACATCTGACTTAGAACATATAAGTTTGTGTTGTAAGCAATATTGAATGTTTTGAGAAACTGGCCCTGTTTTAAAAAATCATTGCACACCATTCATTTCCCCCATCTAATAGCAAGAAGCGCTAACCATAATGTAACATATCTATAAACAAGTGACTGAACACTATCATTGTTGTTGTTGTCATTGTTGTCGTTAGAAAAGAAGACTTCATTATCCTGCCAACATTACCAAGCCAGAATACAGGTCAATTTGCAAACTAATTTGACATTTATCTCTAGTTGCCCAAGCTGATAAGGGTGTTCTCATTCAGGTGACAGTATTTAGTGTTAATAAGTATAGATCTATTTATAACATCTATCCTTGTCATCCAGAGGACCTGGTACTGTTAGGGGAAACTGGAAGATCCAATTATAAGACCATCTGGTGTTTTGATTTTCAGTTGTAAATCTACGATTTCTATTCACAGCAGCTGCACGCAGTGGAGAGAACAGGATTGTTGTTTTTATCTCTTTCATTGTTTCTTGCAGTAAGCTGCTAAAAACATCTGTCACTTCCATCTGCTAAAGAGGTGGCGGCAGCTTCACTTCAAGCTCTTTGGGTGGTGTTTGGATGGGTGATTGGAATCTGCTTCCATTGAGCATCAGAATCGCCACCAAATTCCACTAAAAAAAAACCTCTGCAATAACGCCCAGGAAATATCAAGAGAAACCAAGCATTTTGGTAAAATTAATCACTGATGGGAGTTTTCCGCAAAAGTTCACGTGGGGGCAGGGGGAATCTGTGCAAATTAGGCTAATTTGCATCAGAAGAAGGTATGACGTCCTAAAGAATGATTGAATTTTCCACGTTTATTTTTGCTTGCATTTACTGAACATCAGTTTTTTAAAAGTTGACTTGTCAAAGCTTGCGATTGACATCCATTTGTTGTTACTAATGAATCGGTGAAATGCAAAACTTTTTGCAGAAAGACAAAACAAAATATGAAATGAAATTCTGCATAAATTATCACACACACCCCACATCACTGGAATTAACAAAACATTACATGGGATTCTTCAAAGTTGATTAAGCTACTTGTTTTATCACTATCATCTGGATCCATTAAAAATTTAGCCACTAACTTAAAAACAGTAATAATCAAGGTTTACAACTAATGTGGCCAAATTAACAATAAATAGGCTGTATTCAACAAAAAACAATTTAGCTCAAATTTAGTTTGCATGGTTGTTGGTTGTTTTTTTAGCCCTTATAAAGTTGAGCTAAAATAAACATCTGACTGGAGTAATTATTTGCAATCATCTGTATAATGTATTAAATACATTTTTAATTACTGCTTCCTTTTTTAAAAAGTGAAATATTCAGTATGTTTTGGCAGCTGTCAGTGTAAAATGTCAAAACATCAACCATAAATAGGCTGAAGGATAATTCAGTCCCCACTAAACACGCCATACATTTAAAGCACACCCTCCTTCTCTAAAGTATCCCAGGGACTGCAGCTTAACCTTCATAAAGCTACGATTTCCAGCACCCTTAACAAACTACAGTCCCCAGGATCCTTTGCAAGGGGTATCTACTCTGGCTATTGTGGTATTTAGCACATGGATAATCAACTCCTTACAGTATAATCCTTTATCATCCTCTTGTCATATCTATATCTATCTCTCTTTTAGTTCACTTTGCCATCAAAATGTCCTTTGTTTTAGCTGAGACCATGTTACGGCATCCAGAGAAGTGTAAAATCTGATGGATAGTGATGGTTCTCATTAGACTGAGATGTAGATTTGGTCCATTCATTATGGGATTTCCAAATAAACATAATTCTCCAAGTTCTCCATCATGTGTTTCCTCAGGCTGCATCTTTCTTTCCACCACTAAAAGGCCCCTTTTCTACATATCTGGAGTGATGTGGTTGCTACCGTCTCAGCAGTTGTTCCAATTCTACTCATGGAAATGTCTAAGGGCTTCCACCTATGGAGAATGGGCTTTCTAGTTTTTTCTTCAGAGGTCTGTCACTCCCACACTGTGCAAATTTGCAGGAAAACTCAACCATGTGGGGGTAGACATTTTTTCAAATAAATTCATGGGAACAGCTGTGGAGATGCAATGGTGTAGTGCCATTGGTGTAGTGCCCATCCATGAAGCTCATTGGGTGACCATGCGCTAGTCATATTCACTCAGCATAACCTCACAATGTTGTTGCTAGGATGAAACGGGAAGGGAAGAACCATAGACGCCACCTTGAGCTCCTTAGAAGAAAATGAGATGTATGAATATAAGGTATAAACAAACAAACAAACTGTCCCATGGTCTTAGCTGCATGTAAGGAAGAAGGGGTTGGGTCTTTTCCCCCAACTATGACAAGAGGAGGAGGAGGAGGAGGAGGAGGAGGAGGAGTTTGGACTTGATACTTTCACTCCCCTTAAGGAGTCTCAAAGTGGCTAACAATCTCCTTTCCCTTCCTGCCCAACAACAAACACTCTGTGAGGTGAGTGAGGCTGAGAGACTTCAAAGAAGTGTGACTAGCCTAAGGTCACCCAGCAGCTGCATGTGGAGGAGCGGAGATGCGAACCCGATTCACCAGATAACGAGTCCACTGCTCTTAACCACTACACCACGCTGACAAGACCACAATAGCTCCACAAGGCTTCATTCTTGTATTAGGCCATGTGGTTCTATCCACTGTGTTTCCTTCTGTGTTTCCTATTTGCTTCAAGAAATCTAGAACATCAAAAAAGAGCCACAGGTGAGCACCAGTCATAAAGCCCTAAGCAGATAAGAAGAGGCCCAAACTGGGGTGGTCTGTGGTTCCATACACATAAAATACAGGGTATCTAAAAATACATCCCTGTCTGAGATCAGCAATGCTGCTTTTGTGTTCAGCATGACTCCCTGGCTTTTCCCCAGTTGGGATCTCAGATATGTGCTTGCCCCATAAAGTTGGAGAGGGGGAGGGGGAAGAGCAGTGGTGCAGAGGGGAAACGGCAGGCGAAGGATGGGTTAAGAACTCTTATGCCTGTTGCCCCCCCCCCCCAGTGTTTTGATGAGATTTCTAGATGCTTTCGGCCACCAAACATCTCATTCTGAGTGTCATTTTCTTGGTTGAATTCACAAATGCACTCTGCTTACCGTCATATCTAAACAATACGTTCATTTTATGCAGAGAAATTAATGCAGTACCCCTGCGCAAATTTCTTTCTTGTAAAGGCCAATAAACAGTGCTCTATATAAAGTTGCTTGCAGCCTTGAGCTGTTTTACAAGATCTTTGGCTGGTTTCACACAAACCATAAAACACAAGAAACCCAGCCAAAACCTTGGTTGTAAATGATTGAAGGTGGGAAATTGCCTTCAAGTCAGTGTTCATAATGTTCCTGTTTTTCCTTGTAAACCTGGTGTTACTTGGTCTGTTTAAGAATTACAAAATACATCTTTGGCCCTAGCCTATGATGAATGAGATGCCACTTGAATGAGAGATGGGGGCAGAATAGTACAAGCATTGTTGAACTAGAGGTTCCTTAATATTATGAAAGCATTTTTAACATGATCTCCTTGTCATTTTGAAAGGTGGTCTGATCAGGGTGCCGGAACTGATTTAGCTACCATCATAGTAATCCTTTGTTGAAACGTTGGCTATTTTCAAAAGCTCTCTCTCTCTGGGAGAGAAGCAGAGACCGCTGGCAAGACTGTAATAAGTGGAATGCAGATGTAGGGAATGTAATGGTATGGCAAAAGAATACCACTGGCACATATTAATAATAAATCAGACGAGCTAGAACTCAATTATTCTCAGACGGAAAGGGGAAAAGGACATTCTCCCATACTCCATTCTGTAAGAGCAAATAGATGTTGAACAAACCTCATAATGTACCTCCTATGTATTGTGGTATGATTCATCGCAGGCTAGCCCCAGGATCGAATGAGTCACATGAAAGGTATAAAAGAACATCTTTTCAGCAGCCAACCCAAGCTGCTTATGCGCAGCATAAATTAAGGCTGTCTTGAGACTCTCGAGCAGTTTTCCAAGTTAGCAGGATCCAGGGTTTGTTTTGAACAAAGTCTTGTTTTTTTTGTTATTTTAGATTGGAGCCATACACAGAGGGCTCTTCATGAAGTTCAAAGCAGAAAAGTGACTTGCAATGCACAATAATTGTCCCTAGATTGTGGTACCACTTAGTGCAGGATGTGTGTATGAGCATTGTTTGTTTGAATGCTCCTTCCAAGGGGGGAAACCAGACACAGAAAATGGGGCTAGAGCCTGATCATAGGAAGCTACCTTATACTGATTCCATCTCTCTCAATATTGTCTACACTGGCAAGGGTTTCAGACAGGGAATATTGATCATGCAATTTGCCCCACTTACAGAGTGATGTGGACCATCTGGACACAATTTCAGGATGTGATAAACTTTTTGTATACACTGGACCTCATTTGTGATTGATGCTGAGTACTATGATGAGTAAAAAGTTGCTGTGGTTAACCAGCAACATCCTACAACCTAACTGCCTACACTTCCCTTTATAAAAGCAATCTGCTGAGTAGAAAAAGCTCTGACTTCATTGCTCTCTGCAGGAGAGCTTTTGTTCATTCATTGAATCGACACATGGGTGAGGCCATGCTGACCAGCCCCACTCCACCTGAAATGTGCTCTGATTAGTGCCACCTCCATGCATTCCACACATATGTCTTCGGGGGGGGGGGGGTTAGTCTTGACACATGCAGCTGTGCATGCAATGATTTATGTACTGTGTGGAGCCCTGTGCAATTGAGGTTCCTGGTTGCAGTGATGCCTTTGTGCATTCACCCGGACACAAGAAGTATCTCTTCTTCCAAACTTTTCCACTGTATGCAAGGATGCCAGGACGTGGCTGGTTGTCATGGTCCAGCTCATGTTCTGATCCAAGGCATGAACAGAAATCCTGAAGGGGGCCCTTGTTTTTTATTCTACATAGAGTTGGCACCAAAAATACAGCCTAAAGGAAAATGTGGAGTTAACTTGGAGGTTCCTATTCAGCTGAAACACTGAAGGAATGTTGAGGGTGGGGGAGACTGTGTTTTGGCAATGCACATGTATCTCTAAATTGCCTTGGAATTTCATTCAAATTAAGATTGTGCATACAATACAACTTTTCTCTCCCAATACTATTCCAAACACGCTTCATACCTAGGGTGGTCTTCTGCCAAGAGAATGTCATAGACTTCAACATTTCTCTGATGAAAATAGGGACATTATTCTATTCTGTTCTATTCTATTCTATTCTATTCTATTCTATTCTATTCTATCCTATCCTATCCTATCCTATCCTATCCTATCCTATCCTATTCTCCTCCTCCTCCTCCTCCTCCTCCTCCTCCTCTTCTTCTTCTTCTTCTTCTTCTTCTTCTCCTCCTCCTCCTCCTCCTCCTCCTCCTCCTTCTTCTTCCCTGCCCATCAGACTAGGTTGCCCCAGCCATTCTGGGGGGCTTCCAACATATATATAACATAATAAAAAAATTAAACATAAAAACCTTCACTATAAAGGACTGCCTTCAGCTGTCTTCTTAAGGTTGTATAGTTACTTATCTCCTTGGCTTGTGGGTCACATAACTCCATACCCTCCAACATTTTTTGATTAAAAGAAATATATCCTGCCATACCCTCCAACATTTATCTGATGGAAATAGAGATGTCCTAAGGAAAAGGATTCGGGGATTAAATCAGAAACTGGGACACTTTTTGTAAATCTGAGACTGTCCCTGGAAAATAGGGATACTTGGAGAGTCTGGAATGTGTGCTGTTTTCACTGGGAAAGCACAGATATCCATGGTATCCATATGTACAAAGCTTAAGATGAGCAGCTGTGGATAGTATTGTATAAGTTTTCCTTATGCTATGCATTAGCCCAGTATTTGTTGTCCGTACATTGAAGCACCGATGTAACAATTCATTGCAGATTGTGGGTGGGGGGTGGAGAGCAAGATCTCCAACCGCAAACCAAGGTCAGAAAGGTCTAATCTTCAGCAAAACTGTCTGTGATGTATGAAGGACACTTTGTAAGCTACTGAGCACCTAAAGACACTGCAATTTCAGAGGTCTCAGTGTGAGAAGTGAATAGCTATTGTTAACTTTCCTTACACAGAAGAGGGTTTCTTTGTTGCCACAGCCTTAACAAACCAAGATGACACTAAAAACTTTGATAAAACCAAAATCCCTACTGTGACAAATACCCCCTGTGGGTTCTATATTGTACAAACAGCTGGATTGATAGCAGAGGAGTTCACACAATGGACACTTTTTCAGGAGCATGTCGGGAGAATAGAAAAGAAAGCAGGCTAAGCAACCCTTCAAAACATGAGCAACGTTTACTAGGATTTCATCCCAAACTTAAAGAGGAACGACATGGAAGCGAGTCTCATTGGTTCCAATTGGCCTTGGTTCCGTGTAATGGCCACAACTTGGATCTATATTCTGTTGGAAGCCACCAAGAATGGCTGCGGCAACCTAATCAGATGGGTGAGGTATAAGTAATTAATGCAATTGTTGTTGTTGTTGTTGTTGTTGTTGTTTTCATTTCCAGAATGTTATTTTTTATATTCTTTATTGAAAAATAAAAAGTACAAAATTACGAGTGCACAGAGTAAGATAAGACACAAAAGAAGTAGAAACAAGAAATAGTACCTATGCAGAAAACAAAACAGAACACCTGCAAAACGATATTGTGTACATTACAAAAAAGGGGGGAAATGTTGTTGTAGTTAACAAGACCCCCACCTGTGTACTCCCCTCCCTTCCAGTCCATGGGCATGCTGTGCATGTGCCCACAAAAACCACTTACCCAAGTGACTAGCAGGGCCCACACTGCTAAGAGTGCAAGGGTTAAATAATCAAGCCTCCACTTTTTCCCTATTGGGCAAAATGTCCAATGTGACAAGCCACGCCCCTCCGTTTGGGAGAAACCAACTCTCTTCTTTCATGGGAGGGGAGTGTGGCAAATACACTACCAGCAGAGAAGGGGACCAGGATTTCCCCATTCTCCCACTTGATCTTCCCTTTCCTCTTGCCCTGGAATGAGTAACAACAGTAGCAGATCTGGGGCTTCAAAATTTCAGCAGCACCCTGTGCAGCACCCAAATTTGAGGCCGCTCCACCTCTCTTCTTCCATTCTATATCCTGGTTGCAGTGCCCTCTGTGGTGCCTTTTCAGCTCAGTACCCAGTGCGGGCAAACAAGCCACAATCCCCAAAATCTGCCTCTGGTGACAATGTATATTTGAAACAAGCAGATGCCGCATTTGAAACTAATTTTGCTTTGAGCATCTCTTGTGAGGATGCAGCTAGTTCTGTTGCACTGCATCAATTTACTCCAAGGAAAAGCAAGCAAAATAGAGAGTCAAAATGGCGAGACGTTAAAAGGTCTGCTTGTACCATGATTTATATTTTCACTTTGGACAGTGTTTTATTGACTTCGGTAAATCTGGGGCATTACAGCAAACTGATTGAATGTGTCGGATTACCAGGAGAGCATAGATTTCTTCCTGTCTCTGCAACCCAGTGGGACATCATAAAAGTGAGAGTAAGTGCGGAGGAAAGGTGTCATCAGAAAAGAGAATTATTTTTCCCTTTGCCCTTTGCTTTATTTCAGAGGGTGGTTTGTAGACTAGGGAACAAGAAATACATCACCTGTTTTCTTTGGGTTTCCCCTTCACTCTCCCAATCATACCTACACAAATATTAAAGTGAACACATTATTAATATAGTCTAAGGGCTGGTCCACAACATGGATGTCATTTCTTTGCACATGGTTGCTGTATACTAGTGATGACAGGGTAGCTGACTGTGTGAATTTCCTCTACTGAAAAACAGTGCAAGTCAGGGCTCTGGGGACTGATGTCTTTGTCTGCAAAGTCTGTGGTGGCTCATTTACATCGGCAACTTTTCATGTGTTGCTGTCACATGATGGCTGTGGGACTGGTTTGGGAGCCAATGGATCCCAGACTAGCTCAAACCCATCCCCACTTCACTTCCCAGAAAGCAACATGACAGTTCTGCATCAGCAAAGTGATACTGGTGTCACTCCACAATTGATGGGAGTTTGACAGAGGCTGGCAGGGGCGGCTGATGGAATACTGTTCCTACATCGCACTCCCCCCTCCATCCCAGCACAAAATGGTGTGTGCGTGTTTTGCTCTGTCTGATTGTAAGCTTGAGGAAGAGATTGCCTTCTCACTGGGTTTTTTAAAGCCCCTTCAGCATCCTTTGTCAAAAAACAGGCTTGGTTCTCTAGATCCTTTTCTTTGTTCTCTTCCCCTCCACCATACCTATATATGGTATATAGGGAGCTTCCCCCTGCAGGCTCTTCTGTGGAAAGTTGTTTTGTGCTGAAGTCTAGTTCACATGCATTCTCAAACAAAGGAAGGAAAGACTGTGCAAATCTGGTTTGCATGCATGTATGTATGTATGTATATATATGTGAGATTTATACATTCATCTTTAGGTCTCAGGGTGGTTCGCAGGATAAAAACAAGTAAATAATGAAAAACAAAACAGCAAAACAATACCCACCCCCTTTCCACAGATACATTTAAAAGGATGTAGAATACTGATCAGCCAAAGGTCTGAAGGCTTAAGAGGAACTTTTTTGACTGGCACCTAAAATATATATATAATGAAGGCCAAGGTGAAACTCTCTGGGGAGAGCATTCAACAAATAGGAAGCTACTACAGCAGGCATCCCCAAACTTGGCCCGCCAGATGTTTTGGGACTACAACTTCCATCATCCCTAGCTAACAGGACCAGTGGTCAGGGATGATGGGAATTGTAGTCCCAAAACATCTGGAGGGCTGAGTTTAGGGATGCCTGTACTACAGGGAAGGCCCGTACTCAGGTTGTCACCCCCCAGACCTCACACAAACGCACACGAAGAAGGGCCTCAGATGATCAACGCAGAGTCCACGTTGGTTTTTATGAAGAGAGGTGGTCCTTGGGGTATTGCTGTCCTGAGCTGTTTAAGGCTTGATTGTTCAAAACCAGCACTTTGAATAGGGCCCAGAAACTACAGGCTTAGCCGAGGGGGGCAGGGGGAGCAGCTGTCCCCACCCCTGATCAAGTAAATAAATAAAAAATACTTAACTCACTGGCCAATTTCATCACAGATAGTTCGGTTCTGCCCCCCTAACAAAAGTCCTGCCCTCCCTAACAAATATCCTGGTTACTCCCATGCAGCAGAAACTAATTGGCAGCCAGTGCAACTGGGCCAGGATCGGTGTATATGCACCTAGCATGGTCACCTTATAAACAAGGTGAGCTCTTTCATCATGCAATGAAGGATAGTGAGTCCAGTTAGTGCTTCAACCAGGCTTAAATTTCTACAAAACTTCTTGCAACAGTGCCAGGGGGATAAAATGTTGTCTGGGGCGAAGAACAAGATACTGCCTCATTGCCATTACATGTGCAGAAGATGACCAGACTGACAGTTCAGTCTTCACTGAACACTTGTAATGGGACAGCATCTTCTATTGCACATGAGGACAACAGGGAAGCTAAGAAGCTGCAAGACAGGCTCGTGACACACATAGGCAATGTATTTTGGTATCTCACCACTGATCCTTGGCATTGAGAGAGATCTGTCAATTTTGATATCGCTCACTTTCTCATTTTTCCAATCTTCAGTTCATTTCCTACATTGCCATATCAATTTGTAATTTTGTTTTTTTAGAAGTAATGCGAAAATTCGTCAGCATTTTAATGCAAATTTCATATGCAGTTTTGCCGAATTTATGCAAAGCAATGTTTCCTGAAATAATACAAAGTCTGTGTGCTGTTTTCTCTAATAAATACATTTAAATGCACATTTCACCCTATTGCATCCATTTGTGTTTGCAGTACTTGACTGGAAAACTGTCTTGCAAAATGAGGAGAGGTGTGAATTTCAAAGGGTTTGGTTCGCATTTTGCTTCTGAGAGTGTGGTTTGGGTAGCTTCACGGAATAGAATTTATCATCCCTCTGTAACTGTTCTCCATCCCCATATCTGCTGCCTGAGTCAGGCTGTCTATCTTTTCTTAATGGCAATGTTGGCTGTGTCTCGCAAACAACCTCTTCAAAGTAGGTAATGTTTGGATTTCTTACATCCTCTCCAACACAGATTTTGCCTCCACCTATCTTATAGGGGGCTCCAACAGCCTCACCTCAGTCTCGATCTAAGCAATTTAGCTAGCTCCACTCCCAAGAGTTTTAAACATTTCCAATACAACGAATAAGCTCCCCCGTCAGAATTTTTTAAAATGTTTTCTTCCCTTTTGAATTATTTATTTTGTTTACCAATGACAGCACATTAGAAAAACAGCAGAATACAGACTTCAAAGCAAAATGTATAATAAGAGAGATAAGTGAAAACCAGAAATGTTGGGAGGGAAGGCAAGTAGGTGCTGGAGTCTATGTATTATGTTTCTAATGGGGCAGGACTGAATGTTGCATAGGCTTCATTCGCACCTTAAATGTAAAGTGCTAGGATGCCTATTTAAACAAGCATGGCTTCCCCCAAAAAGCCCTGGGGGCTGTAATTTCTTAAGGGTGCAGAGAGTTGTTGGGAGATGCCTACAGTTTTCACAGTGAATTAACCATCAATCCACAGGGAACACTTGCAACTGGAGCTCTCCATGCCTCTATGGGGAAGCCTCATTCCATCCCCAATAAATGTGGGGCACCTTTGCCCACCCTGCAACACTGGGGCCCATAGATTGCAGCAAAATACTGGGCAAGGTTTTGCCCAGTATCTTGCCTTGCAATAGGCTCATGGGAAAAGGCTTTGTGGCAAACTTGGAGAGGGAGGCAGGAAGCAAGCCCCATTTCAAAAGCAGAAGGACTTGCATGGGTTTTGACTGACAGGGCTCATCAGCTGAATCCTGCCCAATACAATTAGCTGCTGGTATAATAAATAATATAGGGTTGGATTCACCATAGTGATTTTTTTAAAAAAGAATTATTTATACTTTCCATAATCACATAAACAAAGCAAAACATTAATTAAACACTGACTTCCCTGCCTCGTCCTTCCATGGTTCCTTCTGATTATCCCTTACTTCTGCATATTTTATTTTCTTCACATTTTCCCTTATTCATTTTATGTCAACTTGCTTATTTTTTTTTTAACTTTTTACTGCTGAATGTATTCTAATGCTGCTAACGTTCCAATCTGTTTACAGTGATTCTTCAAATATTCTACAAACATTTTCCAGTCTTCCTGAAATAACCTTTCTTCTTGGTTTCTTATTCTGCTGGTTCAGCTTGCCAATTCTGCAAATTCCGTCATTTTTATCTGCCTGCCTTGGTACTGCTCCCTTCCTCCATTTCTGCACATATAGCATTCGGACTGCTGTAGCTGTGTAGAGAAACAGATTCTTTAGATCTTTGAGGACATCTGGCCCAGTTATTCCTAAAAGAAAGGCTTCTGGTCTTCTTTTGTAAAATAAAATATAAAAGTATATTTCATTATACAGTGGTACCTCGGGTTAAGAACTTAATTCATTCTGGAGGTCCGTTCTTAACCTGAAACTGTTCTTAACCTGAAGACCACTTTAGCTAATGGGGCCTCCCGCTGCCGCCGCACCACTGCGGCACAATTTCTGTTCTCATCCTGAAGCAAAGTTCTTGACCTGAGGTACTATTTCTGGGTTAGCGGAGTCTGTAACCTGAAGTGTCTGTAACCTGAGGTACCACTGTATATCATCTCCCCTTGGCCAATTTGGATTCACTGTAGCGCTATGGAGAATGTAAAATGGAACATTGTGCCTTTCTCCTGCAAACCACCAATCTGTTCTGGGTTTTCCCTAACTTTCAGAATAAATTTGGGGACATGGGAAGAGGCGGGGGGGGGGGAGTCCTGCTGTACTAGCACTAATCATTGTGCAAATATTTAGCTGAATGCCACCCATAAGCTTTATATGTTTATCCAAGTTTAATAGTTATTCTTTGCTTTTGAAGTAAGCGTTCACTCAATTTTCAAGTCATTCACTGATTAACAATGAAAGGGCTGTATTAAGTGTCAATTTAATGTATGATTAACTGCCAAAATATGCTGCTAGAAGATACTAATGAGGCAAATTATTAGGTGAGATTTTAAAAGGATTACATTACATATATTATAGGGAGAGCCCTATAAAATTCGAGATGTGTGAGCTCTGCCTTGCTCATGTTGGAAATGGGCCAAGTTGTTTCACAGTTAAATAAAATCAGGGACATTGTTTGTTTTCTGAGCCTATTTGGCATTTAGAAAATATGACGATCCCTTTGCCTCCCTGATCTGGCAAAGATTATTCACTGTAAAGATTTGTGGTCCTGATTTGAGCAGTGGTGTCAGAAGGCAGAAAGAGCATTGCTCCATCCCTCCTTCCTCTCTTTCTCGGAAGCCTTCTGCTGCTACTTTTAAGACAGGGGTGTAAGACAAAGTTTTGAAGAACTGGGTAGAGCTAGGCTGTGGTCATAAATAGGTAAAGATAAAGGGACCCCTGACCATTAGGTCCAGTCGTGACCGACTGGGGTTGCAGCACTCATCTTGCTTTATTGGCTGAGGGAGCCGGTGTGCAGCTTTTGGGTCATGTGGCCAGCATGACTAAGCCGCTTCTGGCAAACCAGCACATGGGAATGCCATTTTCCTTTCTGCCACAGCAGTACCTATTTATCTACTTGCAGTTTGACGTGCTTTTGAACTGCTAGGTTGGCAGGAGCAGGGACCGAGCAACGGAAGCTAACCCCATCATAGGGATTCGAACCGCCGACCTTCTGATCGGCAAGTCCTAGGCTCTGTGGTTTAACCCACAGTGCCACCCGTGTCCCATGGTCACAAATACTGTACATTTAAAATATATTTAAAGCACACATGTAGCCAAGAAACCTGGGAACTGTAGTTTGTTAAGGCTCTGGGAATTGTAGCTCTCTGAGGGATAAACTTCAGTTCTCAGGATTTATTTTCAATGTGCTTTAAATGTGCTTTAAATTTAGGTCATGTATGCAGCATTAGGGAGGACAGAAGTCAGGGCATCTTTTCCAGCTTTGATTTTCATCAAAGCCAGACAATCAGTTGGGGAGTCATAAAGTTCACCTCATCTTTTATCTGAAGCTTTATCTGTGCCTCAGCTCAGGAAACTTCACCAGCTTCTCAATGTGTAATACAGAAGGAATTTTTAATTTGTTAATCAGCCAACATTTATATATCCATTCCAGTTCTCCATTAATCTGCATTAAAAAAAAAAAAAAGATTTATGTGTGAATATTCCCATTTAAATGCCTATTTCAATATGTATTTTGCCAGAAAAAAATGCTTATTTTATCTGAATGTACGCATTTCTAGAAACATTTTATCTTGAAAAATGCTTTTTGAGCCAAGAACCATACGGCAACTTTCTGAGAAGTGCAAAATCCAAAAATAAATAAATAAAAATAAATAAAAATTCAAACCACACATTTGCCCAGGAGGTGAGGATCAGGTCAGTTCCCAGTGGAATTCACAGAAATTGAATTCCCTAAGCATCCTTATCTCAAAGCACCAAGAGATGTCAGGAATTGGTATTGCAAGTGGCCTTGTGGTCCTGTCATTCAGCAGCAATTGTTTTCTGATGAATAGCATGACAAGGATATATGGCCAAATCATTGCTAAAAGCTCCTGTCTGATGTACAGATAAGAGTCTTAAGATAATGAGCAAAGCCGGCCTCACAAATTCAGCAGCCTGAAATTAACTTAGGTCTTTGGCATGCCATGTTACAGACTAGAAAATCACCCATCGTTTTAAAAGTGTATGCAAAGAAAGTGTATGCATATGAAGAAAGGACTCTGTCCACAATGATGCACACTGCATGGATACTTATATGTTTTTTTTTGTATCTGGGTTACCCTGTGCCAAGACTGAAAGGAAAGTTTTGCAGTGTTTCCTGCAGCAAACATTGTAAATATATACAATGTCATTATACAATATATACAAAGTAAAGTAAGCAACTTTACTTAACAATGTGCAACTCCTACTACAACTGAACTCAAAATGGCTACTAGATTTCAGTTCTTTTCTGGTGTTCCCCAGAATTGCTTTCCCCAAAGCACCCACTCATGAAATAATCTCTCCACCCACTTTTAACAATATATATTTCTGTATCTAATAGGTTTTCTTATTATACTGCCTCATGATCTTAGGGTCTCAATGCCCCTAAGCATGTCAAAAGTCTTGTTTCATACCTTCCAACATTTCTCTGATGAAAATAGGGACGTCCTTTTCAATAATAATAATACTCCACCCATCTGACTGGGTTGCCCCAGCCACTCTGGTGGCTTCCAACATATATAAAAACAAAGTAAAACATTTACCATTGAAAAGCTT